>NC_082710.1:185890210-186190210 GCF_030144855.1 Hypanus sabinus | reverse complement strand
CTCTAGGTTACTTATAATATCTAATACTATGTAAAATAGTTGTTATACTGCATTGTTTAGGGAATAATGACAAGAAAAAAAAGTCTGTACATGCTCGAACAACAAGTGCTGGAAGAGTACTTCTGGGTTTATATATACAGCCATATACAGATATTCTCAATATTCCTGGATTCCTGGATTTCAGTGCTTTAAAGGGATAGAGAGGGGGGAGAAAGGGAGGAGGGTTGGCATTACTGGTCAGGGATACTATTACAGCTGCAGAAAGGGTGGGTAATGTAGCAGGACAAACACGAGGAAATCTGCAGATGCTGGAATTTTAAACAAACCACACAAAATGCTGGTGGGACACAGCAGGCCAGGCAGCATCTATAAGGAGAAGCGCTGTCGACGTTTCGGGCCGAGACCCTTCATCAGAGATGTAGCAGGATTCTCTTTTGAGTCAGTATCGGTGGAAGTCAGGAACAGGAAGGGAGCAGTTACTCTACTGGTGGTATTCTAAAGGCCCCCTGGTAGCAGCAGAGATACCGAGGAGCAGATTGGGAGGCAGATTTTGGAAAGGTGCAAAAATAACAGGGTTGTTATCATGGGTGACTTTAACTTCCCTAATATTGATTGACACTTGATTAGTTCCAAGGGTTTAGATGGGGCAGAGTTTGTTAAGTGTGTCCAGGATGGATTCCTGTCACAGTATGTTGACAGGCCAACTAGGGGGAATGCCATACTAGATCTAGTATTAGGTACCGACCCAGGTCAGGTCACAGATCTGTCGGTGGGTGAGCATCTGGGGGACAGTGATAACTGCTCCCTGACCTTTAGCATTATCATGGAAAAGGATAGAATCAGAGAGGACAGGAAAATTTTTAATTGGGGAAGGGCAAATTATGAGGCTATAAGGCTAGAACTTGCGTGTGTGAAGTGGGATGATGTTTTTGCAGGGAAATGTACTATGGACATGTGGTCGATGTTTAAGGATCTCTTACAGGATGTTAGGGATAAATTTGTCCCGGTGAGGAAGATAAAGAATGTAGGGTGAAGGAACCATGTGTGACAAATGAAGTGCAAAATCTAGTCAGGTGGAAGAAGGCAGCAAACATGAGGTTTAGGAAGCAAGGATCAGATGGGTCTATTGAAGAATATAGGGTAGCAGGAAAGGAGCTTAAGAAGGAGCTGAGAAGAGCAAGAAGGGGGCATGTGAAGGCCTTGGTGAGTAGGATAAAGGAAAACCCCAAGGCATTCTTCAATTATGTGAAGCACAAAAGGATGACAGGAGTGAAGGTAGGACTGATTAGAGATAAAAGTGGGAAGATGTGCCTGGAGGCTGTGGAAGTGAGCGAGGTCCTCAATGAATACTTCTCTTCGGTATTCACCATTGAGAGGGAACTTGATGACGGTGAGGACAATATGAGTGAGGTTGATGTTCTGGAGCATGTTGATATTAAGGGAGAGGAGGTGTTGGAGTTGTTAAAATACATTAGGACAGATAAGTCCCTGGAGCCTGACAGAATATTCCCCATGCTGTTCCACAAGACAAGGGAAGAGATTGCTGAACCTCTGGTTAGGATCTTTATGCCGTCATTGTCCTCTGGAATGGTACCGGAGGATTGGAGGGAGGCGAATGTTGTCCCCTTGTTCAAAAAAGTTAGTAGGGACAGTCCAGGTAATTATAGACCAGTGAGCCTTGCGTCTGTGGTGGGAAAGCTGTTGGAAAAGATTCTTAGAGATAGGATCTGTGGGCATTTAGAGAATCATGGTCTGATCAGGGACAGTCAGCATGGCTTTGTGAAGGGGAGATTGTGTCTAACAAGCCTGTTAGAGTTCTTTGAGGAGGTGACCAGGCATGTAGATGAGGGTAGTGCAGTGGATGTGATCTACATGGATTTTAGTAAGGCATTTGACAAGGTTCCACACAGCAGGCTTATTCAGAAAGTCAGAAGGCATGGGATCCAGGGAGATTTGGCCAGGTGGATTCAGAATTGGCTTGCCTGCAGAAAGCAGAGGGTCGTGGTAGAGTGAGTACATTCAGATTGGAGGGTTGTGACTAGTGGTGTCCCACAAGGATCTGTTCTGGGACCTCTACTTTTTGTGATTTTTATTAACAACCTGGATCTGGGGGTAGAAGGGTGGTTTGGCAAGTTTGCAGACGACACAAAGATTGGTGGTGTTGTAGATAGTGTAGAGGATTGTCGAAGATTGCAGAGAGATATTGATAGGATGCAGAAGTGGGCTGAGAAGTGGCAGTTGGAGTTCAACCTGGATAAGTGTGAGGTGGTACACTTTGGAAGGACAAACACCAAGGCAGAGTACAAAGTAAATGGCAGGATACCTGGTAGTGTGGAGGAGCAGAGGGATCTGGGGGTACATGTCCACAAATCCCTGAAAGTTGCCTCACAGGTAGATGGGGTAGTTAAGAAAGCTTATAGGGTGTTAGCTTTCATAAGTTGAGGGATAGAGCTTAAGAGACGCGATGTAATGATGCAGCTCTATAAAACTGTAGTTAGGCCACACTTGGAGTACTGTGTCCAGTTCTGGTCGCCTCAGTATAGGAAGGATGTGGAAGCATTGGAAAGGGTACAGAGGAGATTTACCAGGATGTTGCCTGGTTCAGAGAGTATGGATTATGATCAGAGATTAAGGGAGCTAGGGCTTTACTCTTTGGAGAGAAGGAGGATGAGAGGAGACATGATAGAGGTGTACAAGATATTTAGAGGAATAGACAGAGTGGACAGCCATTGTCTCTTCCCCAGGGCACCACTGCTCAGTACAAGAGGGCATGGCTTTAAGGTAAGGGGAGGGAAGTTCAAGGGGGATATTAGAGGAAGGGTTTTCACTCAGAGAGTGGTTGGTACGTGGAATGCACTGCCTGAGTCAGTGGTGGGGGCAGATACACTAGTGAAGTTTAAGAGACTACTAGACAGGTATATGGAGGAATTTAAGGTGGGGGGTTATATGGGAGGCAGGGGGTGAGGGTCGGCACAACATTGTGGGCTGAAAGGTCTGTAATGTGCTGTACTATTCTGTGTTCTATGACATCATCAGCATAGTCAATTTTAAATTGTCTCAATCAGACTTAATGATTTAGTCACTGGAGGATTTCTCACTCGTGGGATAACTTCTTTTCTGACAAGGGGGATCACCCTGATTGGCAGGTGAGACTTGTGGGGACTCTGGGGTAGCTGTAGAAGTTGACTCTAAGACTGCAGGCTGCTGTGGAGGCCGTCTTTATGTATATTTAATGTAGAGATTGATAGACTCTTGGTAAGTCAGGGCATGAAGGAATATGAGGAGGTAGAAGGAGACTGGGCTGTGGAAAACAAATGAATCGGCCATGATGAAATGGTGAAGCAGACTCAATGGGCCAAATGGCCTAATTCTGCTCTATATATTGTGATCTTATAAAAGCCAAAGAGAGGGCGTACAACAAAGCAAAAGTTAGTGGAAAGTTAGAGGATCAGGAAGCTTTTACAAACCAGTAGGAAGCAACTAAAAAAAGTCATTAAGAAAGTAAAGATTTTTATGAAAGAAAGCTAGTCAATAATATTAAAGAGGGTATCAAAAGTTTCATCAGACATACCAAGTATAAAAGAAAAGTAAGAATGGACATCAGGCTGCTGGACAATGATGCTGGAGTGGTAGTGATGGGGGACAACGAAATGGCAGGCGAACTGAGTCAGTATTTTGCATCAGTCTTCACTATGGAAAGCACTAGCAGTATGATGGAACTTCCAGGCATTGGGGGGCTGTAGAGTGTGTGAAGTCATCATAACTAGAGAGAGCGTTCTTAGGAAACAAAGGTCTGAAGGTAGATAAATCATCTGGACCAGGTGGTGTACACTCCAGGGTTCTGAAAAAGATCATAAAACTATAACGTATAGGAGCAGAATTTGTCCCATTGAGTCTGCAATACCATTTCATCATGGCTGGTCTAATTTTAAAGTAGTGACTGAAGAGTAATGATGTTTCAGAATCACTTGATTCTGGAATGGTTCAGGACACTGGAAAATTGCAAATATCACCCCATCCTTCATGAGGCAGAAGAAAGGAAACTATAGGCCAGTTACTCTGACCTAAGCGGTTGGGAAGATGTGAGTCGATTATTAAGGATGAGGTTCAGGGTACATGGAGGCACATGGTAAAATGTGTCGTAGTCAGTATATTTTCCCCAGTGAAAATCTTTGAAGAAATTACAAGCAGGACACACAAAGGAGAATGGGTTGATGTTGTACACTTGGACTTCCAGAAGGCCTTTGACAAGATGCCATACATGAAGCTGCTTAACATGCTATGAGCCCATGGTTTCACAGGAAAGAATCTAGCATGCATAAAGCAGCAACTGATTGGCAGTAGGTAAAGAGTGGAAAAAAGAGAGCCTTTTCTGGCTGGTGCCAGTAACTAGTGGGATCCCACAGGGTCTATGTTGGGACTGATACCTTTTATATTATGTCAGTGATTTGGATGGTAGAATTGATGGCTTTGTTGCAAGTTTGCAGATGATGTAAAGGTAGTTGTAGGGGCAGGTATTTTTGAGTAATTAATGAGGCTACAGAAGGACTTAGATTAGGAGAATGGGCAAAGTAGTGGCAGATGGAATACAGTGTCTGGAAGTGTATGGTCGTGCACTTGGGTAGAAGAAATGAAAAGGTTGTCAATTTTCTAAATGGAGAAAAAAATACAAAAAAACTGAGGCGCAAAGGGACTTGAGAATCATTGTGCAGGATTCCCTAAAGGTTAATTTGCAAGTGGAGTCTGTGGTGAGGAAAGCAAATGCAATGTTAGCATTCATTTGAAGATTACTAGAATATAAAGGAAAAGATTGTAATGTTGAGACATTATAAAGCACTGGTGAGATCTCGCTTGGAATATTGTAAGCAATATTGGGCCCCCTGTCTTCGAAAGGATGGGCTGAAACTGGAGTAGATTCAAAGGAGGTTCACAAAAGTGATTCCAAGATTGAATTTCTTGTCATATCAAGCTATTGATAAGGCTCTGGGGCTGTATTCACTAGCATTCAGAAGAATAAGGGGTGACCTCATTGAAACCTATCAAATGGTGAAAATCCTCGAAAGACTATATGTGGAGAGGATGCTTTCTGTGGTGGGAGAGTGTAAGACCAGAGGACTCAGCCTCAGAATAAATGAGAGTCCTTTTAGAATGGAGATAAGGAGGAATTTCTTTAGACAGAGTGGTGAATCTGTGGAATTCTTTACCACAGGCAGTTGTGGAGGCTGTCTATGTTTCAAAGTGTCAAAGGTCAGAGAAATGTATACAATATACATCCTGAAATGCTTTTTCTTCACAACCATCCATGAAAACAGAGGAGTGCCCCCAAAGATTGAATGTTAAATGTTAGAACCCCAAAGCCCCCACCCCCCAAGCTCCCCTCCCTCCCTCTCTTAAGCAACAGCAAAGCAACAATCCTCCCTCCCCCACCAGCAAAAAAACATTGGTCCAGCACCCGTCACTGAGCACTCAAGTATGCAGCAAAGCAACTGCAAAGACACAGACTTGCAGTTACCCCAAAGACTACTCGTTCACCCGGTATTAAACATACCACAGGCTCTCTCTCTCTAATAAGGGAGAAAGGGGTGTCTCTGTTTCACAGTGAGAGGGGAGACATAACAAACAACTCCCTGGTTTACGATGTTAGAAGTCCGATGCGTTGATTTTTCTGAGCACTGTGCCCAAAGAGCTCAGGTCTCTGGGCACACAGCTAAAGATCTTCCGCCACTCTAGACGCACTAATCTCCAGTTGGGACATGGACCTTTGATCTGCCCATCTCCAGAGTAATGAGATCTCGGACCTCCTAGCTCTTAGGCCGCATCCTTGGTATGTTGGATAATGGCCAGTCATGAAATCACGAGAGCGGGTTCTATTCCCACAAAGAACTGAAGTCAGCGTGTAACTCCAGGTCAGGGTCTTCAAAAGAACCCTGAAAGGGAAAATTAGAGATATTAAAGATGAAAATAGAGCTATTTCTGAAGATGCAAGCAAAGGAGTCGCAGTTTAGTGACATCATATCTAAGCTAAGCCCTCCTCATTTATGTATAGTTAAGGCAAATTCTTGATTGGTCATGAAGGGATATGGGGTGAAGGCAGGAGATCGGGGCTGAGAGGAAAATTGGATCAGCCATGATGAAATGGCTGAGCAGACTTGATGGGCCAAATAGCCTAATTCTGCTCCTTTATCTTATGGTCTAAATACTGTTCCATAGCTTAGTATACATGAGCCGATTACCTGTTGTGCAATCAAACCCATCAATTTTTACAACATAGCCAGCCATTTCTACTCCTTTTTATATTATTATCACCCAGTACCCACTCTTTACGAACCCAAGAATTCTTCCAGTTTCTTACTTTTTTTTATATACTCGAAGAATATCTGCTGCACTGCCTTGCTTTTAAATTTGACTATTCTTCACTGCGCTTTTTTTGAAGTCAAATATTATGCTGCATTTGAACAGGTCAGTAGTTGTCTCATCATCACTATTATATATTGTAACTTCAAAACATTAAACTAATTCAAAGAAAGACGTTAGTCTATGAATGTGGATCTAACTTCAAGTTTTCTTTAAGCAAGATGCATATAGTAAATATCGTGGTAGTTTGGTAATATGCAGTTTACATATTTATACATATTACTCATAATGAGTTATTTAAAATGTATATATGTACAGGATTACTCAAATATTATTGAAATATTAAATGCACAACAGTATGGAAAGAAGCTATGATGATGTTACATTGGTCTTAGTTGGAACAGGGTTGTAAACCAGAAGCAGAGAAGTCAGAGTGGAAGGAGGCATAAAGTGCCAGAGAACTAGAAGTTCACGGTGATCCTTATCAACTGATTATGTACTCTCTGGTTCATGCAAAAGGGTGATCCCTATATGGAGGGAAGAAAAGAAGTTAAGTAGCATGTGTTGCACCTCCAGGAATTGTCTATGAGAAGGGGGTTCATATTGGTGGAATCTGGAGAAATGGACTCTTTGGAAAATGAACGAGGAATGGTCAATGTGTTTAGTGGTGGCAGTTAATTAAAGGTAGATGATTATAGAATGTGGTGCGATAGAAAGCAAGGACAATGGGAAGTCTATCCTCAGTGGGGTATAGGAAAAGTTTGAAAACATATAGGTTATGATGCCTGTTAATAGTTTTGGAGGAACCACAGTTAGAGAAAAGAAGCGAGTTTAGGCATTACTAAGGAGACTAACAAACTGGCAGTGTGCCTTGGAGTCTCGGCAGGGAGGAGTGAGATCAAGGTAAATATGGAATTTTATGGGCTTTTACAGTTCTACTGTTCTCACCTTCCACCCCACCACTTTTACAGATGATCCTATGTAATCTCCATTGCCTTTGAAATTTATATCTGCTAATAAAGTGAGGGCCTTAGAAACCTACATGTGAAATTGCATCAGCTCTCCAAGGTTCATGAGAATGATTGTGAGAATGACATGGTTAACATATGAGGAGCATCTGATGACTCTGGACCTGAATTTGTTGGACTTTTAGAAGAATGAGGGGGTTGTATTCAATTTGAAATAGATCATTTGAATTTCAATAACTCATTGAAACCCAAGGGATATTGAAAAGCCAAGATAGAGTGGATGTGGAGAGGATGTTTTCTAGAGTGGAGGAGTTTAGGACCAGAAGGAACCGCCTTAGAATAAAGAACAGAGATGAGGAGAAATTTCTTTAGCCACAGCTTATATGAAGAATAAGAAGATGAGCCGTGTGAGAATAGGACCAGTCAGGTGTGAGAGTGGAAACATGTGCATGGAGTCGGAGGAGGTAACAGAGGTACTTAATGAATACTTTGCTTCAGTATTCACCAGGGCAAAAGACCTTGGAAATTGTGGGGATTACTTACAGTGGACTAAAATGCTTGAGCATATAAACATTAAGAAAGAGGATGTGCTGGAGCTTTTGGTAAGCATTAAGTTACATAAGTCACTGGGACCAGATAAGATGTGCCCCAGCCTACTGTGGGAGGTGAAGGAGGAAATTGCTGAGTCTCACGATGATCTTTGCATCATCTAGGGATGGGAAAGTACTGGAGGATTGGTGGGTTGCAAATGTTCCCTCATCCAAGAAAGGGAGTAGAGATAACACAGGAAATTATAGACCATTGAGTCTGACTTCACTGGTGGGCAAGTTGTTGGAGAAGATCCTGAGAGGCAGGATTTATGAGCATTTGGAGATAGTCAGCATGGCTTTGTTGAGGGCAGGCCGTACCTTATAATCCTGATTGAATTCTCTGAGGATGTAACAAAACACATCCTCATGTTTGTAGATGGTTTGTATTCTGCATGGAGGTTGGTGACCAGTGGTGTTCTGCAGGGACCTGTTCTGGGCCCCCTCCTCTTTATGATTTTTATAAATGACCTGCATGAGAAATTGGAAGGGTGTGTTAGTAAATTTGCTGATGACACAAAGGTTGGGGGTGTTGTGGATAGTCTGGAGGGTTGTCAGATGTTACAGTGGAACATCGATAGGATCCAGAACTGGGCAGAGAAATGGCAGATGGACTTCAACCCAGATAAGTGTGAAGTGGTTCATTTTGGTAGGTCAAATTTGAAGACAATATAATATAAATGGTTAGACTCTTGGCAGTGTGGTGGATCTGAGGATAAGATGTGAAAGGATAGGACCTATCAAATGTGACAGTGGGAAAGTGTGTATGGAACCAGAGGAGATAGCAGGGGTACTTAATGAATACTTTCCTTCAGTATTCACTATGGAAAACAATCTTAGTGATTGTAGTGATGATTTGCAGCAGACTGAAAAGCTTGAGCATGTAGACATTAAGAAAGAGGATGTGCTGGAGCTTTTGGAAAGTATCAAGTTGGATAAGTCACCGGGACTGGACGAAATGTACCTCAGGCTACTTGTATGATAGCAGAATATAGTATTAATGGTAAGACTCTTGGCAGTGTGGAGCATCAAAGAGATCAATAGACAATAGGTGCAGGAGTAGGCCATTCAGCCCTTAGAGCCAGCACCGCCATTCACTGTGATCATGGCTGATCATCCACAATCAGTACCCCATTGCTGCCTTCTCCCCATATCCCCTGACTCTGCTGTCTTTAAGAGCTCTATTTACCTTTTCCTTGAAAGCATCCAGAGATTTGGCCTCCACTGCCTTCTGAGGCAGAACATTCCACAGATCCACAACTCTCTGGGTGAAAAAGTTTTTCCTCAACTCCGTTCTGTTCTTAAACTGTTGTCTCAGGTTTTGGACTCCCCCAACATCGGGAGCATGTTTCCTGCCTCTAGCGTGTCCAATCCCTTAATAATCTTATATGTTTCAATCAGATCCCCTCTCGTCCTTCTAAATTCCAGTGTATACAAGCCCAGTCACTCCAATCTTTCAACGTATGACAGTCCCGCCATCCTAGGAATTAACCTCGTGAACCTATGCTGCACTCCCTCAATAACAAGAATGTCCTTTCTCAAATTTGGAGACCAAAACTGCACACAATACTCAAGGTGTGATCTCACCAGGGCCCTGTACAACTGCAGAAGGACCTCTTTGCTCCTATACTCAACTCCCCTTGTTATGAAGGCCAAATGCCATTAGTTTTCTTCACTGCCTGCTGTAGCTGCATGCTTACTTGCAGTGACTGATGAACAAGGATACCTGGATCTCGTTGTACTTCCCTTTTTCCTAACTTAGAGAGGAGATTAACGCAATCGAAAGGAAGGACATTAGCCTGAAGGATGTGGAATCGATATGGGTAGAGCTGCATAACACTAAGGGGCAGAAACGCTGGTGGGAATTGTGTACATGCCACCTAACAACAGTAGTGCAGTTGGGGATGGCATTAAACAGGAAATTAGAAATGCGTGCAATAAAGGAACAGTAGTTATAATGGATGACTTCAATCTACATATAGATTGGGTGAACAAAATTGGTAAGGGTGCTGAGGAAGAGGATTTCTTAGAATGTATGCGGGATGGTTTTCTGAACCAACATGTCAAGGAACCGACTAGAGAGCAGGCCATTCTAGATTGGGTATTGAGCAATGAGGAAAAGTTAGTTAGCAATCTTGTCGTGCGAGGCCCCTTGGGTAAGAGTGGGTATGGTGGAATTCTTCATTAAGATGGAGAGTGACATAGTTAATTCAGAAACAAAGGTTCTGAACTTAAAGAAGGGTAAATTTGAAGGTATGAGATGTGAATTAGCTAAGATAGACTGGCAAATGATACTTAAAGGGTCGACGGTGGATATGCAACGGCAAACATTTAAAGGTCACTTGGATGAACTACAACAATTGTTCATCCCAGTGTGGCAAAAGAATAAACCAGGGAAGGTAGTGCACCTGTGGCTGACAAGGGAAATTAGGGATAGTATCAAGTCCAAGGGAAAAACATACAAATTAGCCAGAAAAAGCAACACACCTGAGGACTGGGAGAAATTCAGAGTCCAGTAGAGGAGGACAAAGGGTTTAGTTAGGAAAGGGAAAAAAGATTATGACAGAAAGCTGGCAGGGAACTTAAAAACTGACTGTAAAAACTTTTATAGATATGTGAAAAGAAAAAGATTGGTTAAGACAAATGTAGTCCCTTACAGTCAGAAACAGGTGAATTGATCATGGGGAACAAGGACATGGCAGACCAATTGAATAACTACTTCATTTCATACTTCACTAAGGAGGACATAAATAATCTTACGGAAATGGTAGGGATTTGAAGGCATTTGATAAGGTCCCCATAGGAGATTGGTGGGTAAAATCAGAGCTCATGGCATTGGGGGGAAGATATTGACATGGATAGAAAACTGGTTGGCAGATAGAAAGCAAAGGGTAACGGTGAATGGGTGTTTCTCGGAATGGCAGGTGGTGACTAGTGGGGTGCCACAGGGCTCGGTATTGGGACATCAGCTGTTTACGATTTACATCAACGATTTAGATGAAGGCATCAAAAATAACATCAGCAAGTTTGCTGATGATACTAAGCTGGGTGGCAGTGTGACGTGATGAGGATGTTAGGAGAATTCAGGGTGACTTGGATAGGCTGGGTGAGTGCGCGGATACTTGGCAGATGACGTTTTATGTGAATAAGTGTGAGGTTATCCACTTTGGGAATAAGAACAGGAAGGCAGATTATTATCTGAATGGTGTAGAGTTAGGTAAGGGTTAGGGTTAGGTAGAGATCTAGGAGTCCTTGTTCATCAGTCACTGAAGGTGAATGAGCAAGTGCAGCAGGCAGTGAAGAAGGCTAATAGAATGTTGGCCTTTATTATAAAGGGAATTGAGTACAAGAGCAAGGAAATCCTTTTGCATTTGTACAGGGCCCTGGTGAGACCACACCTGGAGTATTGTGTACAGTTTTGGTCTCCAGGGTTAAGGAAGGACATCCTGGCTGTAGAGGGAGTGCAGCATAGATTCACAAGGTTAATTCCTGGGATGTCCGGACTGTCTTACGCAGAGAGGTTAGAGAGACTGGGCTTGTACACACTGGAATTAAGGAGATTGACAGGGGATCTGATTGCAACATATAAAATTATTAAGGGATTGGACAAGATAGAGGCAGGAAGTATGTTCCAGATGTTGGGAGAGTCCAGTACCAGAGGGCATGGTTTGAGAATAAGGGGTAGGTCATTTAGGACAGAGTTAAGGAAAAACTTCTTCTCCCAGAGAGTTGTGGGGGTGTGGAATGCACTGCCTCGGAAGGCAGTGGAGGCCAATTCTCTGGATGCTTTCAAGAAGGAGCTAGATAGGTATCTTATGGATAGGGGAATCAAAGGATATGGGGACAAGGCAGGAACCGGGTATTGATAGTAGATGATCAGCCATGATCTCAGAATGGCGGTGCAGGCTTGAAGGGCCGAATGGTCTACTTCTGCACCTATTGTCTATTGTCTAGGAAATACATGTTAGTAGGGAAGTGGTGTTGGGTAAATTGAAGGGATTAAAGGCAGATAAATCCCCAGGGCCAGATGGTCTGCATCCCAGAGTGCTTAAGAAAATAGCCCAAGAAATAGTGGATGCATTAGTGATGATTTTTCAAAACTCTTTAGATTCTGGATTAGTTCCTGAGGATTGGAGGGTGACTAATGTAACCCCACTTTTTAAAATAGGAGGGAGAGAGAAACCGGGGAATTATAGACCAGTTAGCCTGACATCAGTGGTGGGGAAAATGCTAGAGCAGATTATCAAAGATGTGATAAAGGCACATTTGGAAAGAGGTGAAATCATCAGACAAAGTCAGCATGGATTTGTGAAAGGAAAATCATGTCTATTGAATCTAATAGAATTTTTTTGAGGATGTAACTAGTAGAGTGGATAGGAGAGAACCAGTGGATGTGGTATATTTGGATTTTCAAAAGACATTTGACAAGGTCCCACACAGGAGATTAGTGTGCAAACTTAAAGCACACGGTATTGGAGGTACGGTATTGATGTGGATAAGAATTAATTAGCAAACAGGAAGCAAAGAGTGGGAATAAACAGGACCTTTTCAGATTGGTAGGCAGTGACTAGTGGGGTACCGCAAGGCTCAGTGCTGGGACCCTAGCTGCTTACAATATATATTAATGATTTAGACAAGGGAATGAAATGCAGCATCTCCAAGTTTGCGGATGACACAAAGCTGGGCGGTTGAGTTAGCTTTGAGGAGGATGCTAAGAGGATGCAGGGTGACTTGGATAGGTTAAGTGAGTGGGTAAATTCATGGCAGATGCAATTTAACGTGGATAAATGTGAGGTTATCCACTTTGGTTGCAAGAACAGGAAAACAGATTATTATCTGACTTGTGGCCAATTAGGAAAAGGGGAGCTGCAACGAGACCTGGGTTTCATTGTACACCAGTCATTGAAGGTGGGCATGCAGGTACAGCAGGCAGTAAAAAAGGCAAATGGTATGTTGGCATTCATAGAAAAAGGATTTGAGTACAGCAAGTACTGCCTTGTTCTATGGCAGTTGTACAAGGCCTTGGTGAGACCGCACCGAGAGTATTGTGTGCAGTTTTGGTCCCCTAATCTGAGGAAAGACATTCTTGCCATAGAGGGAGTACAAAGAAGGTTCACCAGATTGATTCCTGGGATAGCAGGACTTTCATATGAAGAAAGACTGGATCGACTGGGCTTATACTCTCTGGAATTTAGAAAATTGAGGGGTGACCTTATTAAAACACATAAAATTATAAAGGGATTGGACAGACTAGATGCAGGAAGATTGTTTCCAATGTTGGGGGAGTCCAGAATGAGGGGTCACAGTTTAAGGATAAAGGGGAAGCTTTTTAGGACCAAGGTGAGGAAAAACTTTTTCACAGAGAGTGGTGAATCTGTGCCACAGGAAACAGTTGAGGCCGGTTCATTGGCTATATTTAAGAGGGAGTTAGATATGGCCCTTGTGGCTAAAGGGATCGGGGAATGGAGAGAAAGCAGGTACAGGGTTCTGAGTTGGATGATCAGCCATGATCATACTGAATGGCAGTACAGGCTCGAAAGGCTGAATGGCCGACTATTTTCTATGTTTCTATGTTGACACCATTCAGATAGTAATCTGCCTTTCTGTTCTTACCACCAAAGTGGATAACCTCATATTTATCCACATTAAACTGCATCTGCCATGCATCTTCCCACTCACCTAGCCTGTCCAAGTCACCCTGCATTCTCATAACATCCTCCTCATATTTCACACTGCCACCCAGCTTTGTGTCATCTGCAAATTTGCTAATGTTACTTTTAATTCCTTCATCTAAATCATTAATATATATTGTAAATAGCTGCGGTCCCAGCACCGAGCCTTGCAGTACCCCACTAGTCACTGCCTGCCATTCTGAAAGGTACCCGTTAATCCCTACTCTTTGTTTCCTGTCTGCCAACCAACTTTCTATGCATGTCAGTACCCTACCTCCAATACCATATGCTCTAATTTTGCCCACTAATCTCCAATATGGGACCTTATCAAAGGCTATCTGAAAAGTCCAGGTACACTACATCCACTGCCTCTCCCTTGTCCATTTTCATAGTTAAATCCTCAAAAAATTCCAGAGGTTTAGTCAAGCATGATTTCCCCTTCATAAATCTGTGCTGACTTGGACCGATCTTGTTACTGCTATCTAAATGTGCCACCATTTCATCTTTTATAATTGACTCCAACATCTTCCCCACCACTGATGGCAGGCTGACTGGTCTATAATTCCCTGTTTTCTCTCTCCCTCCTTTCTTAAAAAGTGAGATAACATTAGCTACCCTCCAATCCACAGGTAGTGATCCTGAATCTATAGAACACTGGAAAATGATTACCAATATGTCCACGATTTCTCAAGCCACCTCCTTAAGAACCCTGGGATACAGACCATCGGGCCCTGGGGATTTATCAGCCTTCAGTCCCATCAGTCTACCCAACACCATTTTCTGCCTAATGTGAATTTCCTTCAGTTTCTCCGTTACCCTAAGTCCTCTGGCCACTATTACATTTTGGAAGATTGTTTGTGTCTTCCCTCTGGCAGACCCAAAGTACCTGTTCAACTCGTCTGCCATTTCTTTGTTCCCCAATATAAATTCACCCGTTTCTGTCTTCAAGGGCCCAGGTTTGGTTAGTTAAGACCAACTTTGGTTAGTTTTTTTCCTCTTCACATACCTAAAGAAGCTTTAATATCCTCCTTGGGGTCCGAGCCCAGAGGACACTTAAAGCTGCTGTGCAGGTTGACTCCGTGATTAAGAAGACATATGGTGTATTGGCCTTCATCAATCGTGGAATTGATTTTAGGAGCCGAGAGGTAATATTGCAGCTGTATGGGACCCAGGTCAGAGCCCACTTGGAGTACTGTGCTCAGTTCTGGTCACCTCAGGAAGGATGTGGAAACCATAGAAATGGTGCAACAAGGATGTTGCCTGGATTGGGGAGCATGCCTTATGAGAACAGGTTGAGTGAACTCAGCCTTTTCTCCTTGGAGCGATGGAGGATGACAGGTGACCTGATAGAGGTATATAAGATGATGAGAGGCATTGCTCGTGTGGATAGTCAGAGGCTTTTTCCCAAGGCTGAAATGGTTGCCACAAGATGACACAGGTTTAAAGTGCTGGGGAGTAAGTACAGTGGAGATGTCAGAAGTAAGTTTTTTACTGAGAGAGTGGTGAGTGTGTGGAATGGGCTGCCGGCAACGGTGGTGGAGGTGGATACGATAGGGTCTTTTAAAAGGCTTTTAGATAGGTACATGAAGCTTAGTAAAATAGAGACCTGTAGGGAAGCCTATTAGATTCTAAGGTAGGGACATATTCGACACAGCTTTGTGGGTTGAAAGGCCTGTATTGTGCTGTAGGTTTTCTATGTTTCTATCTTGGGGTCTGTGTAAATAGGACTCTCAAAGCCGCTGTGCATGTTGATAGAGTTGTTAAGACGTATGGTGTGTTGGCCTTCATAAACCATGGGATTGTGTTCAAGAGCCATGAGGTAATGTTACAGCTATACAAGACCTTGGTCAGACCCCACTTGGAGTACTGTGCTTAGTTCTAGTCACCTAACTACAAGAAGGATGTGGCTACTATAGAGAGAGCGCAGAGGAGATTTACAAGGCTGTTGCCTAGTTTGGAGGGTGTACTTTATGAGAGTAGGTTGAGTGAACTTGGCCTTTTCTCCAAGGAGCAACGGAAGATGAGAGGTAACCTGATAGAGGTGTATAAGAGAGGGGTTATTAGGGGTAAGTTTTTCACACGGAGAGTGGTGAGTGCATGCAAAAGTGGTGGAGGTGGATACAATTGGGTCTTTTAAGAGACTTCTGGATAGATACATGGAGCTTAGAAATAATAGAGGGCAGTGTGCTAGGGAAATTCTGGGCAGTCTCTGGAGTAGATTACGTAGTTGGCACATCATTGTGGCCCAAAGGGCCTGTAATGTGTTGTAAATTTCTATGTTGTATGTTCTATGCTCAGATGTCTGTGAAGGCCAAGTCATTGAGTATATTTAAAGCAGAGATTGATAAGTTCTTAATTAGTCAGGGCATTAAAGGTTCTGGGGAGAAGGCCGGAGAATGGGTTTGTGGAGGATAATATATCAGTCATGATGGAATGGTGGAGGAGACTTGATGGGCTGAAAGGCCTAATTCTGCTTCTATATTGTATGGTCCCTTACTCAGGCAGGTAGTGAGCCTGAATTCACCCTGTCTACACTATGTGGTCAGAATGTCCTCAACAAGGTGCAATTTACCTGTAGATTTCCCACCCAACTGTAGTTCAGTGCTGTATTCCAGCAGATTTGAATTATGTCTCTGCATTTCCTGCATAACCTCCAGGTGGACCTGCTCTGGCTCCTAGACAGGGAAGCTTATAGTTAACATTGAAAAGCAAATTCAGTTTTGACATGTAGTTAATCATTTCATTCTGATATGCTTCATCCAGACTTCCCAATCCCATACAGGATTATCGACGTTCTTGGGCTTTTTCTGGTGATAGCTATGATAATTTATATTCTCGTGCTTTACCTGCATCCTGAAACTAAGCTCAAAAGATCGTTCTTGATAAAGACGAGTAAGTCTAAACAACCATGTTTTGTGATTTTTCTCTCTGATTTCTGTCTTTTGAACATATGGGAATTTTGGCTCTGAAATTTCAGCCAGATCAGAGATAGCTTTTGGACCTGTTGGCACTTGGATATCTTACAAACTATCTCAAGTTTGAAAAAGATATTGGATTGTTGTTTTCAGATTGTATGGGTCAATTAATAGATGAAAAAGTGCAATAATCTTAAAATCAAGATAATGAGAGTGGCCAACAGATTGTTTGAGAAAGTTTAGAAAATTAAGAAATAACGCACAAGTCAGAATAACATGAGGCCAATAGCACTTGTCACTCTTGTTTTTGTTCATGAGGCTGAATTGTGCAGTATGGTAACTATGGTAACTTGCTGCATAAAAGGTTAGGGGTGTGGAGATTCTGCTGAAACACCAAGACTGTAAATGCATTTTGCAAACACGAGGAAATCGGCAGATGCTGGAAATTCAAACAACACACACATAAATGTGAAGTTATCCACTTTGGAAGCTGGAACAAGAGGGCAGAGTATTGTCTGAACGGTGTCGAGTTAGGTAAGGGAGAAATGCAAAGAGACCTAGGAGTCCTAGTTCACCAGTCAATGAAGGTGAATGAGCAAGTGCAACAGGCAGTGAAGAGGGCAAATGGAATGTTGGCCTTTGTTACAAGAGCAAGGATGTTCTTTTGTATTTGTACAGGGCCCTGGTGAGACCACACCTGGAATATTGTGTACAGTTTTGGTCTCCAGGTTTAAGGAAGGACATTCTGGCAATTGAGGAAGTGCAGCGTAGATTCACTAGGTTGATTCCTGGGATGGCAGGGCTGTCTTACGCAGAGAGATTGGAGAGATTGGGCTTGTACACACTGGAATTGAGGAGATTGAGAGGGGATCTGATTGAAACGTTTAAGATAATTAAAGGATTTGATAGGATTGAGGCAGGAAATATGTTCCAGATGTTGGGAGAGTCCAGTACCAGAGGGCATGGATTGAGAATAAGAGGTCAGTTATTTAAAACAGAGTTGAGGAAGAGCTTCTTCTCCCAGAGAGTTGTGGAGGTGTGGAATGCACTGCCTCGGAAGACGGTGGAGGCCAATTCTCTGGATGCTTTCAAGAAGGAGCTGGATAGATATCTGATGGATAGGGGAATCAAGGGATATGGGGACAAGGCAGGGACTGGGTATTGATAGTGAATGATCAGCCATGATCTCAGAATGGCGGTGCAGACTCGAGGGGCCGAATGGTCTACTTCTGCACCTATTGTCTATTGTCTATTGTCTAAAATGCTGGTGGAACACAGCAGGCCAGGCAGCGTCTATGGGGAGAAGCACTGTCAACGTTTTGGGCCGAGACCCTTCGTCAGGACCATTTTGCTAATCATTTGTGCAAGTTAACCAGTGTTTAGAGATGAGTTGCAAACAGGACCCTGGATCAGGCATTACCCAAAAACTGAATTGACAGAACTTGAATTTATTCGAGGGTTTGGGGCATCATGAGTAAGGTTACAGCTCATAAATCTCCTCCCGCAGCAGCAACAATACTCAGACTTTTTCATTAAGTTCCTCAGATGCAATCAAAACCTTTAAGAGACATTTAGACAGGGCCTTGAATGGGCAAGGTATGCAGGGTACAGATTTGATGTAGACAAATGGGATCAGTGCAGGTGGATGTTACGGAAGGTTAGTTAGGAAGGTTCAATCATTAGGTATTAATATTGAAGTAGTCAAATATATTCAACAGTGGCTGGATGGGAGATACCAGAGAGTAGTGGTGGATAAAAGCCTCAAAATTGAGAGGTGACCTTTTAGAACACAGGTAAGGAGGAATTTTTTTTTTAGCCAGAGAGTAGTGAATCTGTGGAATGCTCTGCCACAGACTGTGGGGGAGGCCAATTCCACTGATGTATTTAAGGCGGAAGTTGATTGTTTTCTGATCAGGCAGGGCATCAAAGGAAGTGTGGAGAAGGCAGTTGAGTGGGGTTGATCTGAGATCAGCTATGATGGAATGATGCAGACGATGAGCTGAATGGCCTAATTCTGCTCCTATATCTGATGGTCTTATTTATTCGACAGTGGCCGGATGGGAGATGCCAGAGAGTAGTGGTGGATAACTGTTTGTCAGGTTGGAGGCCAGTGACTAGTGGTGTATCTCAGGGATCTGTACTGGGTCCAATGTTGTTCATCATATACATTAATGATCTGGATGATGGGGTGGTAAATTGGATCAGTAAGTATGCAGATGATACTAACGTAGGTGGTGTTGTGGATAATGATGTAGGTTTTCAAAGCTTGCAGAGAGATTTAGGCCAGTGACAGGTGGAGTTTAATGCTGATAAGTGTGAGGTGCTACATTTTGGTAGGGCTAATCAAAATAGGACATACATGGTAAGTGGTAGGGCATTGAGGAATGCAGTAGAACAGAGTGCATAGTTCCTTGAAGGTGGAATCTCATTTGGATAGGGTGGTGAAGAAAGCTTTTGGTATGTTGGCCTTTATAAATCAGAGCATTGAGTATAAGAGTTGGGAGGTAATGTTAAAATTATACAAGGCATTGGTGAGGCCAAATTTGCAGTGTTGTGTACAGTTCTGGTCACCGAATTATAGGAAAGATGTCAACAAAATAGAGAGTACAGAGAAGATTTACTAGAATGTTACCTGGGTTTCAGCACCTAAGTTACAGGGAAAGATTGAACAAGTTAGGTCTTTATTCTTTGGAGTGTAGAAGGTTGAGGATGGACTTGATAGAGGTATTAAAAATTATGGTGGGGATAGATAGAGTTGACGTGGATAGGCTTTTTCCATTCAGAGTAGGGGAGATTCAAACAAGAGGACGAGATTTGAGACTTAGGGGCAAAAGTTTAAGGGTAACGTGAGGGGGAATTTCTTTACTCAGAGAGTGGAATGAGCTTCCAGTAGAAGTGGTAGAGGCAGGTTCGGTATTGTCATTTAAAGCAAAATTGGATCGGTATATGGACAGGAAAGGAATGGAGGGTTATGGGCTGAGTGCGGGTCAGTGGGACTAGGTGAAAGTAAGCATTCGGCACGGACTAGAAGCGCCGAGATGGCCTGTTTCTGTGCTGTAATTATTATATGGTTATATGACAAAAAAGTTAGTAAAGATGATGATGGGCTGAAGAGCCCTATTCTGTCCACTGCAAGCTTTTCTCCATGTAAGTGTATATGGCCTGTTGAAAAGGCCACTATGAATGGTAAAATAAACAGAAATTCCTGACAGTTCCATTACTAAATAATTAGTTAAATTACCAGGGTGGGGGAGCATCTGTGCATGCAAGCATGATGTGTGTACATTCCTGAATCATGCTCTCACATGTAATCTCTACAGATCATCGTTATTTTTTCCTGGTGTATGGGAGCTTATCAGTGATTATTTCAGCAGCACCAATTTACAGAGGATATAACAACAGTGAGTATTAATGGCGTGAATGGGAACAACACTAGTAATGATAGTATTGCAGAAATCAGGTTTAGTGTTACAACAGTGCAAAAGTGTTGCATCCGTTCTATTTAAAGGTTTCAAAGGTTTATTTAATGTCAGAGAAATGTATACAATATACATGCCAAAATTCTTTTTCTTCACAACTATCCTCAAAAAAACAGGGGAATGCCCCAAAGAATGAATGACAATTCCTGGCACATCCGAACCGGCTCACAATTAGCCAGTTTTCCGGCCTACGGGGGTTTGCGAGCACAGAGCTTTGGAGCCTCTGCGCCACGGGGGGCAGGTTGAGGGAGGCTTAAAAGTGAGGCTGAGGATTTCGAATAAAGTTTCTCCTTCGACTGCAGTTACCGACTCCGTGTCATAATTTTAGCGCTGCATGTAGCACACCGCTACAAGAAGCCAAAAACCATCCCCAGCACCCCCATGTGTAAGCAGCAGCAAAGCAATGATACCCCCCCACTAGGAAAAACAAAAAATCACTCAAGCGTGCAGCAAAGCTTGAATAAAAAACACACTTAGAGTAACCCTAAGACTACTCATTCACCCAGTAATTCGACAACAGCAGGTTCCCTAATGAGGGAGAAAGAGATGTCTCAGTTTCAGAGTGAGAGGGGAGACATAACAAACAACTCACTGATTTACGATGTTAAAAGTCTGTTGCGTCCCTTTCTCGATTTCCTGCGGAGGCACCAACCTCAAGTCTGCGGGCCTCCAGAGCCACAAAATCCTAGAACCCTGAAGGCGTGCTAGTCTTCTAGACCACATCCTTATGTCAAATAGAAGCCAGGCGTGAGACCCTGAGAGCGGGTCCCATTCCCGCAAAGAGTCCTGCATGTAACTCCAGGTCAGGGTCTTCAAAAGAACTCTGATAGGGAAAAATAGAGTTATTAAAGATAAGTAAAGATGCAAGCAAAGGAGTCACTGTTAGGTGCCATGATCTTCTAAGCTCCACCCCCAACAAAAGAACATTTCCCTTCACCAATGCATGAGACATCTTCAAGCACTCTCTGGAACAGTAGAGATGAGATCTTCACTCTTCCAGTGTTTCATTGTTTCAGATGTGACAGAATGGGAGGGATTAAAGGAGGCGGGGTAGTGTTACCAGTCAGGAAAAATGGTACTGTTCTTTTTCAGTACAGACTGGACAAACTCTTGTCCAGTACAACTCTTTTTCAGTACAAACTCTTGTCTAGTTTAGCATTATGGATGGAACTAAGAAGTAAGAAAGGAATGACCACATTAATGGTGCTATATTACAGATCATATAACTTCCTGAGGGATTTAGAGGAACAGATTTGTAGAGAGGTCGCAAATATTGCAAGAAACATAAGGTTGTTTCCACCTTGTGTGGAAAGGTGGAATCACCTACATAAGGTGATTTTAAGTTTCCACATAAGGTGGAAACAACCTTATGTCTGATACTGGATCTGCTCTTTGGGAATGAGACGGGGCAGGTGACAGAATTTGCATCCAGTGACCACAATACCATTACTTTTAAAATAGAGAGATTCTAGATTGGAGGAATAACAGTTCTTTGCAACATAATGAAAGAAGGAACATTGTTCAGTTTTGAAATGCTTAAAGAGAAACACTTACGAGAAAAACAAGATTTTTATTGGTATTTACAGATGCGACAATATGTTAATAAGACGCTTAAAAATGTAACGAAGGCAAGTACATGCTTGATAGAGCTATTTAGAAAAGCACAAATTCAAATAATGGTAGTAGAATCATTTCAAGCATGTATAAGGGGTTGTCAAATCTTAAAACACATTCGACTTCATACATTAAAATAAAATGGGAGAAGGAAGAAGGGATAATTATATCTGAGGAAGAATGGACAACAATATGGAGATATCAATGGAAGTGTACCAGTTCACAAAAATGGAGGGAGTTTGGATGGAAAAACTTTGATAAGATATTTTATTACACCCTCTTAGAAATCCCATTATGCTAGTAACCTCCCTGTTTGCTGGAGAAATTGTGGAAATCAAAAGGCAAATCATTATCATATTTTTTGGGACTGCCCTGTTATCAAAAACTATTGGAGGGGGATACACAATGCCCTACAAGACATCTTTAAATGTGAAATACCCTTAGAGAGTAAGACCATATATTTTGGATATATACCTCAAGAATGGTTGAAAAGAGATAAATATTTAATGAATATACTGTTGGTGGCTGGTAAAAAGACTTTTACTAGGAAATGGTTATCACAGGAGAGCCCAACCTTAAATACGTGGATGGAAATTACAATGGACATTTACAAAATGGAGAAGATAACAGCGTCTGTTAATCATAAGCTGGAACAATTTGATTCATACTGGGAAAAATGGTTTAACTACATAATACCTCATAGGCCTGATTTTATTCTCACAAATCAATGAATATGTTGTTTAAAAAAATCACTCCCTATTTGTACATAGTTCTTTCCTTTTGCTTGTTTTTTCTTTGCATTCTTTTCTATAAGTGTATACCTCACATAAATACTTTGTGGAGATTTGTGATATATATGATTATATGATATATATGTATAATGTCTGAAATACATCTTATGGAAATGTTTGTTTAATGAACCTCAATTTAAAAAAAAAGAAATGATCGGGCAAGTGTGGATTTGGACATGCTATCTTCTGGCAAAGATGTACTTAGTAAATGGGAGGCATTCAAAAGTGAAATTTAGAGAGTACAAAGCTTGTTTTTGTCTGTCAGAATGAGAGGCAAAGATAACAAGTGTAGGGAACATTAGTTTTCAAGAGATATTGAGGCCCCAGTTAGAGAAAAAAGATCAGAGCAAAGTATAGAACTTTGACCAGCAAAATTATGGAGAAGGATAGGTCTGGACCCAGGGTTGAGATTGTTGATTGGAGAAAGGCTAACTTTGAGGAGATGTGAAAGGATTTAGAAGGAGTGGATTGGGACAATTTGTTTTAAGGGAAGGATGTAATAGAGAAATGGAGGTCATTTAAAGGTAAAATTCTGAGGGTACAGAATCTTTATGTTGCTGTTAGGTTGAAAGGAAAGGTTAAAAGTTTGAGGGAGCCATGGTTTTAAAGGGATATTGGAAACTTGGTTCGGAAAAAGAGAGAGATCTACAATAAATACAGGCAGCATGGAGTAGGTGAGATGCTCGAGGAATATAAAGAATGTAAACAGAATCTTAAGAAAGAAATTAGAAAAGCTAAAAGAAGATTTGAGATTGCTTTGGCAAGTAAGGTGAAAATAAATCCAAAGGGTTTCTACAGTTATATTAATAGCAAAAGGATAGTGAGGGATAAAATTGGTCCCTTAGAGAATCAGAGTGGACAGCTATGTGTGGAGCCGAAAGAGATGGAGGAGATTTTGAACAGTTTCTTTACTTCGGTATTCACTAAGGAGAAGGATATTGAATTGTGTAAGGTAAAGGAAACAAGTAGGGTAGTTATGGAAACTATGATGATGAAAGAAGAGGAAGTACTGGCACTTTTAAAGAATAAAAAAGTGGATAAGTCTGTGGGTCCTGACAGGATATTCCCTAGGACCTTGAGGGAAGTTAGTGTAGAAATAGCAGGAGCTCTGACAGAAATATTTAAAATGTCATTAGAAACGGGGATGGTGCTGGAGGATTGGCGTATTGCTCATGTGGTTCCATTGTTTAAAAAGGGTTCTAAGAGTAAACCTAGCAATTATAGGCCTGTAAGTTTGATGTCAGTGGTGGGTAAATTAATGGACAGGATTCTTAGAGATATATATTCTTAGAGGTGTATATAATTATCTGGATAGATAGGGTCTGATTAGGAACAGTCAACATGGATTTGTGCATGGAAGGTCATGTTTAACAAATCTTACTGAATTTTTTGAAGAGGTTACAAGGAAAGTTAACAGGGGTAAAGCAGTGGATGTTGTCTATATGGAATTCAGTAAGGCCTTTGATAAGATTCCACACGGAAGGTTAGTTAGGAAGGTTCAATCGTTAAGTATTAAGAATGAAGTAGTAAAATGGATTCAACAGTGGCTGGGTGGGAGATGCCACAGAGTAGTGGTGGATAACTGTTTGTCAGGTTGGAGGCCGGTGACTAGTGGTGTGCCTCAAGGATCTATACTGAGTCCAATGTTGTTTGTCATATACATTAAAGATCTGGATGATGGGATGGTAAATTGTATCAGTAAGGATGCAGATGATACTAAGATAGGTGGCGTTGTGGATAATGAAGTAGGTTTTCAAAGCTTGCAGAGAGATTTAGGCCAGTTAGAAGAGTGGGCTGAAAGATGGCAGATGGAGTTTAATGCTGATAAGTGTGAGGTGCTTCAATTTGATATGACTAATCAAAATAGGACATACATTGAGGAATGTGGTAGAACAGAGTGATCTAGGAATAACGATGCATAGATCCCTGAAGGTGGAATCTCATGTGGATAGGGTGGTGAAGAAAGCTTTTGGTATGCTGGCCTTTATAAGCCAGAGCATTGAGTATAGGAGTTGGGATGTAATGTTAAAATTGTACAAGGCATTGGTGAGGCAAAATTTGGAGTATTGTGTACATTTCTGGTCACCGAGTTATAGGAAAGATGTTAACAAAATAGAGAGAGTACAGAGGAGACTTACTAGAATGTTACCTGGGTTTCAGCACCTAAGTTACAGAGATTTATCAGGCATGACCTGCCCTTGACAAAGCCATGCTGACTATCCCTAATCAGATTACGTCTCCCCAAATGCTCATAAATCCTGCCTCACAGGATCTTCAACAACTTGTCCATATGGTCTGTAATTGCCTGGGTTATTGCTACTCCATTTCTTGAACAAGGAAACCATGTTTGTAACCTTCCAATCTTCTGGAACTTCTCCTGTCCCTATTGATGATGCAAAGATCATCGCCAGAGGCTCAGCAATCTCTTCCTTTGCTTCCCACAGTAGCCTGGGGTATATATCGTTTGGTCCTGGCGACTTATCTAACTTAATACCTTTTAAAAGCTACATCACCTTTCTTAATGTCTATACAGACAAGTGTTTCAGTCCATTGCGAATCATCCTCACAATTGCTAAGGTCCCTTGCACTGCTGAATACTGAAGCAAAGTATTCATTAAGCACCTCTGCTACCTCCTCCGGCACCATGCACTTGTTTCCACTAATGCTCCTGTTTGGTCCTATTCTCACACGGCTCATCCTCTTACTCTTCACATACTTGTAGAATGCCTTGGAGTTTTCCTTAATCGTGCCTGCCCAAGCCTTCTCATGGTCCCTTCTAGCTCTCCTAATTTCATTCTTGAGCTCCTTTCTGGCACCCTTGCAATTTCTAGAGTACTAACAGTACCTAGATTCTTAAACATTTTGGAAGTTTTTCTTTTCTTCTTAACTCTTATTTTCTATATCCTTTGTACAGCATGGTTCTTTTACCTTACCATCCTTTCCATTCCTATGTAGAAAACCATGCAAATAATCCCTGAACATTTGCCACATTTCTGCTATGCATTTCCCTGTGAACATCTGCTCCCAATTTATGTTCCCAAGTTCCTGCCTAATAGCATCATATTTCCCCCTACCCTAATTAACTGTTTTCCCAAATTGTCTGTTCCTATCATTCCCCTGCCCTTTGGTAAAGGGGATAGAGTTGTGGTCACTCCCTCCAAAATACTCTCCCATTGACAGTACAGCCTCTCCTCTAGTTATCTTATCTACATGTTGTGTCTGGAAACCTTCCTGAATACACCTAACGAACTTCACCCCAGTCAATATTAGGGAAGTTAAATTACCCATCACAACAACCGTATTATTATTGAATTGTTCTAGAATCTGCCTCCCTAAATCCTCCTCGATGTCTCTGCTACTATTGGGGGTATATAAAAAACCACCCAGTAAAGTTACTTCCACCTTCCTGTTTCTGACCCCCACCACAATGATCCCTCCATTATATTCTCCTTTCCTGCAGCTATAATTCTTTCCCTGATTAGCAATGCTGCTCCCCTATCCTTTACGAAACATCTAAACATCATTTCTGCCTCTCCAAGTCTCTGTAATGGTCACAATATAATTGTTCCATGTATTGATCCATACTTCAAGTTCATCTGCCTTGCTCATGATACACCTTTCATTAAAATGGACACATCTTAAACCATCTGGCTGAGTGGATCTTTGCTCTATGATTTGCTTATCCTTCTTCACATACTCCTTACAAGCAGCCTCTACTTGTGCTCCAACCTTCCTATCCTCTGCCTCTTCACTGGTTCCCATCCCCCTGCAAATCTAGTTTAAACCTGGATATTGGTTCACATGCAGTTCAGGTGCAACCGGTCCCACTTATACAGATCACCCTTCCCCAGAAAAGGTACAGCCTCTCCTTTTGTAGGCTTATCTTCATATTGTGTCAAGAAACCTTCTTGAACACACCTGACAAACTCCACCCCATCTAAATTCCTTGCTCTTGGGACATGCCAATCGATATTTGGGAAATTAAAATCTCCCACCACGGCAACCCTGTCATTATTACACCTTTCCAGAATCTGTCTCCATATATGCTCCCCGATGTCCCTGTTACTATTGGGTGGTCTATAAAAAACACCCAGTAGTGTTATTGACCCCTTCCTGTTCTAACTTCCAGTCACAGAGACTCCGTAGACAATCCCTCCACGTCTTCCTCCTTTTTTGCAGCTGTGACAGTATCTCTGATCAACAGTGCTATGCTCCCACCTCTTTCCTTTCTGAAGCATCGAAGTCCTGGCACTCAACATAACCATTCCTGCCCCTGAGCGATTCAAAATCCGTAACGGCCACAACATCATAGATCCGAGTACTGATCCATGCTCTAAGCTCATCTGCTTTGTTACAATACTCCTTGCATTAAAATAGACACATCTTAAGCCATTGGTCTAAGCAGGTCCCTTCTCTATCACCTGCCTATCCTCCCTCTCGCACTGTCTTCAAGCCTTCTCTAATTTGGAGCCAACCTCTTCCTCTGTCTCTTCAGTTTGGTTTCCACCCCACAGCAATCCTAGTCTGCAAACCTCCCCTCAAGGATATTGGTCCCCTGGGATTCAAGTGCAATCCGTCCTATCTGTACAGGTCACTCCTGCCCCAAAAGAGGTCCCAATGATCCAGAAATCTGAATTCCTGCCCTCTGCTCCAATCCCTCAGCCACACATTTATCCTCCACATCACTCTATTCCTATACTCACTGTCACGTGGTACAGGGAGTAATCCCGAGATTACTACCTTCGTGGTCCTGCCTCTTAACTTCCTACCTAACTCCCTATAGTGTGCTTTCAGGACCTCCTCCCTTTTCCTGTCTATGTCATTGGTATCAATATACTTCAGGATATCGGGGATGTGATCAGAAACGTACCAGACCTTGGCACCTGGGAGGTAAACAAACATCCGTGCTTCTTTCTTGCATCCACAGAATCGCCTGTCTGACCCTCTGACTATAGAGTCCCCTATCTGTGCTGCAGTCCTCTTCCTTTCCTTAACCTTCTGAACCTTCCAAGTCGTACCATGACCTCCAGCTGCTCACCCTTCCCTTCAAGAATATTCTGCAATCGCTCAGAGAGATCCTGGACCCTAGACCTGGGAGGCAACTCACTATCCTGGCGTCTCTTTTGCTGGTGCAGAACCTCTTATCCATCCCCCTAACTATCGAGACCCCTGTGACTATTGTTCTGCCTGACTTCAGCCTTCCCTTCTTAGGCTCAGAGCTTTTGGTCTGGCTACTGCTGCCTTGCCCAGATAGGCCACCCCCCACAACAGTATCCAAAGGGGTATACCAATTGTTGAAGGGATTGGCCACAGAGGGACCCAGCACTGACTTCCTTCTCCCTTTACCTCTCTCAGTGTTCACCCATGTACTCACAGAATTCTGCACTCTGGGTATAACCACTTGCTCAAAAGTCATGTCTATCAATTGCTCTGACTCCTGGATGATCCTAAGTTCATTCAACTCCAGCTCCTTAATGCGTCTTTCCTGAGCTGAGGTTGGCTGCACTGATGATGTACTTATCAGGAAGACCATCAGGTTCCATGAATTCCCATATCCTACATTCCACTGCCATATCTGCCATCCTGCCTTCACTGTACAATGAGTAATCAAGACCAAATCTTCTGAACTATTTCTTTGTTCTCAGCCTCTTCTCATTGAAGCCTCTTGAGTCAAAGCTTGATGCTCCTACTCGCTCCGCTACCATACTCCGCCCCGCTTGCCCCTTCTATACTTTTATTTCATTCTCACTGTTATGCTCCATCTGCTGATTGGACCTCCAGTCTGGAGAAGAGGGGACTTATAACCATATAACAATCACAGCACGGAAACAGGCCATCTTGGCCCTCCTAGTCCGTGCCGAACCCTTAATCTCACCTAGTCCCACCTACCCGCACTCAGCCCATAACCCTCCACTCCTTTCCTGTCCATATACCTATCCAATTTTACCTTAAATGACACAACTGAACTGGCCTCTACTTCTTCTACAGGAAGCTCATTCCATACAGCTATCACTCTCTGAGTAAAGAAATACCCCCTCGTGTTTCCCTTAAACTTTTGCCCCCTAACTCTCAAATCGTGTCCTCTCGTTTGAATCTCCCCTACTCTCAATGGAAACAGCCTATTCACGTCAACTCTATCTATCCCTCTCAAAATTTTAAATACCTCGATCAAATCCCCCCTCAACCTTCTACGCTCCAATGAATAGAGACCTAACTTGTTCAAACTTTCTCTGTAACTTAATTGCTGAAACCCAAGTAACATCCTAGTAAATCGTCTCTGCACTCTCTCTAATTTATTGATATCTTTCGTATAATTCGGTGACCAGAACTGCACACAATATTCCAAATTTGGCCTTACCAATGCCTTGTACAACTTTAGCATTACATCCCAACTTCTGTACTCAATGCTTTGATTTATAAAGGCCAGCGTTCCAAAAGCCCTCTTCACCACCCTATCTACATGAGACTCCACTTTCAGGGAACTATGCACAGTTATTCCTAGATCTCTCTGTTCCTTTGCATTCCTCAATGCCCTACCATTTACTCTGTATGTTCTATTTGGATTATTCCTGCCAAAATGTAGAACCTCACACTTCTCAGCATTAAATCAGGAGTATTGCCCAAGTACAAAAGGCAGCAGTCAGCAAAACAGAGCTTTGGCCTGTGACCAGTCAACATTTGCGATTGATTAGCAAGAGCAAATTAAAGGATGGGAGAGGCAAGTTTAGTGGTTTTCATCTGAGTGGACAGAGTCAAAGTGATAATATAACATATAGTATAACCATTTAACAATTACAGCACAGAAACAGGCCATCTCGGCCCTTCTAGTCCGTGCTGAACACCTACTCTCACCTAGTCCCACCGACCTGCACTCAGCCCATAACCTTCCATTCCTTTCCTGTCCATATACCTATCCAATTTTTTTTATTAATGACAAAATCATACCTGCCTCTACCACTTCTACTGAAAGCTTGTCCCATACAGCTACCAATCTGAGTAAAGAAGTTCCCCCTTGTGTTCCCCCTAAACTTTTTTTGCCCCTTAACTCTCAACTCATGTCCTCTTGTTTGAATGGAAAAAGCCTATCCATGTCAACTCTATCTATCCCCCTCATAATTTTAAATACCTCTATCAAGTTCCCCCCTCAACCTTCTATGCTCCAAAGAATAAAGATCTAACTTGTTCAACCTTTCTCTGTAACTTAGGTGCTGAAATCCAGATAACATTCTAGTAAGTCTCTCCTGTACTCTCTCTTTTTTGTTGACGTCTTTCCTATGATTCGGTGACCGGAACTGTACACAATACTCCAAATTTGGCCTCACCAATGCCTTGTACAATTTTAACATTACATCCCAACTCCTATACTCAATGCTCTGATTTATAAAGGCCAGTATACCAAAAGCTTTCTACACCACCCAATCCACATGAGATTCCACCTTTAGGGAACTATGCACCATTATTCCTCGATCACTCTGTTCTACTACATTCCTCAATGCTCTACCATCTACCATGTATGTCCTATTTTAATTATTCCTACCAAAATATAGCACCTCACACTTATCAGCATTAAACTCCATCCGCCATAATCCTTTATTTTTCTAAGCTTCATGTACCTATTTAAGTCTCTTAAAAGACCTTATTGTATCCACCTCGACCACTGTGGCTGGCAGTGTATTCCACATACCCACCACTCTGAAAAAACTTACCTTGTATCTACTTTCAAGCACCTTAAAACTATGTTACCTTGTGTTAGGGAGAATGAATTGGTGCTCTTTTCTCTACTTCCTAGCATCGGAGGACTCCTGTTCAGCGCTCTGAACCGCAGAACAGCATCCTTTAGTATTAATAGGACCATCACAACACTCTCCAATTGCCGCTTGACCTTAAGATCGTCATTAGCCAACTTTCCAAGTTAGAAAATGGTTGTGTATTTTGGTAGGAGTAATGAAAGGGGTGACTATTTTCTAAATGGAGAGAATCTGTGACAATCTGAGGCGCAAAGGGACTTGGGAGTCCTTGTGCAGGATTCCCTAAAGGTTAATTTGCAGGTAAAGTGCACCAAATTCCTAGGTGTTCATAATCACCAATGACCTCACCTGGTCCCTTGATATCACCACCCTGAACAAGCAGGCACAGCAGCACCTCCATTTCCTGAGAAGAGAGTGGAAGGGTTCCCACCCTGCCCATCCAATCTTAACTGCATTTTTGAGAGCTTCCTGACAGATTGCATTTCCATCTGGTCTGGGAGCAGTTGAGCATCGGACCAGAAGTTCCAACTGTGAGAACAGCTGAGAGGATCATAGGGGTCTCCCTACCATCCATTGGGAACATTTATCAGAAGCGCTGTGTAACAGGGCCCTTAGTATTGTTAAGGATCCCACCCATCCATCCAATATCCTCATTAACTTTATTACATCAGGCAGGAGACTACATAAAAACAAGTACAGTCAGGATGAGAAATAGTTTCTTCCACAAGCCATTAGCCTTCTAAACTCCCTGCTGCATTGTATTTAAAGTTTCACTGATTAATCTGTTCTGTACCCAACAATAGTTAATATTAATACACTTTAGTTTGTTATTTATATGTGATTTTATCCATACCTTCATAAGTTATGTGTTATGTGTGTTATATGTACTATCCTGTGCTTTACACCCTGGTTCATTTTCTCAATTACATAGAAAACCTACAGCACAACACAGGCCCTTTGGCCCACAAAGTTGTGCCGAACCTATCCCTACCTTAAAAATTACTAGGGTTACCCATAGCCCTCTATTTTTCTAAGCTCCATGTACCTATTCCAAAAGTCTCTTAAAAGACCCTCTCGCCTCCATCACTGTTGCTGGCAGCCCAATCCAGGCCCTTACCACTCTCTGCGTAAAAAAAACTTACCCCTGACATCTCCTCTGTACCTACTCTCAAGCACCTTTAACCTGTGCCCTCTTGTTGCAGCTATTTCAGACCTGGGAAAAAGCCTCTGACTATCCACTTGATCAATGCCTCTCATTATCTTATCCACATCTATCAGGTCACCTCTCATCCTCCGTCACTCCAAGGAGAAAAGGCCAAGTTCACTCAACCCATTTTCGTTCTCCAATCCAGACAACATCCTTATAGATCTCCTCTGCACGCTTTCTATGTTAATCCTTCCTGTAGTGAGGCAACCGGAACTGAGCACAGTGGGGTCTGACCAGAGTCCAATATAGATGCAACATTATGTCTCAGCTCCTAAATTCAATTCCAGGATTAAGGAAGGCCAATACATCATATGCCATCTTAACCACAGAGTTAAGATGCTTTGTACACTGCTTTGAGTGTCCTATGGACTTGGACCCCAAGATCCCTCTGATCCTCCGCACTGCCAGGAGTCTTACCATTTATACTATATACTGCCATCATATTTGACCAACCAAAATGAACCACTTCACACTACTCCGGGTTGAACTCCACTTGCCGCTTCTCAGCCCAGTTTTGCATCCTGTCAATGTCCCGCTGTAACCTCTGACAGCCCTCCACACTATCCACAACACCTTCAACCTTTGTGTCATAAGAACATAAGAGATAGGAGCAGGAGTAGGCCAATCGGCCCCTCAAGCCTGCTCCGCCATTCAACAAGATCATGGCTGATCCAATCTTAACTCTAGTTTTCACCGAATCCCACAAGGCAACAGTGCCAACCAACAGGACACCATGCCACCCATTTTATTTTATTATTCATCCCGCCCAAACCCATGTGATCACCCGGGGAAAAAAAAAACGATTTGCCAATCAAGGAGAAAAAATCTGGAAAGTTCCTCTCCGACCCATCCAGGCTATCGAAGACTGGTCCAGGAGATCACATGGCTGATCTAAACCTAGCCTCATGTCCACTTACCTGCCCACTCACCGTATCCCCTAATGCCATTTTTATCCAGGAAAATGTCTATCTCCGTTTTGAATTTATTGAGTGTAGTAGCTTCCACAGCTCTCTGGGGCAGTAAATTCCACAGCCCCACTACCCTCTGAGTGAAGAAATTTCTCCGCATCTCAGTCCTGGAACGGCATCCCCTTATTTTAAGATTATGCCCCCTAGTCTTAGTTTCACCCATCATTAGGAACATTCTCCCCGCATCCACACGATCAAGCCCCTTCACAATCTTATATGTTTCAATAAGATTGCCTCTCATTCCTTGGAGCTCCAATGAGTAAAGTCCCAATCTACTCAACCTCTCATCATACATCAACCCACCCATCCCCGGAATTAACCTAGTGAACCTTCAATGCACTGCCTCGAGAGCCAGTATGTCCTTTCTTAAATATGGACACCAGAACTGCACACAGTACTCCAGGTGTGGTCTCACCAATACCTGGTACAACTGCAGTAAGACCTCCCTGTTCTTATGCTCCATCCCCCTAGCAATAAAAGCCAGCATTCCATTGGCCTTCTTGACCACCTGCTGCACTTGCATACTAACTTTTTGTGTTTCCTGCACCAGGACCCCCAGATCCCTTTGCACAGAAGCACTTTCCAGTTTCTCCCCATTTAGATAATAACTTGCTCTATTATTTTTCCTGCCAAAGTGCAAGACCTCACACTTGTCAGTATTATATTTCATCTGCCAAATGTTTGCCCAATCACTCAGCCTATCTATGTCCCCCTGCAGGGTTTCAATGTCCTCCGCACTCATTACACTCCCTCCCATCTTTGCGTCATCAGCAAACTTCGATACGTTGCACCTAGTCCCTTTCTCCAAATCATTAATATAGATTGTAAAGAGTTGGGGTCCCAACACCGACCCCTGCGGAACACCACTAGTCACCAACTGCCAGTCTGAGAATAAACCACTTATCCCAACTCTCTGTTTTCTGTTAGAAAGCCAATCCTCAACCCTTGCCAGAATATTATCCCTAATCCCATGATTTTTTGCTTTAAGTAATAATCTTTGGTGTGGCACCTTGTCAAATGTCTTTTGGAAGTCCAAATACACCACATCCACTGGTTCCCCTTTATCTACCCTATATGTTATGTCCTCAAAGAACTCCAACAAATTTGTCAAACATGACTTCCCTTTCGTAAAGCCATGCTGACTTTGTCCTATTAAGCTATGATTATCCAAATGCCCTGTTACTGTTTCCTTAATTATCGATTCCAACATTTTGCCAACCACAGATGTTAGGCTAACTGGCCTATAATTCCCAGCCTTCTGTCTATTGCCCTTTTTAAATAAAGGAGTTACATTAGCATTTTTCCAATCTGCCGGGACCATTGTCATCAACAAACTTACAAACCCATCCCTCCTCTTCCTCATCCATTTTTATACATTATAAAAATCACGAAGAGTAAGGGCCCCAGAACAGATCCCTGAGGCACTCCACTGGTGCAGAATCCATGCAGAATATGACCCATCCACAACCACTCTTTGCCTTCCGTGGGCAGCCAGTTCTGCATCCACAAAGCAATGTCCCTTGAATCCCATGCCTCCTTACTTTCTCAATAAGCCTTGCATGGGGTACCTTATAGAATGCCTTGCTGAAATCCATATACACTACATCTGCTGCTCTTCCTTCATCAGTATGTTTAGTCACATCCTCAAAAAATTCAATCAGGCTTGTAAGACACAACCTGCCCTTGACAAAGCCATGCTGACTACTCCTAATCATATTATACCTCTCCAAATATTCATAAATCTTGCCTCTCAGGATCCTCCATCAATTTACCAATCACTGAAGTAAGACTCACCGGTCTATAATTTCCTGGGGTATTTCTACTCCCTTTTATGAGTAAGGGAACAACATCCGTAACCCTCCAATCCTCCGGAACCTCTCCCGTCCCCATTGATGATGCAAAGATCATCGTCAGAGGCTCAGCAATCTCCTCCCTCGCCTCCCACAGTAGCCTGGGGAACATTTCATCCGGTCCTGGCGTCTTATCCAACTTGATGCTTTCCAAAAGCACATCCTCTTTCTTAATATCTACATGCTCAAGCTTTTCAGTCTGCTGCAAGTCATCACTACAATCACCAAGATCCTTTTCCATAGTGAACACTGAAGTAAAGTATTCATTAAGTGCCTCTGCTATTTTCTCCGGTTCAATACACACTTTCCCACTGTCACACTTGATAGGTCCTATTCTTTTATGCCTTATCCTCTTGCTCCTCACATACTTGTAGAATGTCTCGGGGTTTTCCTTAATCTTGTCCACCAAGGCCTTCTCATGGCCCCTTCTGGCTCTCCTAATTTCCTTCTTAAGCTCCTTCCTGTTAGCCTTATAATCTTCTAGATCTCTAACATTACTTAACCTTTCATAAGCTTTTCTTTTCTTCTTGACTAGATTTACTACAGCCTTTGTACACCATGGTCCCTGTACCCTACCATAACTTCGCTGTCTCATTGGAACATACCTATGCAGAACTCCACACAAATAGCCCCTGAGCATTTACCGCATTTCTTCCATACCTTTCCCTGAGAACATCTGTTCCCAAAGTAAGCTTCCAAGTTCCTGCCTGATAGCCTCATAATACTCCTTACTCCAATTAAACGCTTTTCTAACTTGTTTATTCCGATCTCTCTCCAATGTTATTGTAAGGGAGATAGAATTGTGATCACTATCTCTAAAGTGCTCTCCCACTGAGAGATCTGACGCATGACCAGGTTCATTTTCCAATACCAAATCAAGTACAGTCTCTCCTCTTTAGGCTTATCTATATATTGCGTCAAGAAACCTTCCTGAACACACCTAACAAACTCCAGCCCATCTAAACCCCTTGCTCTAGGGAGATGCCAATAGTAGAGTGCCAAAAGTTTAAAAAGAAGAGTAATTTTTCTACGTTCTTTTTAAATCGAAACAAGAGGCTGAGAGTTAAGGAGTGAAGGAATCTCGGAGAGAAGTCTTTTTTTTACTGCTCGGGGAAAAGAAGCGAGACTGCGCAGGCGCGAGTCGTACAACGCCAAAGGTTTTTTTTAAAAAAAAAGACCACCATATGCAGCTGGTATCGGAGTGAGAGATAGCAGAGTGGGACAGCTTTGGCTCAACAGGCTTTGGCATGAACAGGCAGAGGCAAAGGTAGGTTCCGGTAAATTTTGTTTTGTTCGTTTAGAGCAGACAGAATGCCAGGCAGGATGCTGGAATGCTCCTCTTGGAGAATGTGGGAAGTCAGGGAGTCCTCCGATGTCCTTGACAACGACATCTGCAAGAAGTACATTTAGCTGCAGCTCCTAACAAACCACGTCAGGGAACTGGAGCAGGAGCTGGATGACCTCCGGAACACTTGGGAGAATGAGGAGTTTATAGATAGTAGTTTTAGGGAGGTAGTTACGTCAATGGAGCAGCACACAGGTAATTGGGTTACCGTCAGGTGAGGGAGGGGAAAGAGCAGGCAGAGCAGGACTCCCCGTGGCCATTCTGATTTGGATACTGTTGGGGGAGGGGGTGACTTACTCGGGACAAGCTGTGGCAGCCGGATCTCTGGCACTGAGTCTGGTTCTGCAGTGCAGTAGGGAGAGGGGAGGAAGAGAAGAGCAGTAGTGATAGGGGACTGGATAGTTAGAGGTACAGACGAGAGGTTTTGTAGTTGTGACAGAGACTCCTGGATGGTTTGTTGCTTCCTGGGTGCCAGGGTCAGGGACATCTCTGATCGTGTGCACAGCATTCTGAAATGGGGGGGGGGGGGGTGAGCAGCCAGATGTCATGGTACACATCGGTACCAATGACGAAGGAAGAACAGGTGAGGAGTCCCTGAAGAGGGAGTACAGAGAGCTTTGTAGGAAGTTACAAAGCAGGGCCTCGAGGGTGGTAATCTCAGGATTGCTACCTGTGCCACGTGCCAGTGAGGGTAAGAATAGGATGCTCTGGAGGATGAACACGTGGCTGAGGAACTGGTGTAGGTGCAGGGTTTCAGATTTCAGGATCATTGGGTCCTCTTCTGGGGCAAGAGAGACGGGTTACACCTGAACTACAGGGGGACCAATATCCTTGCAGAGAGGTTTGTTAGTGCTATTGGGGGGTGGGTTTAAACTAGATTTACAGGGGGATGGGAACCAGAATGCCAGAGCAGATGAAAATAATCTGTAGGGATGAAAATAAGTGATGTTAAAGGTTCATGCAAAGTCACAAATAGAAAAATTGTGTAGGGTGGTAATAATCTTCTGAGGTGTGTCTATTTCAATGTGAGGAGTACTTTGGGGAAGACTGACGAGCTGAGGGTGTGGATTGACACGTGGAATTATGACATTGTAGCCATTAGTGAAACTTGGCTACAGGAGGGGCAAGACTGGCAGCTTAATGTTCCAGGGTTCCGATGTTTCAGGCGTGATAGATGCAGAGGGATGAAGGTTGGGGGTGGGGGGGTAGCATTGCTACTCAGGGAAAATGTTGTAGCTGTGCTCAGGCAGGACAGATTAGAGGGCTTGTCTACCAAGGCCATATGGGTGGAGCTGAGAAACAGGAAAGGTATGACCACATTAATTGGGTTGTATTATAGACCACCCAATAGTCAGCGAGAATTGGAGGAGCAAATCTGCAGAGAGATAGCAGACAAATGCAGGAAACATAACGTTGTGATAGTATGGGATTTTAATTTTCCACATATTGATTGGGACTCCCATACTGTTAAAGGCCTAGATGGGTTAGAGTTTATAAAATGTGTTCAGGAAAGTTTTCTAAATCAATATATATAGGTACCGACTAGAGAAAATGCAATATTAGATCTCCTATTGTTACGATCCAGCAACAATGAATATATATTTGAGACAGGTTTTTTATAACAAATAAGAAATTTATTGAACACTGGTTAAAAAAAAACCCAAAAGTAAACAAACGACTAACTTAACCAGAAGTCGGCTGTTATACGGCAGCTCAAAGAGTTCTTAAAGCGAGAAATGTGAACTCAATTCTTTAAAGCAGTATTGCAAAAATTCCAAAATGATTTACAGACAGTTAGGAGAGACTTTCCTTGAAGTAATAAATTCTCTTTCGTGACGTTACTGCTGATCCCAGCCGAAGTATGCCTTGCCTGAAGGATTTATGATGAAGGAAATAAAACGGCTTAAAGGCACTGACCTTTTCCTTGGTAAAACCCTGCATCCAGCTCTTTCTGCTCTTTTAGCAGGAGCTATCTTGGATTGCTGGTTACTAATTCCTTCTGAATGAAGATTAAATAAGGTCAAACCTGTTTCACCGCCGACACCACCAACCTTTCTCGATCCTTAGGCTTCCCGAACTTCAGTAATTCTTCACTCTCCAACTGGACTTTAACTAGCAGTGATTTTCAGAACTGCCTGCAGAACAATTCTTACAGTAAAAATTAAAACTCCACTTTCAAAACGAAACTACGTCATAGAATCAAATACGCAGCAGAACGGAGTCACTGACGAATTGAACCATGAATTGACCTATGTCACAGGGAGGGGTTCTCCTTTTATACCCTGTTGGAAAAAGCCATCACATGACCTCTCACTGGCCGGAACATTACATCACTCCACCATCACAAGACCATACAGCATGCCCAGCAGAGCCTCAATTACATCCTGGTCATGTGACAGTCAGAAGATACCCACAGGTATGTAACACTATTAGGAGACGAGTTAGGACAGGTGACGGAAGTGAGTGTAGGGGAATACTTTGGTTCCAGTGATCATAACATCATTAGTTTCAACTTGATCATGGATAAAGATAGATCTGGTCCTCGGGTTGAGGTTCTAAACTGGAAAAAGGCCAAATTTGAAGAAATGAGAAAGGATTGGCAATTAAATATTCCTGGATTTAGTTGCTTCAGGTGTGATAGAGTAGGAGGGGCCAGAGGAGGAGGTGTTGCATTGCTTATCCGAGAAAATCTTATGGCGGTGCTTTGGAAGGATAGATTAGAGAGCTCCTCTAGGGAGGCATTTGGGTGGAATTGAGGAATGGGAAAGGTGTAGTAACACTGATAGGAGTGTATTATAGGCCACCTAATGGGGAGCGTGAGTTGGAAGAGCAAATATGTAAGGAGATAGCAGATATTTGCAGTAAACACAAGGTGGTGATTGTGGGAGATTTTAATTTTCCACACGTAGATTGGGAAGCTCATTCTGTAAAAGGGCTGGATGGTTTAGAGTTTGGGAAATGTGTGCAGGAGAGTTTTTTTGCAACAATACATAGAAGTACATAGATGGGGCAGTGTTGGATCTCCTGTTAGGGAATGCGATAGGTCAGCTGACAGATGTATGTGTTGGGGAGCACTTCGGGTCCAGAGATCACAATAGCATTAGATTTTTGATTGGAGAAAGGCTAACTTTGAGGAGATGTGAAGGGATTTAGAGAGAGGGGATTGGGTCAAGTTGTTTTATGGGAAGGATGTAATAGAGAAATGGAGGTCATTTAAGGGTGAAATTATGAGGGTACAGAATCTTTATGTTCCTGTTCGGTTGAAATGAAAGGTTAAAGGTTTGAAAGCACCATGGTTTTCAAGGGATATTAGAAACTTGGTTTGGAAAAAGAGGGATGTCTACAATAGATATAGGCAGCATGGAGTAAAGGAATTGCTCGAGGAATATAAAGAATGTAAAAGGAATCTTAAGAAAGATTTAGAAAAGCTAAAAGAAGATAGGAGGTTGGTTTGGCAAATAAGGTGAAAGTAAATCCGAAAGGTTTCTACAGTTATATTAAAAGCAAGAGGATAGTGAGGGATAAAATTGGCCCCTTAGAGAATCAGAGTGGTCAGCTATGTGTGGAGCCGAGGGAGATGGGAGAGATTTTGAACGATTTCTTCTCTTCGGTATTCACTAAGGAGAAGGATATTGAATTGTGTAAGGTGTGGGAAACAAGTAAGGAAGTTATGGAACCTATGACAATTAAAGAGGTAGAAGTATTGGCGCTTTTAAGAAATTTAAAAGTGGATAAATCTCCAGGTCCTGACAGGATATTCCCCAGGACCTTGAGGGAAGTTTGTGTAGAGATAGCAGGAGCTCTGATGGAGATCTTTCAGATGTCATTAGAAACGGGGATTGTGCAGGAGGATTGGCGTATTGCTCATGTGGTTCCATTGTTTAAAAAGGGTTCTAGAAGTAAGCCTAGCAATTATAGACCTGTCAGTTTGACATCAGTGGTGGGTAAATTAATGGAAAGAATTCTTAGAGATAGTATTTATAATTATCTGGATAGACAGGATCTGATTAGGAGTAGCCAGCATGGATTTGTGCGTGGAAGGTCATGTTTGACAAACCTTGAATTTTTTGAAGAAGTTACGAGGAATGTTGACGAGGGTAAGGCAGTGGATGTAGTCTATATGGACTTCAGCAAGGCCTTTGACAAAGTTCCACATGGAAGGTTAGTTAAGAAGGTTCAGTCGTTAGGTATTAATGCTGGAGTAATAAAATGGATTCAACAGTGGCTAGATGGGAGATGCCAGAGAGTAGTGGTGGATAATTGTTTATTGGGATGGAGGCCGGTGACTAGCGGGGTGCCTCAGGGATCTGTTTTGGGCCCAATGTTGTTTGTAATATACATAAGTGATCTGGATGATGGGGTGGTAAATTGGATTAGTAAATATGCCGATGATACTAAGGTAGGAGGTGTTGTGAATAATGAGGTAGGTTTCCAAAGCTTGCAGGGAGATTTATGCCGGTTAGAAGAATGGGCTGAACGTTGGCAGATGGAGTTTAATGCTGAGAAGTGTGAGGTTCTACACACACCAATCCAAATAGAACAAACAGGGTAAATGGTAGGGCATTGAGGAATGCAGTGGAACAGACAGATCTAGGAATAACAGTGCAGAGTTCTCTGAAAGTGGAGTCTCATGTAGATAGGGTGATGAAGAAGGCTTTTGGAACGCTGGCCTTTATAAATCAGAGCATTGAGTACAGAAGTTGGGATGTAATGTTAAAATTGTACAAGGCATTGGTAAGGCCAAATTTGGAATATTGTGTACAGTTCTGGTCACCGAATTATAGGAAAGATATCAATAAATTAGAGAGAGTGCAGAGACGATTTACTAGGATGTTACCTGGGTTTCAGCACTTAAGTTACAGAGAAAGGTTGAACAAGTTAGGTCTCTATTCATTGGAGCGTAGAAGGTTGAGGGGGGATTTGGTCGAGGTATTTAAAATTTTGAGAGGGATAGATAGAGTTGACGTGAATAGGCTGTTTCCATTGAGAGTAGGGGAGATTCAAACGAGAGGACATGATTTGAGAGTTAGGGGGCAAAAGTTTAAGGGAAACACGAGGGGGTACTTCTTTACTCAGAGAGTGATAGCTGTATGGAATGAGCTTCCTGTAGAAGTAGTAGAGGCCAGTTCAGTTGTGTCATTTAAGGTAAATTGGATAGGTATATGGACAGGAAAGGAGTGGAGGGTTATGGGCTGAGTGCGGGTAGGTGGGACTAGGTGAGATTAAGAGTTCGGCACGGACTAGGAGGGCCAAGATGGCCTGTTTCCGTGCTGTGATTGTTATATGGTTATGCGTGGATTAGGACAGGTTGTTCTCTGGCAAGGATGTGATTGGTAAGTGGGAAGCCTTCAAAGGATAACTTCTGAGAGTGCAGAGTTTGTATGTTCCTGTCAGAATTAGAGGCAAAGTAAATAAGAATAAGGAACTTTGGTTCTGAAGGGATATTGGAACTCTGATAAAGAAGAAGAGAGAGATGTATGACGTATGGGAAACAGGGACCAAGTAAGGTGCTTGAGGAGTATAAAAAGTGCAAAAAAAATACTTAAGAAAGAAATCAAGAGGGCTAAAAAACAGTCATGAGGTTGCTTTGGCAGTCAAGGTGAAGGATAATCCAAAGAGCTTCTACAGGTATATTAAGAGCAAAAGGATAGTAAGGGATAACCATATAACAATTACAGCACAGAAACAGGCCATCTCGGCCCTTCTGGTCCATGCCAAAAGCTTAAAATTGGTCCTGTTGAAGATCAGAGTGGTCAGCTATGTATGGAACCAAAAGAAATGGGGAAGATCTTAAATCGGTTTTTTGCATCTGTATTTACTAAGGAAGCGGACATGGAGTCAATGGATGGCCTTGGGCATGAATTCACTGGAATTCAGAAGAATGAAGAGTGACCTAATTGAAACCTATCGAATGATGAAAGGCCCTAGTGGAGTGGATGTGGAGAGAATGTTTCCTATAGTGGGAAAGTCTAAGACCAGAGGACACAGCTCAGAATGGAGAAGTGTCCTTTCAGAACGGAGATTAGGAGTAGTTTCTTCAGCCAGAGTGCAGTGAATCTGTGGAATTCGTTATTGTAGGCAGCCATGGAGGCCAAGTCCTTATGTATATTTAAGGCAGAAGTTGACAGATTCTTGATTGGTCACAACATGAAAGGATTATGGGCAGAAGGCAACTGATTCAGGCTGACAAGAAAATAGATCAGCAGAGTTGATGGCACAGATGGCCTAATTCTGCTCCTATAGCTTATGGTCTTATGGTAAACCGATTACTTCATCCTCAGTGTTATCACTCCAGTTCCCATCTCCCTGCCAAGTTAGTTTAAACCTTTCCAAGCAACTCTAATAAGCCTGCTTGCATGGATGTTGGATAGTGGAGTAAAGGAAATTACAGTGGCCAAAGTAAATTGGAAGGAGCTGCTGGCAAAGTTGTCAGTAGAGCAACAATGGCCCGAGCTTCTGGGAAAAATGAGGAAGGTGATGCAATACTCAGAATGAAGCAATACTCAAATGGCAAAATTGATTTGGTTGCTTTCCAATACAGAAATTTCCTTGAAGTTCTGTCTTTCAAATGCTGATCATGGTCTTGATTGATGGTTACCTCTTTTTACACACTCCCTAATATTGATTGCTCAACTCCTAATCTTTCCAACCATTGGGGTCAGACTAACAGGGATGATGACCATCTGGTCTCGGTGACTTACCTGCCTTCAGACCTTTAAGATTCTCAAGCAGCAAAGACCCCAGACTGTACTGTGTGGGGGAGCGAAGACCCCGACTGTACTGTGTGGGGGAGCGAAGACCCCGACTACTGTGTGGGGGAGCGAAGACCCCGACTACTGTGTGGGGGAGCGAAGACCCCGACTACTGTGTGGGGGAGTGAAGACCCTGACTGTACTGCGCAGGGGAGCAAGGAGCCCAACTGTACAGTGCGGGGGAGTGAAGACCAAGACTGTACTACCCGGGGGAGTGAAGAGCCTAAACCCAACTGTCCTGTGCTGGGGAGTGTGGACCCTGACTGTATAGTGCGGGGGAGTGAAGAGCCCGACTGTACTGCGTGGGTGAGTGAGGAGCCCAACTGTCCTGTGCGTGGGAGTGAAGAACCCGACCGTACAGCGCGGGGGAGTGAAGACCCTGACCATACTGCGCGTGGGAGTGAAGAACCCGACCGTACAGCGCGGGGGAGTGAAGACCCCGACCATACTGCGCGTGGGAGTGAAGAACCCGACCGTACAGCGCGGAGGAGTGAAGAGCCTGACTGTACTGCGCGGGGGAGCCGAGAGCCTGACTGTACTGCATGGGGGAGTGAAGAACCCGACCGTACAGTGCAGGGGAGTGAAGACCCCGACCATACTGCGCGTGGGAGTGAAGAACCCGACCGTACAGCGCGTGGGAGTGAAGAACCCGACCGTACAGCGCGTGGGAGTGAAGAACCCGACCGTACTGCGCGTGGGAGTGAAGAACCCGACCGTACAGCACTGGGGAGTGAAGAGCCTGACTGTACTGCACGGGGGAGCCGAGAGCCTGACCGTACAGTGTGGGGGAGTGAAGAGCCTGACTGTACTGCGCGGGGGAATGAAGAGCCCGACCGTACAGCGCAGGGGAGTGAAGAACCCGACCGTACAGACCCTGACTGTACTGTGAGCGGGAGTAAAGAGCCTGACTGTACTGCGCGGGGGAGCCGAGAGCCTGACTGTACTGCATGGGGGAGTGAAGACCCTGACTGTCCTGTGTGGGACATAGAAACATAGAAAACTTACAGCACAATACTGGCCCTTCAGCCCACAAAGTTGTGCCAAACATGCCCCTAGCTTGGAAATTACTAGGCTTACCCATAGCCCTCTATATTTCTAAGCTCCATGTACCTGTCCAAAAGTCTCTTAAAAGATCCTATCGTATCCGCCTCCACCATTGTTGCCGGCAGCCCATTCCACACACTCACCATTCTCTGAGTAAAGAACTTACCCCTGACATCTCCTCTGTACCTACTCCCCAGCACCTTAAACCTGTGTCCTCTTGTGACAACCATTTCAGCCCTGGGGATAAAGCCTCTGACTATCCACACAATCAATGCCTCTCATCATCTTGTACTCTTCTATCAGGTCACCCCTCATCCTCCATCACTCCAAGGAGAAAAGGCTGAGTTCACTCAACCTATTCTCATAAGGCATGCTCCCCAATCCAGGCAACATCCTTGTAAATCTCCTCTTCACACTTTCTATGGCTTACTCACCTGTAGTGAGGTGACCAGAACTGAGCACAGTACTCCAAGTGGAGTCTGACCAGAGTCCTAGATAGCTGCAACATTACCTCTCAGCTCCTAAATTCAATTCCACGATTGATGAAGGCCAATACACCATACAGAGGAGATGTCAGGGGTAATTTTTTACGCAGAGAGTGGTGAGTGCGTATAATGGGCTGCTGGCAACAGTGGTGGAGGTGGATACGATAGGGTCTTTTAAGAGAGTTTTTGATAGGTACATGGAACTTAGAAACATAGAGGGCTAAGGGTAAGCGTAGTATTTTCTAAGGTAGCAACATGTTCAGCACAACTTTGTGGGCTGAAGGGCCTGTATTGTGCTGCCAGTTTTCTATGTTTCTATATTCCATCTTTAACTTCAAAATGACTTTATCAGTTGCCTTCTATTGATTTTTTAAAAGCTCCCCAATGTTCTAACCTCCCATTAATTTTTGTTCTATTATTTGCCCTCAGTTTGGCTTTTAAGTTGGCTTTGATTTCTTTTGTTAGCCATGGTTGTGTCATCTTTCCTCCAGAATACTTCTGCCTCTTTGGCGTGTACCTGTACCTGCTGAATAGCTTCCAGAAATTCCAGACATTGCTGCTCTTCGTCATTACTGTCAGTGTTTTTTTTCATTTTTCATTTAATTTTTAGAATCTTTTTATTGGTACATAATCTTCTACAGCTATAAAATGATACAAAACTTAACAAATTAATATATACAATTAATAAAGCTGAAGAAAAAAGCTGATCGTAATATATAAATATGAAAAAAATTATATATAAGAAAAAGGAAAAAAAGAACCCCATCTAACTAAGAAAAGCCACTGACTACAAAAAAAGGGAGGAAAAACCCCCACTAGGAATCAACCCCCAGAGCAATATGTCTTACCATCATCTATATATATAGTATATAAAGAAAAAGAATCATCAACTGCCAATTCATATTTATATAGAATAAGATTGGAAGGGAACCATATAAAAATAATTCAAATTAAATGATAATATTTGGCAAAAGAACCCCATCTTCTCTCAAAATCGAATCGGGGATCTAAAGTTCTACTAATTTTTTCCAAACTGAGACATAGCATTACTTGAGAAAATCAATCAATTAATGTAGGGACAGAGGTATCTTTCCATTTTAATAAAATAGCCCTTCTTGCCAATAATGTATTACAAACCCTGTAACTGGGTATCTTACCAGCAAAGATAGGAGTATGCGTTGAAGTCTGATGATACTATTTTTAACCATATTTATTAGTAAAAATACACAAAAATAATATCAATGCAAATATACAGATAATATACGTCATCAATACTAAACCTAAAAGTGCGGGTATAATAATAATCAATAAGAAATAAGCTCTATCGTTGTCTAGGGGATAATGAATTGTCCAATGGAAATATAAAGTTCAGTTCAGTTCATGCAGGCTGTGGTAGTTGCTGATCACTGTGTTGCAATTGTTGGAGCGAGAGAGAGAGTAACATCTATTAACTTGCCGACTTTCCTTTTACGATATTGATCTGTTGATGCGATACTGTTGTGGCCATTCACGTATGACCTCTCCGTCCTTGAGCTAGACCGTTCCATGGAGGACTCGTCACCCAGGCAAGGGTGGACACGCACACAAGCCCCCACAGGTCTCGTAGCGTCTCTCCTGGTGCGTCTGAGGGGTGGTTCCCCAGACCCTACTTTTATCCCCACTCACGGGGTCTCAGGTGTCAATCAGGTTGGGATGATGCAACACATCAACCAGACCACTCTGGTTGCCCCCTAAGGGGATTCAATGAATAAAACAGTACTCAATACACAATCCCTTCTCCAAGAGACAATAGCAGTAATCAGTGGTTCCGTTCCGCTTTTGTTAGGAGGAGACATTCCACCTTTGTGTATCCCTGCATTGTCTCTCTCTCATTACTGACATGAGCTGTTTATCTCTCATTTCCTGGGTATCAGACCCAAAATAATAGTGATTTTGCAATTCTCAAAAAGGGGGGGGGGCGACTTTGCACCCTTCTGCCCATCAGAGTTGCTCCTCATTCATTACAAATGTAACAAATGCAATTACATGTTGATCTGAAGATGAACTACCTTGAATATGATGCAGAACTATTCCAAATAGAACAGTTGATCTATTAGGTTGTAAATTAATTTTCAGAGCTTTAGAAACTGTAGAAAATAAAGAATTCCAAAATGATTTTAATGAAGGACATGACCAGAACATATGTGACAAAGTAGTTACTTCAGTTTTACACCTATCACAGTAGTTGTCTAGACTAGGAAATATTTTAGATAGTCTCTCCTTAGTTAAATAATAATGGTGAACAATTTTAAACTGAATTAAACAGTGATTGGCACATATAGAAGAAGAATTTACATTTTTCAAAACTCGCAACCAATCTTCATTAACAAAGGTCACATTAAGTTCTCCCTCCCAATCTTGTTTAATCTTTAGTGAGAGATTCTCTTTTTGTAACAAAGATAAATTATAAATTCTGCTAATAGAACCTCTCCCTAAAGGATTCAACTTCAAAATGGTATCCAACATATCAGATTCTTGCAAATATGGAAACTTAGATAAATATTGTCTTAGATAAAAAATGTCTAACCTGAAGATATTGCAGAAAATGTGTATGAGCAAGAGAATATTTGTTACTTAACTCTTCAAAAGTCATCAATCAACCATCACAAAATAAATCTGTAAAAGAACGGATCCCTTTATTTCTCCATAGGAGAAAAATGGGATCGGTTATTGAAAGTTTAAATGAAAAGTTTTGATATAAAAAACTAGACAACTTCAAGTTGTTTAAAATTTTTAAAATTGCGAAACTGAAACCAAATCTGTAAGGACTGGTTAATAACAGAGTAAAGATTTAAATTTGGAATTTTAGAGAGCCGTAAAGGTAATGGAGCTCCTTATATTGAAGTTAAATAAAATTGTTTAACAGTTTTTAATTCCAAATCAACCCATAGTGGTTTTTGGCTCTTGTCGAGCCAATATAGCCAAAAACATAGTTGTCTGATATTAACAGACCAATAATACAGCCTTAAATTAGGAAGTGCAAGTCCACCATCTTTTTTAGGTTTTTGTAAATGATACTTATTAATTCTTGGTCTCTTATTGTTCCATATAAAGGAAGAAATAAGAGAGTCAGTTTGATCAAAAAATGTTTTGGTTAAAAAGATAGGTATATTTTGGAAAATATATAAAAATCTAGGTAAAATCATTATTTTCACAGCATGGATACGACCTATTAGAGAGTAAGTGGATTCCATCTAGAAAATAGTTGTTTCATGGAGTCCTTTAAAGGAACTATGTTAGTTTTATAAAGATCTTTATATATTTTAGTAATTATAATACCTAAATATTTAAAAGATTTAACAATTCTAAAAGGAATATCATTATATATAAAAACAGAGGCATTTAATGGAAACAATTCACTTTTATTCAAGTTAAGTTTATATCCTGAAAATTACCAAAATCTTTTAGTGTTTCCAAAAGATTAGGAATTGATTCCTCAGGATTCGAAATAAAAACCAAAAGGTTATCTGCATAAAGAGAAATCTTGTGTATGGTTCCATTCATAGAGATGCCATGAATACTTTTAGCTTCACGTAGTGTTATGGCCAAAGGCTCCAATAGAAGATTAAATAAAAAGGGCTTAATTGACATCCCTGTCTAGAACCACGAGAAAGTGAAAAAAAAGAGGACCTGAAATTATTAGTAATAACAGTGGCAATAGGATTCTTATAAATCATTTGAATCCACCTATTGAAATTATTACCAAAACCATATTTTTCTAATACTTTAAACAAATATGGCCACTCAACTCTATCAAATGCCTTTTCTGTGTCGAGAGAGATAATACATTGAGGTTGCTTAGATAATGGTGAATATATAATGTTCATCAATCTCCAAACATTAGAGAAAGAGTAACACCTTTAATAAAGCCCGTTTGATCCATAGAGATGATTTGAGTTAAAGTATTTTCCATGCGGTTAGCCACTATCTCAGAGAGAATTTTTGCATCCATATTTAATAGCGTAATAGGTCGATACGATGAACATTCAGTAAGATCTTTATCTTTCTTAAGGATTAAGGAAATAGATGATTCATAAAAAGAAGAAGGTAAGCTACTTCTCAAAGGATTCATGAAATATTTCCAAAAGATATGGAAAAAGTAATCTTGCATTAATAAAATAGCTTTCTGAATTTCATGCTCAGTAATTGGAGCATCAAGCATCTGTTGATCTTCAATGTGAAAAAGCCTTCATTTTGGAGGAGTCTGCAGGAAATTGAGATCTATAAAGATCAGAATAAAAATCTTCAAATTTTATTAATGTCTTCATGGTTACTTGCTATATCTCCATTATTTCTACAAATCTTTAAAATTTGTCTTTTAGCTCTAGCTGCTCTTAATTAAAAAAATAAGAGCTTATTATTTTTATCCCCAAAAATATAAAATTGACTTTTCAATTTAAGCAAATATCCTTCAATAGGATATGTTAATAATAAATTATACTGTGATTGTAATTCTACTCTTCTTTTAAATGAAACAACATTTGGAGAGGTTGCATTGATGTTATCTTATTCTTTAATTTGTTTAGAGATTTTTCCCAATTTCCCTCAGGATCAATAAAGTATGTCTGTTTGTCTGTCTGTTATCTAATTCCATTCTTGTTTGTTTCTTCAGTTTAGCTATATACGAAATAATCTGACCACGTAAATAGGCTTTTAACGTATCCCAAATTACTAACTTTGAGACGTTTCCTGTATTATTAAAGAGAAAAAACTCTTTTCTCTGAGTTTCAATAAACTCAACAAATTCTGAACTTTGTAGCAAGTGTTCTGGAAAATGCCGAAATGGTCTGGTAGAAGCAACATCTTTCAGTTCAAATATTAGGTTTAAAGGAGCATGATCAGAGATAACAATTGCATCATACTCACATTTCTGAACATTAAATAAAAGTCGAGGGTCGACTATAAAATAGTCGATTCTCTAATATTTATTATGAACATGTGAGAAAAAAGAGTATTCTCTATCGCTAGGATGCATATGCCTCCAAATTTCATATATTCATTCAAACATAATTTTAAATGTTTTCTTACACATAATAGGATGATTCCAACCACGGACATTCCAACTTAAAACATTTAACTGTTTAGATATCATCATGAGACTTTGTATCTAAAAAGAGTAGTTAGATGCATGTCAAGATAAGGTAGTCGAAAATGGCGGAGATGAAGAACAGTAATAATAATTTGCGTATGCTCCGGGATTCCATAATGGGGATTAAAAACAGAAGAAAAAAACCCACCCAAACTACAAAGCCTGTAAATAAGTCGCTATCAATCGACATAAGCCCCAAGAAAAGCATAGAAAACAAATATAAACTCCACCTACCTAAATAAAAAAAATGAAAAAAATATTCTCTGTCTCCCTCTACTGAACATAAAACTTGTTACAGTCGACATATATCTCAATATAATTAAATTGGAAGGAACAGTGTTTTTTTAAAACAAAACGACCTTCAATTTTAAAAGTAACCTTCATAATGTTGTTGTTCGTCCTTCGGAGTCGAAGACGACCACGACTTCTGTCAGGTGGAGGGTTTGTGACTGTGGGTCCGGAGGTGACTGGTGAGGCCAATCCGGGCCCTGAAAGCTCGCCCACACGTGGGACACATGAGGGTAGGTGCTGCAGTGGAAGTGGAGGTAGCTCGAGCCTTGCATGTGGTGCGTTTCCTCTGAACCTCTGTGGTGCATCTGATTTCTGCTGCATACTCTCCTTTAGTGGTCCTGCTTCACCAGGTTGGGCGGTCCAGAGCAAGCGATTCCCAGCTACTGGGATTGATGTTGAGGTCTTTGAGGGACACTTTGAGGCAGTCTTTGAAACGTTTCTTCTGCCCTCCAACTGAGCGCTTGCCCTGGCTCAGCTCTCCATACAGTAGCTGTTTTGGTAGTCGACTGTCAGACATCCTGACGACATGGCCAGCCTATCTGGCTTGGGCTTTCTGTAGGAGGGTATAGACGCTGTGGGTGCTAGCCTGCTCCAGGACCTCCGTGTCTGGGACTTCGTCCTGCCATTGTACGTGGAGAAGTCTGCGGAGGCAGCTCAAATGGAAGTGGTTGAGCTGTTTAGCGTGTCTGCTGTAGACAGTCCAGGTCTCGCTGGCATAGAGGAGGGTGGTGAGAACCACTGATCGGTAGACCTTCAGCTTGGTGGTAAGGCTGAGTCCTTTCCGCTCCCATACATTCTCACGGAGTCTCCCAAAGGCGGCACTGGCTTTGGCAATTCTGTTGCTGATCTCTGCATCTATGTTCACCGCTCGTGATAGAGTACTACCCAGATTAGTAAAGCTGTCGACTGCCAGTAGCTTCTGCCCCTTTACTGTGATGTGTGGTTCCTGGTAGGGCTTTCCAGGTGCGGGCTGGTACATAACTTCGGTCTTTTTGGTGCTGATTGTAAGTCCAAAGTTGTCACAGGCTCGTGAGAAGCAGTCCATTTCTCGCTGCATCTTCTGCTCTGTGCTGGCGTTGAGGGCGCAATCATCAGCGAATAAGAGATCTCTGACGATGGTCTCCTTTACCTTTGTAACAGCCTGTAGACGCCAGAGGTTGAATAGCCCACCGCCAGTCCTGTATCTGACGTGTATACCATCCTGACAATCTCGGAAGGCGCCAGTCAGCATAGCAGAAAAGACCATGCTAAAGAGTGTAGGGGCGAGAACGCATCCTTGCTTCACACCGTTCGTCACTGGGAAGGCTTCTGACTCGTCACCATCATCCAAAACTTTCACCATCATGCCATCGTGGAATTGCCGAACAATCGTAATGAACCTGCTAGGGCAGCAAACTTCTCCATTATCTTCCATAAGCCATCTCTGCTGACTGTATCAAATGCCTTGGTCAGATCGACGAAGGTCATAAAGAGGTCATTGTGCTGCTCTTGACATTTTTCCTGGAGTTGGCGTTCAGCAAATATCATGTCGACAGTTCCACGCTCTGCACGGAAGCCACATTGGCTTTCTGGGAGGAGACCTTGCTCAAGGTGTTGGAGAAGGCGATTAAGCAGGACGTGAGCCAAGATCTTCCCAGCTATGGACAGGAGGGAGATGCCTGGGTGATTGTCACAAGACTGACGGTTGCCTTTCCTCTTGTAGATGTGGACTATACTGCATCTTTCAACTGTTGCGGGACCTTTCCTTTGTTCCACATAGACTGGAAGAGCTCAGTCAGCTTCTGCATCATGAATGGGCCTCCTGCTTTGTAGACTTCAGCAGGAGTGACAAAGGCCATGTCTGGTGCCGACTGCTGGACGGATCATTGACTCATAGTGTCCAAGTTTAAACTTCGCATCCTGCCTGTGAGAAGACCCCAAGTTCAGAAGACTGCAAAGAGGCTCAATGTCTCCAAGCTGAAGAGCAGCGTAGTTGCTGAAGAATTTTGTGAAGACCTAGATAGCAGGCTGCTTGACACACCCCAGGATGACCACCCCAGCATTGAAGAGCAGTGGACGGCTTTCAGAGATACAGTCTACTCTACTGCTTTCGAACACCTCGGACCAGCAATCCGTAGACATCAAGACTGGTTCAATGAGAACGACGAGGAGATACAGGCACTGTTGTTAGAGAAACACCAACTGTTCAGATCACACCAGAACGATCCCACACCACAAGCAAAGATAGATGCCTTCACCAGTGCAAGACAGAAAGTGCAGAAGGAACTCCGTGACAGGATGTCTGGTTCAGCAATAAGTCCGATGAGATCCAGGGCTATGCAAACAGTCACGACACCAAGCGTTTCTACGATGATTTGAAGGCTATGTATGGACCTCAGTCCTCTGGCTCCTCCCCCCTCCTCAGTGCAGATGGGACTCGGCTGCTGACAGAGAAAAAGCAGATTTTGGAGAGATGGGCTGAACACTTCAACCAGGTCCTCAACCGCCCTGGCAAAATCAATGATGAGGCCATTGCTCGCCTACCTCAGGTGGAGATCAACCTGGACCTTGACAACCTCCCCACAGAAGAAGAAGTCAGAAAAGCCATCAGGCAACATTCTTGTAGCAAAGCACCAGGATCAGATGCAAACCTTCATAATATTAGAAAAGGGAAGAAAAACACATCCAAAACAATACTTGAAATATTTGCACAAATGAGAAATCGCCATCTTCAAATTATCCAATCTATCTTTAAAATGTAAGGAAATACAAATAATTACTTAAAAGACCTTTACAAAAGCACATGGAACAAAAAAACCCAATTAGTTCATTTAAATGCTGCAGAGAAAAAAATTCTAGATGGTTCAAAATTATCTACAGTCTTTTAACAGTTCTCCGGCTATGTCTTCTGAGGTTAAAACCATCCAAACCAGTCTTTTTCAGAGATAAAAATACATTTTAAGGTAAAGACATTCTATAACCATCAAATCTTCCAATTTCATCACTCTTTACACCGCAAGACAATCAAACCATTGTAAATCATTCAAACTTAAGGCTTCAGACTGGTCATCAGACTCATCAGACAAAGAGTTAATAAAACACAATCTTTTGGCTGAGTCATCAAAAAATATGAGCTCCAGTCTGTAAAAAGGGCTGAAGGATCATTGGGGATCCGAGTCACCCCCAACCAAAAACTCTTCCAGCTGCTACCATCCAGGAATTGGTACCTCAGCATAAAAGCCAGGACCAACAGGCTCCAGGACAGCTTCTCCACCAGCCCATCAGACTGATTAATTCATGCTGATACAATTGTATATGTATGTTATATTAACTGTCTTGTTGTACATACTAGTTAATATAAATTGCACATTTAGACAGAGATGTAACATGATGATTTTTACTCCTTATGTATATGAAGAATGTAAGAAATAAAATCATTTCATTTCAATTGATAATGTAATTGAATTCATACTGCAGTTTGAAAGAGAAGTGTGACCCTCATGTATCAGTATCACAATGGAATAAAGGGACCTGAGAGAGGAGCTCGCAAAGGTGGATTGGAGGAGGATACTGGCAAGGATGATGGCAGAGCAGAGATGGCTGAACTTTCTGGGAATATTTCACAAAGCATAGGATAGATATATTCCACAGAAAATGAAGTTCACAAATGGCAGGGTTAGGCGACTGTGGCTAACAAGGAAAGTTAAAGACTGCATAAAAGCCAAGGCAAGAGCATGTAAGGTAGCAAAAGTGAGTGGGAAGTTTGATGATTGGGAAGCTTTTAAAATCCAACAAAAGGCAACTAAAAAAAGCTATAAGAAGGGAAAAGGTGAAATATGCTTGAAAACTAGCCAATAATATAAAGCAGGATACCATAAGTTTTTTCAGTTAAGCAAAGAGTAAAAGGGAAGTGAGATTTGATATTGGAACATTGGAAATTGATGCTAGTGAGGTAGTAATGGGGGAGAAAGAAATGGCAGATGAATTTAATGAACTTTGTGTCTGTCTTTATTGTGGAAGATATTAGCAGTATGTGAGGGAGCAGGAGTTTGTACCATTGCTATTACAAAGGTAAATGGCAAGGCAAAGAGAGTGGTAGATGTGTGGAATGCACTGCCAGTAATGGTAGTAGAAGGAGATACAGTGGTGTCATTTAAGAGTCTCTCAGAAAGGTACATGGAGCTTAGAAAAATAGAGTGCTATGCAGTAGGGAAATACTAGGCAGCTTCTTGAGTATAACACTGTGAGCTGAAGGGCCTGTAATGTGTGTAGATCTCTATGTTCTATGTTCAAACTCAAAGATCTTAAGGTGGATAAGTCACCTCAACCAGATGGGCTACATTTCAGAGTCCCGAGAAATTGCTGAAGAGATGGTGATACATTTTAGGATTCACTTGATTTGGGCATGGACCCACAGGAATGGAAGATTGCAAATGTCACACCACTCTTAAAGAAGGGAGGAAGGCAGAAGAAAGGAAATTATAGGCCAGTTAGCCTAACCTCAGTGGTTGGGAAAATGTTGGAGTCTATTATTGAAGAGGAGGTTTCAGGGTACTTGGAGACTAATGATAAAATAAGTCAAAGTCAGCATTGTTTCTGAAAAGGGAAATCTTGCCTGACAAACCTGTTAGAGATCTTTGAGGAAGTAACAAGCAGGGTGGACAAAGGAGAGGCAGTGGATGTCATTTACTTGGATTTTCAGAAGGCATTTGATAAGGTGCCACACATGAGGCTACTTAGACCATAAGACAAGGGAGCAGAAGTCGGCCATTCGGCCCATTGAGTCTGCTCCGCCATTTCATCATGAGCTGATCCAATCTCCCTTTTAGTCCCATTCCCCCGCCTTCTCACCATAACCTTTGATGCCCTGACTACTCAGATACCGATCAATCTCTGCCTTAAATACACCCAATGACTTGGCCTCCACTGCCGCCCGTGGCAACAAATTCCATAGATTCACCACCCTCTGGCTAGAAAATTTTTTTTGCATCTCTGTTCTGAATGGGCGCCCTGAAATCCTCAAGTCATGTCCTCTCGTACTAGACTCTCCCACCATGGGAAACAACTTTGCCACATCCACTCTGTCCATGCCTTTCAACATTCAAAATGTTTCTATGAGGTCCCCCCTCATTCTTCTAGACTCCAAGGATTACAGTCAAAGAGCTGTCAAACATTCCACATATTAACCCTCTCATTCCCAGAATCATTCTAGTTAATCTTCTCTGAACCCTCTCCAATGTCAGCACATCCTTTCTTAAATAAGGAGCCCAAAACTGCACACAGTATTCCAAATGAGGTCTTACCAGTGCCTTATAGAGCCTCAACATCACACCCCTGCTCCTATACTCAATTCCTCTAGAAATGAATGCCAACATTGCATTTGCCTTCTTCACCACTGACTCAACCTGGAGGTTAACCTTAAGGGTATCCTGCACAAGGACTCCCAAGTCCCGTTGTATCTCAGAACTTTGAATTCTCTCGTCGTTTAAATAATAAGCTGTCCGTTTATTTCTTATACTGAAGTGCATGACTGTACACTTTCCGACATTGTATTTCATTTGCCACTTCTTTGCCCATTCCCCCAATCTATCCAAGTCTCTGTGCAGACTCTGTTTCCTCAGCACTACTGGCCCCTCCACCTATCTTTGTATCATCAGCAAACTTAGCCACAAAGCCATCTATTCCATAATCCAAATCGTTGATATGCAACATAAAAAGAAGTGGCTCCAACACGGACCCCTGTGGAACACCACTGGTAACCAGCAGCCAACCAGAATGTGATCTCTTTACTCCCACTCTCTGTTTCCTGCCAATCAACCAATGCTCTATCCACATATGTAACTTTCCTGTAATTCCATCTTGTTTAGCAGCCTCATGTGCGGCACCTTGTCAAAGGCCTTCTGAAAATCCAAATACACAACATCCACTGCATCTCCCTTGTCTAGCCTACTTGTAATTTCCTCAAAAAATTGCACTAGGTTTGTCAGGCAGGATCTTCCTTTAAGGAAACCATGCTGAGTTCTGCCTATCTTGTCATATGCCTCCAGGTACTCCGTAACCTCATCCTTAGCAATCGACTCCAACAACTTCCCAACCACTGATGTCCAGCTAACAGGTCTATAGTTTCCTTTTTGCTTCCTTGCCCCCCTTTTTAAATAGCGGAGTGACATTTGCAATGCAGGCCAGAATCTATCGACTTTTGAAAGATCATTGATAATGCCTCCGCAATCTCCGCTGCTACCTCCTTCAGAACATGTGCATTCAGTGCATTCTATCTGGTCCAGGAGATTTATCTCCCGTTAGACTATTCAGCTTCCCGAGTACTTTCTCTGTCGTAATTGTGACTGCGCATATTTCTCTTCCCTGACACCCTTGAATGTCCGGTACATTGCAGATGTCTTCCTCAGTGAAGACTGATGCAAAATACTCGTTCAGTTCCTCCACTATCTCCTTATCTCCCATTACAATTTCTCCAGCACCAATTTCTACCAGTCCTATATCCACTCTCACCTTTTACTCTTTATATACTTGAAAAAGCTTTTAGAATCCTCTTTGATATTATTTGCTAGCTTCCTTTCATAGTTCATCTTTTCCCTCTTAGTGACCTTCTTAGTTTCCTTTTGTAAGCTTTTAAAAACTTCCCAACAAGATAAAATCCTATGGCATTACAGGAAAGATACTGGCATGGACAGAAGAATGGCAGACAGGCAGGAGGTAGTGAGTGAGAATAAAAGTGGCCTTTTCTGGTTGGCTGCCAGTGACTATTGGTGTTCCTCAGAGGTCTGTATTGGGACAGCTTTTCACTTTGTTTGTCAGTGATATAGATAATGGAATTGATGGCTTTGTGGCAAAGCTTTTGGCTTATATGAAGATATGTGGAGGGGTAGGTAGTGCTGAAGAAGAAATATGATTACAGTCGGACTTAGACAAATTGAAAGAATGGGCAAAAAAAGTAGCAGATGAAATACATTGAGAAATGTAAGTTAATGCATTTTGATAAAAGGAACAATAGTGTGGATTATTAACTAAATGGGGAGAATGTTCAGATTCAGATTCAGATTCAGTTTATTGTCATTTAGAAACCACAAATGCAATGCAGTTAAAAAAATGAGACAACGTTCCTCCAGAATGTTACCATAAAAACGCATGACAAAACAGACTACACCAGAAAATCCACATAACATTTGGCAATTCCCAATCCAGGGTCCGAAAAGGCTACTGCATATTAATATCGCGCTACCATCTTAGCACGTTCCCCGGAAAGGAGCTCCAATCCCACCAGACAAACAAGACCAAAAACTAAAGCTACAAGACCGTCACAAAACCACATAATTACAACATATAGTTACAACAATGCAAACAATAGCATAATTGATTAAAAAACAGACCATGGGCACAGTAAAAATAGTCCAAAGATGTTAAAAGACTATAAATTAAAAAGAAACCACCACACAGTTTCCAGGTCCTCAGGGTCCCAGTAGACTCGTCATCTCATGCCGGTGGCAGAAGGGAATACCCCCGCTTTGGACTTCCATGGCGCCGCCTGATTCACAGTACACAATGAAAGTGCCGCCCGACTCAGCCTCGCAGACACAGCACACAGTGAAAGCAACTGATCACAGCAGACTCCGAGTCCGTCGAACCTCCAAGCCTCCAACCATCCCCTCCCGCACAGCTTCTCTGAGCACCATCCTCTGCCGAGCATATTAAGATGGCCCTGCGAATGGCCATCAGCAATGCGACCCCGAGGACTGGGGGACTGTTCTTCCCAGCAGAGACCCAGACCTCACAGCAGCAGCAGCAACAAAGAAGATCTTCCTGGAGATTCTCAGATGTTCCTCCATGCTCCCACGTCCGTTTTTCATCCGATTATGATTGTGCACGGCTCCCCGCTTCACACATAACAAATAACAGATAATCAGCTCTGGAGTGGCCGCTGCAAGCTGCACCCCGCCGCCATCTTGATAGAGGAGCTCAAGCATCAGAGGTGCAGAGGGATTTGTGCAAGAAGGTTAATTTACAGTTTAAGTCTGGTAAAGAAGGTAAATATAATGTTACCATTTATTTCTAGTGAAATAGAACATAAAAGCAAGGAGATAATGCTGAGCCTTTATAAGACACTAGTCAGGCTGCACTTGGAGTATTGTCAAAAGTTTTGGGCTCCATATCTCAGAAAGGATGTGTTGTCATTGGAGGGAGTGCAGAGGAGGTTCACAAGGATGATTCTGGGAATGAAGAGATTTAAACTTCATTAAAACCTGTGTGGATGAGTGTGTGCCCACAAAGACACTGTACATTCCCAAACCAAAAGCCGTGGATGAACCAGGAGGTACGTCATCTGCTGAAGGCTAGATCTGTGACATTCAAGTCTGGCAACCCAGGCCTGTACCAGAAAGCCAGAAATGTATGATTTGTGAAGAGCTATTTCAAGGGCAAAGAGACAATTCTGAATGAGGTTGGAGGTTACATCAATGCACAGCAGGGTTTGCAAGACATTACTTCCTACAACGCAAAACCCAGTAGTATGAATGGCAGTGATGCTTCAATACCAGATTAACTCAATGCCTTCTATGGACTCTTTGAAAGGGAGAGCACAACTACAGCTGTGAAGATCCCTGTTGCACCTGAAGACCTGTGATCTCCGTCTCAGAGGCTGATGTTAGGCTGTCTTTAAAGAGACAGCCTAACCTCACAAGGTAGAAGGTCTTGATGGAGTACCTGGTAAGGCTCTGAAAACCTGTGCCAAACAACTAGCAGGAGTATTCAAGGACATTTTCAACCTCTCACTGCTATGGGCAGAAGTTCCCACTTGCTTCAAAACATGCAAAAATTATACCAGTGCCTAAGAAGAGTGAGCAGCCTTAATGATTATCGCCTGGTAGCAGTCTCATCAACAGTGATGAAATGCTTTGAGAGGTTGGTCATGACTAGACTGAACTCCTGTCATGGTTCCTTCTAGCACCTGGCTGTCTTACTCAGGAATTGGACCTTTGACACCTTGTTTAGTTCCCAATCTATTCCCAGGTTCTAATAATTACAAACACCTGCATTCCATCAACCAGAGTAGTTTAGGAGTCCTGTAACCACAACTAAAAGGTGCCAGTTCATTGGTCGACTCATGTACGAGTAATCTCACTCCATGGTGTTTAGGACTATCAGTTCTAAGCCAAGCCTTGTTCCTGAATTATCTACCAAGACCAAGACTCTGGGTAAAACCCCCCTTGGAACCCTTCCCACGCTCACTACGACGACAGCGTCTCCCTCCTCGGCCTCCGCACCCGTGTTCAGCACTTTGGTTCGTTCCACTGCCATGTCCGTGCAACAACTCCTGCCTCAGCAACAACCTGGACCCATTGCATTTTGCTGCTACAGTAGGTCAACAGCAGATGCGGTCTCAAACACTCTTCACACGGCTTTAGACCACCTGGACTACACAAACATCCATGTCAGGATATTGTTCATTGACTGTAGCTCAGCTTTTAATACCATCATTCCCACAATCCTGATTGAGAAGTTGCAGAACCTGGGCCTCTGTACCCCCCTCTGCTATTGGATCCTTGACTTCCTAACCGGAAGACCACAATCTGTGTGAATTGGTGATAACATATCCTCCTCGCTAATGATCAACACTGGCACACCTCAGGGGTGTGTGCTTAGCCCACTGTTCTACTCTCTGTACACACATGACTGTTTGGCTAGGCATAGCTCAAATACCATTTATAAATTTTCTGATGATTCAACCATTGTTGGTAGAATCTCAGGTGGTGATGAGAGGGCATACAGGAGTGAGATATGCCAACTAGTGGAGTGGTGCTGCAGCAACAACCTGGCACTCAACATCAGTAAGGCAAAAGATGATTGCGGACTTCAGGAAGGGTAAGACGAAGGAACACATACCAATCCTCATAGAGGGATCAGAAGTGGAGAGAGTGAGCAGTTTCAAGTTCCTGGATGTCAAGATCTTTGAGGATCTAACCTGGTCCCAACATATCGATGTACAGTACTCAAGCACTTCAACTATCTTTATAATTCGAGTTACTAACTGATGTTATCAGGGGTGATTGATAAGTTCATGGCCTAAGGCAGAAGGAGAACTTCAAACTTTCTGCATAATCACTCTAAGAGTTGACCTGCATGTGCCTGTAATGACAGCTGTATAACTCATCTCCTTCTACCTTAGGCTACGAACTTATCAAACACTTTCTGGAGGTACAGGATCCGTATGTTCCATGACCGCTGGACTAAGTGTGTAAATGTAGGAGGAGACTATGTTGAAAAATAAATGTGCTAGGTTTTCTAAAATTGACTCCTTTTACCTTAGGTCATGACATATCAATCACCCCTGTACACTGATTTGAGATTGAACTATTTTACCCTCCATTTGTATGAGAAATTCAGTCATGCTGTGATCACTCTTTCCAAGAGGATCCCTGACTACAAGATCCCTAATTTTACCTGTCTCATTGTACAGGACAAGATCTAAGATAACACGATCTATATCATGAGTATATAGAGAGTAGAGCAGTGGGTTAAGCACCCAAGGTTCAGTAACATGCTGTTCAAGAAAGCCATCACGGATGCATTCTATGAAGTCGTTCTCAAGACAGCTTTGACCAACTTGATTCACCCAATCTATATGCAAGTTAAAGGCCCCCATGATAACTGCAATTCCATTCTTACATGCCCTATTTATTGCTTGTGTTACTGTAATGTTATTGTTCCATGGCCAATAGACAACTCCCACTGATTTTTCCCCTTACTATTCCTAATTTCTACTGAGGTGGATTCAATATTATGCTTCTTAGATCTTGTATCCTCTCTCACTATTGTCCTGATCTCATCCTTAATTAAGAGCATTACCACACATCCCTTACCTTCCTGTTTATCCTTCTGTATTACCTGATATCCTTGGATATTTAATTCCTAGACCTCTCCAACTTCAGTGCATCTCTGTAATGGCCATTAAATCATACCTCTTTGTACCGATTTGTGCCACAAGTTCACTGATCTTGTTTGGAATACTATTGGCATTCAAGTAAAGTGCCCTTACACTCAATGTGCTTTTAAAATCTTGTATAATATAAATTAATATAATCTTATATAAAATCTTGTAAAATCTTTTTCTCTTTTGCACAACTTTTCTTCATTCCGCTCTTACTTTTCTCTATTCCGCTCTTACTTTTCTCTTTTTTTATCTTTTGCTTTTACTTTATCCACACCTTTCTCTTTTACTTTATCCACACTTCTCCAAACTGTTGAACCCACCCCCTACCATTTAATTTGAAGCCCTACCCACAGCCCCAGTTATGCAATTTGCTGGGATCCAAATCCCATCATAGTTCAGGTGGAGCCTGTCCCTTTGGAACAATTCCCTCCTCCTCCAATATTGGTGCGAATTTCCCGTGAATTCAAATCCACTTCTCCCACACCAATCCTTAAACCACACATTTAACTCTCTAATCTTCTTAACCATATGCCAATTTGCACGTGGCTCAGGTAGTAATCCAGAGAATACTACCTTTTTGGTTCTGCTTTTTAATTTAGTCCCCAGCAGCTCAAATTCCCTCAGCAGAACCTCTTTCCTTGTTCTACCTATGTCATTGGTACCCACATGGACCATAACAATTAGATCTTTCCCCTCCCAATGCAAATTCCTCTGCAGGTCAGATAAGATGGTCCAAACCCAGGAACCAGGCAGGTAGCTCAGCCTTTGGTTTGCTCTATCCTCACGATAAAGAACTCTGTCTATTCCCCGACTATACTATCCCCAATTACCACTACATTTCTCTTCTTTTCCCCTTCTTGAATCGTTCCCTGAACCACAGTTTACTGTTAGGTTGCTCATCCTTCCTACAACCCCAACCCTCATCCACACAGGGAGCAAGAGTCTCAGTCCTATTGGACAAGCTCATGAGCTGAGGTTCCTCCAGCACTGTCTCTTGAATCCCACTACCTCCATCACTCACAGTCATACCCTCTTGTCCCTGACCACAGACCAAATTTGAGGCAGCTAATAGACAATAGGTGCAGAAGTAGACCATTCAGCCCTTCGAGCCTGCACCGCCATTCTGAGATCATGGCTGATCATCTACTATCAATACCCGGTTCCTGCCTTGTCCCCATATCCCTTGATTCCCTAATCCATAAGATACCTATCTAGCTCCTTCTTGAAAGCATCCAGAGAATTGGCCTCCACTGCCTTCCAAGGCAGTGCATTCCACACCCCCACAACTCTCTGGGAGAAGAAGTTTTTTCCTTAACTCTGTCCTAAATGACCTACCCCTTATTCTTAAACCATGCCCTCTGGTACTGGACCCTCCCAGCATCTGGAACATATTTCCTGCCTCTATCTTGTCCAATTCCTTAATAATCTTATATGTTTCAATCAGATCCCCTCTCAATCTCCTTAATTCCAGCGAGTATAAGCCCAGTCTCTCTAACCTTTCTGCGTAAGACAGTCCGGACATCCCAGGAATTAACCTCGTGAATCTACGCTGCACTTCCTCTACAGCCAGGATGTCCTTCCTTAACCGTGGAGACCAAAACTGTACACAATACTCCAGGTGTGGTCTCACCAGGGCTCTGTACAAATGCAAGAGGATTTCCTTGCTCTTGTACTCAATTCCCTTTGTAATAAAGGCCAACATTCCATTAGCCTTCTTCACTGCCTGCTGCACTTGCTCATTCACCTTCAGTGACTGATGAACAAGGACTCCTAGATCTCTTTGTATTTCTCCCTTACCTAACTCTACACCATTCAGATAATAATCTGCCTTCCTGTTCTTACTCCCAAAGTGGATAACCTTACACTTATTCACATTAAATGTCATCTGCCAAGTATCTGCCCACTCACCCAGCCTATCCAAGTCACCCTGAATTCTCCTAACATCCTCATCACATGTCACACAGCCACCCAGCTTAGTATCATCAGCAAACTTGCTGATGTTATTCTCAATGCCTTCATCTAAATCGTTGATGTAAATTGTAAACAGCTGTGGTCCCAATACTGAGCCCTGTGGCACCCCACTAGTCACCACCTGCCATTCTGAGAAACACCCATTCACCATTACCCTTTGCTTTCTATCTGCCAGCCAGTTTTCTATCCATGTCAGGATCTTCCCCCCAATGCCATGAGCTCTGATTTTACCCACCAATCTCCTATGTGGGACCTTATCAAATGCCTTCTCAAAAGTGAGGTACACTACATCCACTGGATTTCCCTTGTCTAACTTCCTGGTTACATCCTCGAAAAATTCCAATAGATTAGTCAAGCATGATGTGCCCTTGGTAAATCCATGCTGGCTCGGCCCAATCCTATCATTGCTATCTAGATATGCCACTATTTCATCTTTAATAATGGACTCTAGCATCTTCCCCACTACTGATGTTAGGCTGACAGGACAATACTTCTCTGTTTTCTCCCTCCCTCCTTTCTTAAAAAGTGGGATAACATTAGCCATTCTCCAATCCTCAGGAACTGATCCTGAATCTAAGGAACATTGGAAAATGATTACCAATGCATCCGCAATTTCCAGAGCCACCTCCTTTAGTACCCTAGGATGCAGACTATTTGGACCTGGGGATTTGTTAGCCTTCAGTCCCATCAGTCTACTCATCACCGTTTTCTTCCTAATGTCAATCTGTTTCATTTCCTCTGTTACCCTATGTCCTTGGCCCATCCATACATCTGGGAGATTGCTTGTGTCTTCCCTAGTGAAGACAGATCTAAGTACTTATTAAATTCTTCTGCCATTTCTCTGTTTCCCATAACAATTTCACCCAATTTGTTCTTCAAGGGCCCAACATTGTTCTTAACTATCTTCTTTCTCTTCACATACCTAAAAAACCTTTTGCTATCCTCCTTTATATTCCTGGCTAGCTTGTGTTGGTACCTCATTTTTTCTCCCCGTATTGCCTTTTTAGTTAAGTTCTATTGTTCCTTAAAAATTTCCCAATCATCTGTCTTCCCACTCACCTTAGCTCTGTCATACTTCTTTTTTTTAATGCTATGCAATCTCTGACTTCCTTTGTCAACCACTGTGGCCCCTTTCCCCCCTTTGAATCCTTCCTTCTCCGGGGGATGAACTGATTTTGCACCTTGTGCATTATTCCCAAGAATACCTGCCATTGCTGTTCCACTGTCTTTTCTGCCAGGATATCCATCCATTTAACTTTGGCCAGCTCCTCCCTGATGGCTCCATAGTCTCCTTTGTTCAACTGCAACACTGACCCCTCCGATCTTCCCTTATCCTTCTCAAATTGCAGATAAAAACTTATCATATTATGGTCACTACCTCCTAATGGCTCCTTCAAGATCGCTTATCAAATCCTGTTCATTACATAACACTGAATCCAGAATAGTCTTGTCCCTGGTCGGCTCTCGTACAAGCTGTTCCAAGAATGCATTCCGTAGGCACTCTGCAAACTCCCTATCCTGGGGTCCAGCACCAACCTGATTCTCCCAGTTCACCTGCATGTTGAAATCCTCCATAACTACTGCGACATTACCTTTGCCACATGCCAATGTTAACTCCCTATTCAATTTGCACCCAATATCCACGCTACTGTTTGGGGGCCTGTAGACTAATCTAATGGGGTGACTATCTCCTGAAACAGAGAATCCAGGGAACTCTCCCCCTCCCTGATGTGCCGCAGTGTTTTAAGCTCAGACTCCAGGTCATCAACTTTGAGCCTGAGTTCCTCGAGCAGCCAACACTTGCTGCAGATGTGGTCACCAGGAACCACACTGGGGTTTTCCAGGTCCCACATCATGCAGCTACAGCACATCTCCTGATCCTGCGTCATCCCTACTTTATTTAATTAGCTGTAATTTAGTGACTTTTTATTCAAAGCCTTACCTGCTACTTACCTATGCCTCCTTGCCAAAGCCTCAAGTTCCCACTCCTACATTGGTCCCCTCACACAATGGCCATTCTGATTTGACCCTGCTTTACTTTTATTTGCACCTGCTAATAAATTGTGAATCAATTGGTCCTTCGCTAATACGCCGATCCCCGCAAAACATTACCCCCCGACCTGTGCGAAGCTCTCTCTTTGAATTGATTGATCCACTGCTAATGCAGATAGGTAGTGCTGAGGAAGCAATGCAATTGCAGGACTTAGACAAATTGGAAAACTGGGTAAAAGAGTAGCAGATGGAATACAGTGTTGGGAAATGTACGATCATGCATTTTGGTAAAAGGAAGAATAGTGCAGATTATTATCTGAATGGGGAGAAAGTTCAAGCATTAGAGGTGAAGAGGGACTTGTGAGTCCTCGTGCAAGACTCCTGTACCATATAGCCTACTGTATTATATGGGATTATTTTATGTCGTAATAACACATTATTGAGTATGCGCTATTGGGCGTGTTTTGATCTGTACATATGTGTTCAGTTCATATTCTGCCAGTAAAGAAGCATGAAACTTAGTTCCAGTCTCTAGCATTTTTATTAATGATATTGTTGTGTAAACGGCTACATACACAACAACTCCCATATGCTAATATATAGGTTGAGCTTGTGGTTAAAAATGGGCAAATGTTAGCACTTATTTCAAGGTAAATAGAATATAAAAGTTAGGAGATAACGCTGAGGCTCTAGAAAGACACTAGTCAGGCTCTGCTTGGAGTATTGTCAATAGTTTTGGGCCCCATATCTCAGAACAGATGCGATGTCGTGCAAGACCATCCAGAGGAGGTTCACAAGGATAATTCTGGGAATGGGGTTAAGATATGAGGAGCATTTGGCAGCTTTGGACCTGTACTCACTGGAATTTAGAAGAATATGTGGGGATCTCATTGAAACCTTCCTAATGTTGAAAGGAATGGATAAGGTGAATATGAATGTGGAGAGCACTTTTCCTGTGGTGGGAGTATCCGGAACTAGAGAACCTGTAGGTTGCTCTGCTGTAATAATAAAGTATGTCTGTCTGTCTGCCTGCAGACCACAGTGGAAGACAAGTCCATGGGTATACTTAAAGCAGAAGTTGATAGTTTCTTATTGGTCAGGGCATCAAAGGATATGGTGAGAAGACAGGAATGTGGGATTGAGTGAGATCCAGGATCAGCCATGAAGAAATGGGCTGAATGGCCTAATTCTGCTCCTGTCTTATGGAACGTGAACTGATCTTCATTGAGGGATTAGCTGTGGAGAGAATGAGAAATTTCCAGTTCTTGGGGTATCAATATCTCTGGAGACTTCTCCTAGACATAAACATATCCTTTACATAGCTGTAAAGAAGGCAAGACAATGGCTATATTTCATTGGGAGTTCGAGGAGATTTGATATGTCACCAGAAACACTCACAAATTTCTCCAGATATACAGGAGAGCATTCTAACAGGCTGCATCACCATCTGGTATGGGGGAGCAAATTCACAGGATCAAAGTAAGCTGCAGAGAGTTGTTAGTCACTAGCCTTTTTAACCTTGCATTTGAGTTCTATCAGAGAAAATATTAATATAGTCAGTTCCTCATTTTAACCAACAATATGTGTTCTATCCCAACAGTTAAAGTATGCCAGTATCCCATAAGCCAAACATCAGGAAATGCCACCTCTGCAGCAGTGGTCTATGTATTTATTTTAGGATTAATATTCATCCTTTTTACCAAATACAGTGAGTACTTATTTTGATGTCGATTAATGTCGTGACATTTCCAGAAAAGGGTTTTATAATGCAGATCAGCTTATATGTTATTTGCCTGATGTTGTATTTATTCCAATATTTTTTAAAGATTTGACACACAGGGTTCTTTATCATTTGAGCACCCAGGACAGTTTTCACCCTTTAATACTTTACCCATAAAATATTTGCCACAAATTGCTCCATATCTTAAATCTAAGAAAGAACTTAATCCATTAAAACTGTGGCCTATTGCATCTTATTTGCACATGGCCAAATGGTTAAGGCTGGCAATCTGAAGGTTGTTAGTTCGAGCCTCATCTGAGGCAACATGTGTGTCCTTGAGCAAGGCACTTAACCACACACTTAACCACACATTTATAGCCCAGTGGTAGCAGTTGGTGAAGTATGGACTAGACAAGACAGTCAATAAACCTTCAGTCATAATTGCAAGTAATTAGTTCTGCATATGTTGAAAGATTGTAGTGACTGGGCTTGTATACACTAGAATTTAGAAGGATGAGAGGGGATCTGATTGAAAAATATAAGATTATTAAGGGATTGGACACGCTGGAGGCAGGAAGCATGTTCATGCTGATGGGTGAGTCCAGAACTAGAGGCCACAGTTTAAGAATAAGGGGTAGGCCATTTAGAACAGAGATGCAGAAAAACTTTTTCACCCAGAGAGTGGTGGATATGTGGAATGCTCTGCCCCAGAAGGCAGTGGAGGCCAAGTCTCTGGATGCATTCAAGGGAGAGTTAGATAGAGCTCTTATAGATAGTGGGGTCAAGGGATATGGGGAGAGGGCAGGAACGGGGTACTGATTGTGTATGATCAGCCATGATCACAGTGAATGGCGGTGCTGGCTAGAAGGGCCGAATGGCCTACTCCTGCACCTACTGTCTATTGTCTATTGTCTATTATCAACTACGTATAGTTTCTGTTTTTCCCAGGAATGAGGAATCATTAAATTTGATGTCTTGTAGCTGCAGTACATTGCAATACATAATTTTTTAAAATCTATAAATTACAATAAGAAATAGATATAAAAAGTTAGATTAAGTAGTGCAAAAAGAAAGTGAAAAAATAGTGAGGTAGTATATCTGCGTTTATTGTCCATTCAGAAATCCAATGGCAGAGGTGTAGAAGCTAATCCTGAAACATGGGGTATGTGGCTTCAGGCTCCTTGATGGTAGCAATGAGAAGAGTGCGTATCCAGGGTGATGGGGGCCCTTAATGATGGATGCCTCCTTTTTGAGGCATCGCCTTTGGAAGTTGTCCTCAGTGATGGGGGGGCTAGTGCCCATGATGGAGCTGCTCGAGTTTTCTGCTTTCTGTGGCTTTTTCCAACCCTGTGCAGTGGCCCCTCCATGCCAGATGATGTGAATAGTCCCCACAGAACGATAGCTGTTGCTCTTGTCCTTGACAGTAGACCTGTTGGTTTTTGTATCTTCAAGATGGCAGTTGTGGTGCAGTGCTGACAAGGTGTGTAAGGTGCTCCAGATCATCTACTGGAACATCTCAGCACTTAGACCTGCATTTGTCGGGGTAGGACAGAGATGGTCAGAGTTTTGGCTCAACACCATGCATCAAGAGTTACTGTTGGATCTATCTCCACCACCTAAATGAGGATAACATCTGAATGGAGTGTGAAACAGCACTTTCTCACTGACTGCGCTTTGAGGAGCAGAGAGCGAACTATAGGGACAGGGGATTACTTTAAATTGGTATTCTAGTCAGCACAGAGGCGTTAGCTAAAGATGAGGTTCTTGTGCTGTTGTTCTATGGATCTGGCCTGTCATTCAATCTGATCATGGCTGATCTCCCCAGCCTTGCCTAGAGCCCTCAACCTTTCAAAAGTGAATCTACTTATTTAAATAACCAAAATGATCTGGCCTGCACAACCTCTGGGGTAGAAATTCTAGACATTCACCATCCTCTGTGAGAGAAGAGGTACCTCCACACCCCAATTTCAAATGACTGCCCCATAACCTTTTGACTATGTGACCTCGTTCAGGGCTTTCCCACCAGTGGAAACATCTTAAAGAGAAAATCAGCAGGTGCTGGAAATCCAAGCAACACACACAATTCTGGAGGTACTCAGCAGGCCAGGCAGACCTATGGAAAAAGTATAATCAACGTTTTGGGCCAAGATCCTTTGGCAGGACTGGAGGAAAAAAAGCTGAGGGTAGATTTAAAAGGTGGGTGTGATGGGAGAGAGAAACACCAGGTGACAGGTGAAACCTGAAGGGAGAAGGATGAAGTAAAGAGCTGGGAAGTTGATAGGTGAAAGAAATATAGAGCTGGAGAAGGGGGGAGTCTGACAGAAGGCCATGGAAGAAAGAAAAGTGGGGAGGAACACCAGGAGGTGGTGCTGGGCTGGCAAGGAGATGAGGTGAGAGAGGGAAAAGGGGATGGGAAATGGTGAAGGGGTGTGTGGGGCATGGTCGTTAACAAAAGTTCGAGAAATCGATGTTCATGTCATCAGGCTAGAGGCTACCCAGTATATAGTTCCTCCAACCTGACTGCAGTCTCATCGCAACAGCAGAGGAGGCCATGGATTGACATGTCAGAATAGGAATGGGAAGTAGAATCAAAATGGGTGGCCACTAGGAAATCCCATGTCCTCTGGTGAATGGAGTGTAGGTGCTTGGGGAAGTGGTCTCCCAATCTATGTCGGGATCTCTGGTCTTCTGCCTGCTCCAGATCTTCTCATTGCCACTTCCAATAGGATATTAACTATCTCGACTTCAACACGCAATTCCAACGTCACCCTTACGAACGTTTTGCTCTCCACACACTCCGCACTAACCCTAACCTCACCACTGCAGATAAAGGGAGTGCTGTGGTAATCTGGCAGACTAACCTCTACCTTGCTGATGGCCAGTGACAATTTTCAGATACCTCCCTCTTACTTACCCTTCAAACAGGACCCCACCAAGGAGTACCAGGCCATTGTCTCCCACACCATTGCTAACCTTATTGGCTCTGGGGATATCCCATTCATTGCCACAAATCTCATAGTTCCTGTACCCTGCACCTCTCGTTTTTACTTCCTACCCAAGATCCACAAACCTGCTTGTCCAAATATTCTCATTGCTTCTGCTTGTTCCTACCCCACTGAACTCATATCTGCATACCTCAACTTTGTTTTATTCCTTCCCCCCCCACCCCCCCTACTGTTCAGTCCCTCCTAACTACATCTGTGACGCTTCACAAGCTCGAGATCTTTTCAATGATTTCAAGTTCCCTGACCCCATCATCTTGTTTTCACTCTGAATGTTCAGTCCTATACACCTCCAACCCCCAACAGGAAGACCTCAAAGCTCTCCAATTCTTTCCGGACACCAGACCCAACCAGTTCCCCTCCACCACCACTCTCCTGCATCTAGTGGAACTTGTCCTCACTCTTAATGATTTCTCTTTTGGCTCCTCCCACTTCCTTCAAACGAGAAGTGTAGCCGTAGGCACTCACGTGAGTCCCAGAAATGCCAACTATGTGGAACAGTCTATGTTCCAAGCCTACACCCTAGCTTTTCCTACGCTACGTCAATGACTGCATTGGTGCTGCTTCCTGCACTTATGTGGAACTTCTCGACTTCATCAACTTTGCCTCCAACTTCCACCCTGCCCTCCAATTAACCTGCTCCATTTCAAACATCTCCTTCCCATTTCTAGATCTCACTGAGTCTATCTCTGGAGACAGCTTATCTACTGATGTCTATTATAAGCTCACAGACTCTCACAGCTACTTGGTCTACACCTCTTCTCGCTCTGTTACTTGTAAAAACTGCATCCCCTTCTCTCATTTCCTCTGTCCCTGCCGCATCTACTCTCAGGATGAGACTTTTCATTCAAGCTCCGCCCCCATCTAAACCCCTTGCTCTAGGGAGATGCCAATTGATATTTGAGGATTTAAAATCTCCCATTATGACAGCTCTGTTATTATTACACCTTTCCATGATCTGTTTCCCCATCTGCTCCTTGATATCCCTGTTACTATTGGGTGGCCTATAAAAAACACCCAGTAAAGTTATTAACCCCTTCCTGTTCCTAACCTCCACCCACAGAGACTCCGTAGACAATCCCTCCATGGCATCTACCTTGTTTGTAGCCGTGACATTATCTCTGATCAACAGTGCCAGGCCTCCCTCCCTGTCCTTTCAGAAACATCTAAAACCTGGCACTTGAAATAAACATTCCTGTCCCTGAGCCATCCAAGTCTCTGTAATAGAAACATAGAAACATAGAAAAAAGGTGCAGAAGTAGGCCATTCGGCCCTTCGAGCCTGATCATCCAACTCAGAACCCTGTACCTGCTTTCCCTCCATACCCCCTGATCCCTTTAGCTACAAGGCCCATATCTAACTTCCTCTTAAATATAGCCAATGAACCGGCAGAGAATTCCACAGATTCACCACTGTCTGTGTGAAGAAGTTTTTCCTCATCTCGGTCCTAAAAGGCTTTGTGACCCCTTGTTCTGGACTTCCCCAACATCGGAAACAATCTTCCTGCATCTAGCCTGTCCAATCCCTTTAGAATTTTATGCGTTTCAATAAGATCCCCCCTCAATCTTCTAAATTCTAGTGAGTATAAGCCTAGTCGATCCAGTCTTTCTTCATATGAAAGTCCTGCCATCCCAGGAATCAATCTGGCGAACCTTCTCTGTACTCCCTCTATGGCAAGAATGTCTTTCCTCAGATTAGGGGACCAAAACTGCACACAATATTCTAGGTGTGGTCTCACCAAGGCCTTGTACAACTGCAGTAGAACCTCCCTGCTCCTGTACTCAAATCCTCTTGCTATGAATGCCAACATAACATTTGCTTTTTTCACTGCCTGCTGTACCTGCATGCCCACCTTCAATGACTGGTGTACAATGAAACCCAGGTCTCGTTGCTCCTCCCCTTTTCCTAATCGGCTACCGTTCAGATAATAATCTGTTTTCCTGTTCTTGCAACCAAAGTGGATAACCACGTTTATCCACATTAAATGCATCTGCTATGAATTTGCCCACTCAACTAACCTATCCAAGTCACCCTGCATCCTCTTAGCATCCTCCTCACAGCTAACACCGCCGCCCAGCTTCGTGTCATCTGCGAACTTGGAGATGCTGCATTTAATTCCCTTGTCTAAATCATTAATATATATTGTAAACAACTGGGGTCCCAGCACTGAGCCGTGTGGTACCCCACTAGTCACTGCCTGCCATTCTGAAAAGGTCCCATTTACTCCCACTCTTTGCTTCCTGTCTGCCAACCAATTCTCTATCCACCACATCATATCTCCAAGTACTGATCCACGCTCTAAGCTCATCCGCTTTATTCACAACACTCCTTGCGTTAAAATAGAAAGATCTCAAACTGTCCATCTGAGCGTGTCCCTTCTCTTTCACCTGCCTATCCCCCTCACACACTGTCTCCAACTTTTCTCTATTTGTGAGCCAATCTCCTCTTCTCCAGTCTCTTCAGTTAAGTTCCAACCCCCGCCAACAATTCTAGTTTAAACTCTCCCCAGTAGCCTTAGCAAACCTCCCCACCAGGATATTGGTCCCCCTGGGATTCTAATGAAACCCATCCTTTTTGTACAAGTCACTCCTGCCCCAAAAGAGGTCCCAATGATCTAGAAAACTGAATCCCTACCCCCTGCTCCAATCCCTCAGCTACACATTTAACCTCCAACTCATTCTATTCCTTCACTTACTGTCATGTTTTCTGTCCTCTCCTTTCAGACTGCCCCTTCTCCAGCCCTGTATTTCTTTCACCAATTAATTTCCCAGCTCTTTACATCATCCCTCTCCCTCCCAGTTTCAACCATCACCTTGTGCATCTCTTTCCCCTCCCCTACTTTTAAATCTACTCATCTGTTTTTCTCCAGTCCTGCCGAAGGGTCTTGGCTCAAAATGTTGACTGTACTTTTTTCCATAGATACTGCCTGGCCTGCTGAGTTCTTCTAGCATTTATGCGTGTTGCAGTAGAAACATCTTTCCTATCAGGCCTCACAGTAACATTTCAGTACAATCTTCCCTCATTCGTCCAAGTTAGAAACATAGAAAACCTATCCTTTACACTATCTACAACACCACCAACCTTTGTGTCATCTGCAAACTCACCCTTCTACCCCCACATCCATTATGGGTTGTCTGATTGAATTCTGAAATTTCCCAGGTAAATACAGATTGTCTGATTAGATTCTGAAATTTCCCGTGTAAGTATGGGTTGTCTGACTGGATTCTGAAATTTCCCGTGTAAATATTGATTGTCTGACTGGATTCTGAAATTTCCTATGGCAATATTAAATACTAAGGTAGGAGGTGTTGTGGATAATGAGGTGGATTTTCAAAGCTTGCAGGGAGATTTATGCCGGTTAGAAGAATGGGCTGAACGTTGGCAGATGGAGTTTAATGCTGAGAAGTGTGAGGTTCTACATTTTGGCAGGAATAATCCAAATAGAACATACAGAGTAAATGGTAGGGCATTGAGGAATGCAGAGGAACAGAGAGATCTAGGAATAACTGTGCATAGTTCCCTGAAAGTGGAGTCTCATGTAGATAGGGTGGTGAAGAGGGCTTTTGGAACGCTGGCCTTTATAAATCAAAGCATTGAGTACAGAAGTCGGGATGTAATGCTAAAGTTGTACAAGGCATTGGTAAGGCCAAATTTGGAATATTGTGTGCAGTTCTGGGCACCGAATTATAGGAAAGATATCAATAAATTAGACAGAGTGCAGAGACGATTTACTAGGATGATACCTGGGTTTCAGCAATTAAGTTACAGAGAAAGGTTGAACAAGTTAGGTCTCTATTCATTGGAGCGTAGAAGGTTGAGGGGGGATTTGATCGAGGTATTTAAAATTTTGAGAGGGATAGATAGAGTTGACGTGAACAGGCTGCTTCCATTGAAAGTAGGGGAGATTCAAACTAGAGGACATGATTTGAGAGTTAGGGGGCAGAAGTTTAAGGGAAACACGAGGGGGTATTTCTTTACTCAAAGAGTGATAGCTGTGTGGAATGAGCTTCCTGTAGAAGTAGTAGAGGCCAGTTCAGTTGTGTCATTTGTAAAATTGGATAGGTATATGGACAGGAAAGGAGTGGAGGGTTATGGGCTGAGTGCGGGTAGGTGGGATTAAGGGTTCGGCACGGACTAGGAGGGCCAAGATGGCCTGTTTCCGTGCTGTGATTGTTATATGGTTATATGGTTATAATATTGTTCAGAGGCTAAAGTACTGGTTGTCACCTGTCAGTGAACAATTCCTGAAAGTCATCATCTCACACAAGTCCAAACCATTAAAGAAAGTAAAAGCCTGAAGCTGCTGATCTGTTAATCTCCATAATGGCCATGAATCCCACATTAATACTATCTCTATGTTTTCTTCACAGTGAGGTCCTGGAATCAAGTTCGGAAACTGAGCAGAGTGTCATTGAGATGATTTCTTATGCGCTAAAACCCTGTGTGCTGTTGTGAGGTAATTAAGGTGTTTACAAGGGCTTGGCAGTACAGGGACATGAACTTTAACATTCTGAGTCTCATCATGTATACAACGTATCAGCAGAATCAGATGCATTAATTAACTTAGACCATAAGTCCATAAGACATGGGGGCAGAATTAAGCCATCCGGCCCATCGAGTCTCCTCCACCATTCAATCATGGCTGATCCTTTTTTTCCCTCCTGCTCCACCCCGGTTCCTGGCCTTTTCTCCGTAACCTTTGATGCTATGTCCAATCAAGGACTTATCAATCTCTGCCTTAAATACACCCAACAACCTGGCCTCCACAGCTGCTGGTGGCAGCAAGCTCCACAAATTTACTACCCTTTGCCTAAAGAAATTTTTCAGCACCTCTGTTTTGAAAGGGTGCCACTCTATCCTGAGGCCGTGCCCTCTTGTCGTAGATCCTCCCACTATGGGAAACATCCTTTCCATATCTACTCTGTCTAGGCCTTTCAACATTCAAAAGGTTTCAATGAGATCCCCCTCATCCTTCTGAATTTCAGTGAGGACAGACTCAGAGCCATCAAACCTTCCACAGTTGATAACCCTTTTATTCCTGGAATCAACCTTGTGAACCCCCTTTGGACCATCTCCAATGCCAGCATATCTTTTCAGATGAGGGGCCCAAAACTTCACAATACTCAAAGTGGGGCCTCACTAGTGCCTTATAAAGCCTCAGCATCACATCGTTGCTCTTGTATTTTAGACCTCTTGAACTAAATGCTAACATTGCATTTGCCTTCCTTACCACCAACTCATCCTGCAAGTTAACTTTTAGAGTGTTCCACACAAGGACTCCCAAACCCCTTTGCATCTCAGATTTTTAGATTTTCTCCCCACTTAGAAAATATTCTGCACATTTATTTCTACCACCGAAGTGCATGACCATGCATTTTCCAACATTACAGAACATAGAACATAGAAACATAGAACATACAAAAACCTACAACACAATACAGGCCCGTTGGCCCACAAAGTTCTGCCAAACATGTCCCTACCTTAGAAACCTTTTTGAGGAATTAAAATCTCCCATCATGACAGCTCTGTTATTATTACACCTTTCCATGATCTGTTTCCCTATTTGCTCCTCGCTATCCCTGTTACTATTGGATGGTCTATAAAAAATACCCAGTAAAGTTATTGACCCCTTGCTGTTCCTAACTTCCACCCACCTAGGGTTACCCATAGCCCTCTATTTTTTATGCTCCATGTACCTATCCAAAAGTCTCTTAAAAGACCCTATCGTATCCACTTGCACAACCGTTGCCAACAGCCCATTCCACACAGTCACCACTTTCTGCAAAAAAAACTTACCCCTGATATCTCCTCTGTACCTACTCCCAAGCACCTTAAACCTGTGTCCTCTTGTGGAGTCACTTCAGCCCTGGGAAAAAGCCTCTGACGATCCACATGATCAATGCCTCTCATCATCTTATACACCTCTATCAGGTCACCTCTCAGCCTGCGTCACTCCAAGGAAAAAAGGCCGAGTTCACTCAACCTGTTTTCATAAGGCATGCTCCCCAATCCAGGCAACAACCTAATAAATCTTTTCTGCACCCGTTCTATGGTTTCCACATTCCTCCTGTAGGGAGGCGACCAGAACTGAGCACAGTACTCCAAGTGGGGTCAACCTCCATGTAGAATATGACCCGTCTACAACCGCTCTTTTGCCTTCTGTGGACAAACCAGTTCTGGATCCACAAAGCAATGTCCCCTTGGATCCCGTGCCTCCTTACTTTCTCAATAAGCCATGCATGGGGTACCTTATCAAATGCCTTGCTGAAATCCATGTACACTACATCTACTGCTCTTCCTTCATCAATGTGTTTAGTCACATCCTTAAAAAACTCAATCACACTCATAAGGCAAGTGTGATTAATATGCCCTTGACAAAGCCATGCTGACTATCCCTAATCTTATTATACCTCTCCAAATGTTCATAAATCCTGCCTCTCAGGATCTTCTCCATCAAATTACCAACCACTGAGGTAAGATTCACTAGTGTATAGTTTCCTGGGCTATCTCTACTCCCTTTCTTGAATAATGGAACAACATCCACAAACTTCCAATCCTCCGGAACCTCTCCCATCCCCAATGAAGATGCAAAGATCCTTGCCAGAGACTCAGCAATCTCCTCCCTCACCTCCCACAGTAGCCTAGCATACATCTCATCCAGTCCCAGCGATTTATCCAAATTGATGCTTTCCAAAAGCTCCAGCACGTTTCTTTTCAGTCCTCAAGCTTTTCAGTCTGCTGCAAGTCATCACTACAATCACCAAGATCCTTTTCCATAGTGAACACTATTCATTAAGTATTAAGTGTCTCTGCTATTTTCTCTGGTTCCATACTCACTTTCGCACTGTCACACTTGATAGGTCCTATTCTTTCACGTCATTTCCTCCTGCTCTTCACATACTTGTAGAATGCCTTGGATTTTTCCTTAATCCTAACCATCAAGGCCTTCTCATGGCCCCATTCTGGCTCTCCTAATTTCCTTCTTAAGCTTTTTCCTTTTAGCCTTATCATCTTCTATATCTCTAACATTACCTTGTTCTCTGAACTGATTTTCCCCTCTGCCATCGATGCTACTCTCACCCACATTCCTGCAAAATCTGATCTCAACCCATTCTACCTCTGCCAGAACGGACACTGAGTTCCACTTGTCCTTATCTACCACCTCACAAGAAGCTTCCACCATCTTTGGCTGCTGATAGGGCCACATATGAGTTCCAATGTAAAAGGTAAACAAAATCAAAAAAGGTGAATACAGGAGTAAAGGTGTTTTATTTGAATAAACTCAATGAACTTGTAGCACAGATTGGTAAGTATGATGTTGTAGGCATCATTGAATAATGGCTGAAAGATTATAGCTGGGAGTTAAATGTCCAAGGATACAAACTGTATCAAAAGGACTGGCAGGAAGGCAGAGGCGGTTAGCATGGCTCTGTTAGTAAAACATTGAATTAAGTCATCAGAAAGAGGTGACATAGGGTTGGAAGGTGTTGAATAGTTGTGAATAAAGCTAAGGAAATGCAAGAGAAAAAACTCCCTTATGGAAGTTATATACAGATCCCCAAACAGTAGTAAGAATGTGGTCTACAAGTTACGACATGCACGCCAAAAGAGAAATGTTACAATAACTATATAACAATTACAGCACGGAAACAGGCCATCTCGGCCCTTCTAGCCCATGCTGAACGCTTACTCTCACCTAGTCCCACCACCCTGCACTCAGCTCATAACCCTCCATTCCTTTCCTAATCATATGCCTATCCAATTTTTTTTAAATGACAATATCGAACCTGCCTCTACCACTTCTACTGGAAGCTCGTACCACCCAGTTACCACTCTCTGAGTAAAGAAGTTCCCCTTGTGTTACCCCTAAACTTTTGCCCCTTAACTTTCAACTCATGTCCTCTTGTTTGAATCTCCCCTACTGTCAATGGAAAAAGCCTATCCACATCAACTCTACCTATCCCCATCATAATTTTAAATACCTCTATAAAGTCGCCCCTCAAACTTCTACGCTCCAAAGAATAAAGATCTAACTTGTTCAACCTTGCTCTCTAACTTAGGTGCTGAAACCCAGGTAACATTCTAGTAAATCTCCTCTGTACTCTCTCTATTTTGTTGACATCTTTCCTGTAATTCGGTGACCAGAACTGTACACAATACTCCAAATTTGGCCTCACCAATGCCTTGTACAATTTTAACATTACATCCCAACTCCTATACTCAATGCTCTGATTTATAAAGGCCAGCATACCAAAAGCTTTCTTCACCATCCTACCCACATGAGATTCCACCTTCAGGGAACTATACACCATTTTTCCTAGATCACTCAGTTCTACTGCATTCCTCAATGCCCTACCATTTACCATGTGTCCTATTTTGATTATTCCTACCAAAATGTAGCACCTCAAACTTATCAGCATTAAACTCCATCTGACATCTTTCAGCCCACTCTTCTGACTGGCCTAAATCTCTGTGCAAGCTTTGAAAACCTACTTCATTATCCACAATGCCACCTACCTTAATATTATCTGCATACTTGCTAATCCTATTTACCACCCCATCATCCAGATCATTAATGTATATGACAAACAACATTGGACTCAGTACAGATCCCTGAGGCACACCACTAGTCACTGATCTCCAACCTGACAAACAGTTATCCACCACTACTCTCTGGCATCTCCCATCCAGCCACTGTTGAATCCATTTTACTACTTCAATATTAATACCTAACGATTGAACCTTCCTAACTAACATTCCGTGTGGAACCTTGTGAAAGGCCTCACTGAAGTCCATATAGACAACATCCACTGCTTTACCCTCATCAACTTTCCTAGTAACCTCTTCAAAAAATTCAATAAGATTTGTCAAACACGACCTTCCACCCACAAATTCATGTTGACTGTTCCTAATCAGAGCCTGTCTATCCAGATAATTATATATACCATCTCTAAGAATACTTTCCATTAATTTACCCACCACTGACGTCAAACTTACAGGCCGATAATTGCTACGTTTACTCTTAGAACCCTTTTTAAATAATGGAAACACATGAGCAATACTCCAATCCTCCAGCACCATCCCCATTTCTAATGACATTTGAAGTATTTCTGTCAAAGCCCCTGCTACTTCTACGCTAACTTCCCTCAAAGTCCTAGGGAATATCCTGTCAGGACCTGGAGATTTATTCACTTTTACATTCCTTAAAAGTGCCAGTACTTCCTCTTCTTTAATCATCATAGTTTCCATAACTTCCCTACTTGTTTCCTTTACCTTACAAAATTCAATATCCTTCTCCTTAGTGAATACCGAAGAAAAGAAATTGTTCAAAATCTCCCCCACATCTCTTTTGTCTCCACACATAGCTGTCCACTCTGATTCTCTAAGGGACCAATTTTATCCCTCACTATCCTTTTGCTATTAATGTAACTGTAGAAACCCTTTGGATTTATTTTCACCTTACTTGCCAAAGCAACCTTGTATCTTCTTTTAGCTTTTCTAATTTCTTAAGATTCTTCTTACATTCTTTATATTCCTCGAGCACCTCATTTACTCCATGCTGCCTATGTTTATTGTAGATCTCTCTCTTTTTCCAAACCAAGTTTCCAATATCACTTGAAAACCCTGGCTCTCTCAAACTTTTAACCTTTCCTTTCAACCTAACAGGAAGATAATGATTCCGTACCCTCAAAATTTCACCTTTAAATGACTTTCATTTCTCTATTACATCCTTCCCATAAAACAAATTGTCCCAATCCACTCCTTCTAAATCCTTTCACATCTCCTCAAAGTTAGCCTTTCTCCAATCAAAAATCTCAACCCTGGGTCCAGTCCTATCCTGCTCCATAATTATATTGAAACTAATGGCATTGTGATCGCTGGACCCGAAGTGCTCCCCAACAGATACCTCTGTCACCTGACCTATTTCATTCCCTAACAGGAGATCCAACACTGCCCCTTCTCTAGTTGGTACCTCTATGTATTGCTGCAAAAAACTATCCTGCACTCATTTTACAAACTCCAAACTATCCAGCCCTTTTACAGAATGAACTTCCCATTCTATATGTGGAAAATTAAAATCTCCCACAATCACAACATTGTGCTTACTACAAATACCTGCTATCTCCTTACAAATTTCCTCCTCTAATTCTTGCTCCCCATTAGATAGTCTATAATACACCCCTCTAAGTGTTACTACACCTTTCCTATTCCTCAATTCCACCCAAATAGTCTCCCTAGACGAGCCCTCTAATCTATCCTGCCAGAGCACCGCTGTAATATTTTCTCTTGACAAGCAATGCAACACTTCTCCTTCTTTCCCCTCTGATTCTATCACACTTGAAAAAACGAAATCCAGGAATATTTAGTTGCCAATCACACCCATCCTGCAGCCATGTTTCACTAATAGCTACAACATCATATTTCCAAGTATCAATCCATGCTCTAAGCTCATCCACCTTTCTTACAATGCTCCTAGCATTAAAATAAATGCATTTAAGAAATTCTCCACCTCTTACTCTCTGTTTATCCCTAATGGTGCAAACAGCTTTACTATCTTATCTTTCTTCCTTCTCCCCTACATCTTCGGTCTGAGCGCTCCCTTTCTCTATCAACTGCCTATCCTCTCTCACACACTGTCTACAAGCTTTCTCGATTCTCACACACTGTCTACAAACTTTCTCTATCCTCACACACTGTCTACTAGCTTTCTCTATCCTCACACACTGTCTACAAGCTTTCTCTATCCTCACACACTGTCTACAAGCTTTCTCTATCCTCACACACTGTCTACAAGCTTTCTCTATTCTCACACACTGTCTACAAACTTTCTCTATTCTCACACACTGTCTACAAACTCTCTATTCTCACACACTGTCTACAAACTTTCTCTATTCTCACACACTGTCTACAAGCTTTCTCTATCCTCACACACTGCCTACTAGCTTTCTCTATCCTCACACACTGTCTACAAGCTTTCTCTATCCTCATACACTGTCTACAAACTTTCTCTATCCTCATACACTGTCTACAAGCTTTCTCTATTCTCACACACTGTCTACAAACTTTCTCTATTCTCACACACTGTCTACAAGCTTTCTCTATCCTCATACACTGTCTACAAACTTTCTCTATTCTCACACACTGTCTACTAGCTTTCTCTATTCTCACACACTGTCTACAAGCTTTCTCTATCCTCATACACTGTCTACAAACTTTCTCTATTCTCACACACTGTCTACAAACTTTCTCTATTCTCACACACTGTCTACAAGCTTTCTCTATTCTCACACACTGTCTACAAGCTTTCTCTATCCTCACACACTGTCTACAAGCTTTCTCTATCCTCACACACTGTCTACAAGCTTTCTCTATTCTCACACACTGTCTACAAGCTTTCTCTATCCTCACACACTGTCTACAAACTTTCTCTATCCTCACACACTGTCTACTAGCTTTCTCTATCCTCACACACTGTCTACAAGCTTTCTCTATCCTCACACACTGTCTACAAGCTTTCTCTATCCTCACACACTGTCTACAAGCTTTCTCTATTCTCACACACTGTCTACAAACTTTCTCTATTCTCACACACTGTCTACAAACTCTCTATTCTCACACACTGTCTACAAACTTTCTCTATTCTCACACACTGTCTACAAGCTTTCTCTATCCTCACACACTGTCTACTAGCTTTCTCTATCCTCACACACTGTCTACAAGCTTTCTCTATCCTCATACACTGTCTACAAACTTTCTCTATCCTCATACACTGTCTACAAGCTTTCTCTATTCTCACACACTGTCTACAAACTTTCTCTATCCTCATACAGTCTACAAGCTTTCTCTATTCTCACACATTGTCTACAAACGTTCTCTATTCTCACACACTGTCTACAAGCTTTCTCTATCCTCATACACTGTCTACAAACTTTCTCTATTCTCACACACTGTCTACTAGCTTTCTCTATTCTCACACACTGTCTACAAGCTTTCTCTATCCTCATACACTGTCTACAAGCTTTCTCTATTCTCACACACTGTCTACAAACTTTCTCTATTCTCACACACTGTCTACAAACTCTCTATTCTCACACACTGTCTACAAACTTTCTCTATTCTCACACACTGTCTACAAGCTTTCTCTATCCTCACACACTGTCTACTAGCTTTCTCTATCCTCACACACTGTCTACAAGCTTTCTCTATCCTCATACACTGTCTACAAACTTTCTCTATCCTCATACACTGTCTACAAGCTTTCTCTATTCTCACACACTGTCTACAAACTTTCTCTATCCTCATACAGTCTACAAGCTTTCTCTATTCTCACACACTGTCTACAAACTTTCTCTATTCTCACACACTGTCTACAAGCTTTCTCTATCCTCATACACTGTCTACAAACTTTCTCTATTCTCACACACTGTCTACTAGCTTTCTCTATTCTCACACACTGTCTACAAGCTTTCTCTATCCTCATACACTGTCTACAAGCTTTCTCTATTCTCACACACTGTCTACAAACTTTCTCTATTCTCACACACTGTCTACAAGCTTTCTCTATTCTCACACACTGTCTACAAGCTTTCTCTATCCTCATACACTGTCTACAAGCTTTCTCTATCCTCATACACTGTCTACAAGCTTTCTCTATTCTCACACACTGTCTACAAACTTTCTCTATCCTCACACACTGTCTACAAGCTTTCACTATTCTCACACACTGTCTACAAGCTTTCTCTATCCTCACACACTGTCTACAAGCTTTCTCTATCCTCACACACTGTCTACAAACTTTCTCTATTCTCACACACTGTCTACAAGCTTTCTCTATTCTCACACACTGTCTACAAGCTTTCTCTATCCTCATACACTGTCTACAAGCTTTCTCTATCCTCATACACTGTCTACAAGCTTTCTCTATTCTCACACACTGTCTACAAACTTTCTCTATCCTCACACACTGTCTACAAGCTTTCTCTATTCTCACACACTGTCTACAAGCTTTCTCTATCCTCACACACTGTCTACAAGCTTTCTCTATTCTCACACACTGTCTACAAGCTTTCTCTATCCTCACACACTGTCTACAAACTTTCTCTATTCTCACACACTGTCAACAAACTTTCTCTATCCTCATACACTGTCTACAAACTTTCTCTATTCTCACACACTGTCTACAAGCTTTCTCTATCCTCATACACTGTCTACAAACTTTCTCTATTCTCACACACTGTCTACTAGCTTTCTCTATTCTCACACACTGTCTACAAGCTTTCTCTATCCTCATACACTGTCTACAAGCTTTCTCTATTCTCACACACTGTCTACAAACTTTCTCTATTCTCACACACTGTCTACAAGCTTTCTCTATTCTCACACACTGTCTACTAGCTTTCTCTATTCTCACACACTGTCTACAAGCTTTCTCTCTCCTCATACACTGTCTACAAACTTTCTCTATTCTCACACACTGTCTACAAGCTTTCTCTATTCTCACACACTGTCTACTAGCTTTCTCTATTCTCACACACTGTCTACAAGCTTTCTCTATCCTCATACACTGTCTACAAACTTTCTCTATTCTCACACACTGTCTACAAGCTTTCTCTATCCTCACACACTGTCTACAAGCTTTCTCTATTCTCACACACTGTCTACAAGCTTTCTCTATCCTCACACACTGTCTACAAACTTTCTCTATTCTCACACACTGTCAACAAACTTTCTCTATCCTCATACACTGTCTACAAACTTTCTCTATTCTCACACACTGTCTACAAGCTTTCTCTATCCTCATACACTGTCTACAAACTTTCTCTATTCTCACACACTGTCTACTAGCTTTCTCTATTCTCACACACTGTCTACAAGCTTTCTCTATCCTCATACACTGTCTACAAGCTTTCTCTATTCTCACACACTGTCTACAAACTTTCTCTATTCTCACACACTGTCTACAAGCTTTCTCTATTCTCACACACTGTCTACTAGCTTTCTCTATTCTCACACACTGTCTACAAGCTTTCTCTCTCCTCATACACTGTCTACAAACTTTCTCTATTCTCACACACTGTCTACAAGCTTTCTCTATTCTCACACACTGTCTACTAGCTTTCTCTATTCTCACACACTGTCTACAAGCTTTCTCTATCCTCATACACTGTCTACAAACTTTCTCTATTCTCACACACTGTCTACAAGCTTTCTCTATCCTCATACACTGTCTACAAGCTTTCTCTATTCTCACACACTGTCTACAAACTTTCTCTATTCTCACACACTGTCTACAAGCTTTCTCTATTCTCACACACTGTCTACAAGCTTTCTCTATCCTCATACACTGTCTACAAGCTTTCTCTATCCTCATACACTGTCTACAAGCTTTCTCTATTCTCACACACTGTCTACAAACTTTCTCTATCCTCACACACTGTCTACAAGCTTTCTCTATTCTCACACACTGTCTACAAGCTTTCTCTATCCTCACACACTGTCTACAAGCTTTCTCTATCCTCACACACTGTCTACAAACTTTCTCTATCCTCATACACTGTCTACAAACTTTCTCTATTCTCACACACTGTCTACAAACTTTCTCTATTCTCACACACTGTCTACAAGCTTTCTCTATCCTCACACACTGTCTACAAGCTTTCTCTATTCTCACACACTGTCTACAAACTTTCTCTATTCTCACACACTGTCTACAAACTTTCTCTATCCTCACACACTGTCTACAAACTTTCTCTATCCTCATACACTGTCTACAAACTTTCTCTATTCTCACACACTGTCTACAAACTTTCTCTATTCTCACACACTGTCTACAAACTTTCTCTATTCTCACACACTGTCTACAAGCTTTCTCTATCCTCACACACTGTCTACAAGCTTTCTCTATCCTCACACACTGTCTACAAGCTTTCTCTATTCTCACACACTGTCTACAAGCTTTCTCTATCCTCACACACTGTCTACAAACTTTCTCTATCCTCATACACTGTCTACAAACTTTCTCTATTCTCACACACTGTCTACAAACTCTCTATTCTCACACACTGTCTACAAGCTTTCTCTATCCTCATACACTGTCTACAAGCTTTCTCTATCCTCATACACTGTCTACAAGCTTTCTCTATTCTCACACACTGTCTACAAACTTTCTCTATCCTCACACACTGTCTACAAGCTTTCTCTATTCTCACACACTGTCTACAAGCTTTCTCTATTCTCACACACTGTCTACAAGCTTTATCCTCACACACTGTCTACAAGCTTTCTCTATCCTCACACACTGTCTACAAGCTTTCTCTATTCTCACACACTGTCTACAAGCTTTCTCTATTCTCACACACTGGCTACAAGCTTTCTCTATAATCATGGGATTGTAGTCAATAGTCATGGAATATATCAATATGCAGGTAGATTGAGAAAAATCAGGCTCATGTGGGATTCCAAGAGGGAGGGATTTCTAGAATGCCTACAAGATGGCTTTTTAGAACAGCTCATGGTTGAGGCCACTACAGCATCAGCTATTCTGTCTTGGGGTTGTGCAATGAACTAGCAATGATTAGAAAGGTTAAGGTAAAAATACCCTTAGGGAAAAGTGATCACTATATGATCATAATCAGTCTGAAATTTGAGAAAAAGCTGAAGTCTGAATTAGCATTTCAGTGGAGCAAAGGAAATTACAGAGGTATGAGGGAGGAGTTGGCCAGAATTGATTGGAAAAGAACACTGGCAGGGATGACAAGCAGCAAATGGCTGGAATCTCTGGAAGTAATTCAAAAGGCATAGGATATAAAATGTTCATCCCAAAGAGGAAGAAGTATTCTAAAGGCATGATGATACAACCATGGCTAACAAGGGACGTCAAAATGAAAGAGAGGGCATATAATAGAGCAGAAATTAGTTGGAAGTTAGAGGATTGGGAAGCTTTCAAATGTCAACAGAGGCAACTAAAAAGTCATTTCAAGAATATTGATCTGTCTCCATAGGACAGATCCCAGTGATCCATAAATCTGAACCCCTACCCAATACACCCATTCCTCAGCCATGCATTCTCCTGCCAAACCATCCTATTCTTACCCACAGGCAGCAATTCAGAGATTACTACCCTGAAGGTCCTGTTTTTCAACTTTCTACCTAGCTCCCTAAAATTTCTGTTTATCATTGATGCTAATATGTACCAAGACTTCTGGATGCTTACCCTCAGCCTTGAGAATGCCATGTACACGATACAAGACATCCCTGATCCTGGTACCAGGGAGGCAACATACATACCATCCCCACTATCGCACCACAGAACCTCATCACCTATCAACACTGCAGCCCTTATCACCTCTCTGCTCTTCAGTGTCAGTATCAGGGACCAAGTCACTGTGGCTTACCCCCGATCCCCCGGGTAACTCATCCCACTAACAGTATCTAAAGTTATTGAGGGGAACGGCCGCAGGTGTTCTCTGTACTGGCTGTCCATTTCCACTCGCTCTCCTGACAGACACCCAGTTAGTTACTTGTCTCCTGTAAGCTAGGGGTGAGTACTTCCCTATAACTCCTATCTATCACACCTTCATTCTCCCATATGAGTAGGAATTTTTGCAACTTCATTTCCTTAATATGTTTTCTCAGGAATTGCAGCTTAATGCATCTGGTGCAGAAGTATTTATCTGGGAGACTGGTGGTCTCCCAGATTTCTCACATCTCACACCAAGCATAAAATACTGCCCCTGGTGCCATTCTCAGTAATCTAACAGATGAGCAGTGAACAAATATAAACTGTCAGTAATTTACAGGATAATCTGTCTCATGTAAGCCTGATCTTGCCTAAACCTGGAGAGCCAAAGCCACTGGCATGCTCCAAATGAATGTCTGGACACTTGTATTTGAAATATTCCTATAAGCCCTTTCTAATGAATCCTCCCTGCTGATTGGTCACTGCTCAACTTAGAAATTGTGCTTTCAGAATCTTGATCACTGCCCTAATTAAAACGTAGCTCTTTTCACTCACCCCGGCTGAGGATTGTTCAGCTCAGATAAAACTGGCTCGAAGCTCTGCTTTTTAAATATTGAATGCGGATCTGACTGTAAGGTTGCTCTTTTTACTCTCTGCCACTTAGTGATTATCATAGTCACCCCACAAATATGAAAAACTGCCATGCAACTCTGCCTTCAAACTCTTCATTACCACCCTGATTAAAAAGTATCATTTCTCACACATCTCTAGAGTGGACTGTCCTAATCCAAGGAGTCAAGATATGTCCCAAAGCTGCAGCCAGGCTATCGTCAGTACCAACCCCACTACCGGTATGTCCCAGGGGTGCAGCCAGGCTGTAGTCGGTACCATCCCCACTGCTGGTATGTCCCAGGGTGAGGCCAGGCTGTAGTCAGTACCATCCCCACTGCTGGTATGTCCCAGGGTGCAGCCAGGCTGTAGTCGGTACCAACCCCACTACAGGTATGTCCCAGGGGTGCAGCCAGGCTGTAGTCGGTACCATCCCCACTGCTGGTATGTCCCAGGGTGAGGCCAGGCTGTAGTCAGTACCATCCCCACTGCCGGTATGTCCCAGGGTGAGGCCAGGCTGTAGTCAGTACCAACCCCACTACCGGTATGTCCCAGGGGTGCAACCAGGCTGTAGTCTGTACCAACCCCACTGCTGGTATGTCCCAGGGTGCAGCCAGGCTGTAGTCAGTACCAACCCCACTGCCGGTATGTCCCAGGGGTGCAGCCAGGCTGTAGTCAGTACCAACCCCACTGCCGGTATGTCCCAGGGGTGCAGCCAGGCTGTAGTCAGTACCAACCCCACTGCCGGTATGTCCCAGGGTGCAGCCAGGCTGTAGTCAGTACCAACCCCACAACCGGTATGTCCCAGGGGTGCAGCCAGGCTGTAGTCAGTACCAACCCCACTGCTGGTATGTCCCAGGTGTGCAGCCAGGCTGTAGTCAGTACCAACCCCACTGCTGGTATGTCCCAGAGTGAGGCCAGGCTGTAGTCAGGTCCAACCCCACTGCCGGTATGTCCCAGGGGTGCAGCCAGGCTGTAGTCAGTACCAACCCCACTGCCGGTATGTCCCAGAGTGAGGCCAGGCTGTAGTCTGTACCAACCCCACAACCGGTATATCCCAGGGGTGCAACCAGGCTGTAGTCTGTACCAACCCCACTGCTGGTATGTCCCAGGGGTGCAGCCAGGCTGTAGTCAGTACCAACCCCACAACCGGTATGTCCCAGGGGTGCAGCCAAGCTGTAGTCAGTACCAACCCCACTGCTGGTATGTCCAAGGGTGCAGCCAGGCTGTAGTCAGTACCAACCCCACTGCCGGTATGTCCCAGGGGTGCAGCCAGGCTGTAGTCAGTACCAACCCCACTGCCGGTATGTCCCAGGGTGCAGCCAGGCTGTAGTCAGTACCAACCCCACAACCGGTATGTCCCAGGGGTGCAGCCAGGCTGTAGTCAGTACCAACCCCACTGCTGGTATGTCCCAGAGTGAGGCCAGGCTGTAGTCAGGTCCAACCCCACTGCCGGTATGTCCCAGGGGTGCAGCCAGGCTGTAGTCAGTACCAACCCCACTGCCGGTATGTCCCAGAGTGAGGCCAGGCTGTAGTCTGTACCAACCCCACAACCGGTATATCCCAGGGGTGCAACCAGGCTGTAGTCTGTACCAACCCCACTGCTGGTATGTCCCAGGGTGAGGCCAGGCTGTAGTCAGTACCAACCCCACTGCCGGTATGTCCCAGGGGTGCAGCCAGGCTGTAGTCTGTACCAACCCCACAACCGGTATATCCCAGGGGTGCAGCCAGGCTGTAGTCAGTACCAACCCCACTGCTGGTATGTCCCAGGATGCAGCCAGGCTGTAGTCAGGTCCAACCCCACTGCCGGTATGTCCCAGGGGTGCAGCCAGGCTGTAGTCAGTACCAACCCCACAACCGGTATGTCCCAGGGGAGCAACCAGGCTGTAGTCAGTACCAACCCCACAACCGGTATGTCCCAGGGGAGCAACCAGGCTGTAGTCTGTACCATCCCCACAACCGGTATGTCCCAGGGGAGCAACCAGGCTGTAGTCTGTACCATCCCCACAACCGGTAAGTCCCAGGGTGAGGTCAGGCTGTAGTCAGTACCATCCCCACTGCCGGTATGTCCCAGGGTGCAGCCAGGCTGTAGTCACTACCAACCCCACTACCAGTATGTCCCAGGGTGAGGCCAGGCTGTAGTCAGTACCAACCCCACTGCCGGTATGTCCCAGGGTGAGGCCAGGCTGTAGTCAGTACCAACCCCACTACTGGTATGTCCCAGGGTGAGGCCAGGCTGTAGTCAGTACCAACCCCACTACTGGTATGTACCAGGGTGCAGCCAGGCTGTAGTCAGTACCATCCCCACAACCGGTATGTCCCAGGGTGAGGCCAGGCTGTAGTCAGTACCATCCCCACTGCCGGTATGTCCCAGGGTGCAGCCAGGCTGTAGTCACTACCAACCCCACTACCAGTATGTCCCAGGGTGAGGCCAGGCTGTAGTCAGTACCAACCCCACTGCTGGTATTTCCCAGGGTGAGGCCAGGCTGTAGTCAGTACCAACCCCACAACCGGTATGTCCCAGGGTGAGGCCAGGCTGTAGTCAGTACCAACCCCACTACTGGTATGTACCAGGGTGCAGCCAGGCTGTAGTCAGTACCATCCCCACAACCGGTATGTCCCAGGGTGAGGCCAGGCTGTAGTCAGTACCATCCCCACTGCCGGTATGTCCCAGGGTGAGGCCAGGCTGTAGTCAGTACCATCCCCACTGCCGGTATGTCCCAGGGTGAGGCCAGGCTGTAGTCAGGTCTAACCCCACTACCGGTATGTCCCAGGGTGAGGCCAGGCTGTAGTCAGTACCATCCCCACTGCTGGTATGTCCCAGGGTGAGGCCAGGCTGTAGTCAGTACCATCCCCACTGCTGGTATGTCCCAGGGTGAGGCCAGGCTGTAGTCAGTACCATCCCCACTGCCTGTATGTCCCAGGGTGAGGCCAGGCTGTAGTCAGTACCATCCCCACTGCCGGTATGTCCCAGAGTGAGGCCAGGCTGTAGTCAGGTCCAACCCCACTACCGGTATGTCCCAGGGTGAGGCCAGGCTGTAGTCAGTACCATCCCCACTGCCGGTATGTCCCAGAGTGAGGCCAGGCTGTAGTCAGTACCAACCCCACTACCGGTATGTCCCAGGGGTGCAGCCAGGCTGTAGTCAGTACCAACCCCACTGCTGGTATGTCCCAGGGTGCAGCCAGGCTGCAGTTAGGTCCAACCCCACTGCCGGTATGTCCCAGGGTGAGGCCAGGCTGCAGTTAGGTCCAACCCCACTACCGGTATGTCCCAGGGTGAGGCCAGGCTGTAGTCAGGTCCAACCCCACTACCGGTATGTCCCAGGGTGAGGCCAGGCTGTAGTCTGTACCATCCCCACTACCGGTATGTCCCAGGGGTGCAGCCAGGCTGTAGTCAGTACCAACCCCACTGCTGGTATGTCCCAGGGTGCAGCCAGGCTGCAGTTAGGTCCAACCCCACTGCCGGTATGTCCCAGGGGTGAAGCCAGGCTGTAGTCAGTACCAAACCCACAACCGGTATGTCCCAGGGGTACAACCAGGCTGTAGTCAGTACCATCCCCACTGCCGGTCTGTCCCAGGGTGAGGCCAGGCTGTAGTCAGTACCAACCCCACTGCTGGTATGTCCCAGGGTGAGGCCAGGCTGCAGTCAGTACCAACCCCACAACCGGTATGTCCCAGGGTGAGGCCAGGCTGTAGTCAGTACCATCCCCACTGCTGCTATGTCCCAGGGTGAGGCCAGGCTGTAGTCAGGTCCAACCCCACTACTGGTATGTCCCAGGGTGAGGCCAGGCTGTAGTCAGTACCATCCCCACTGCTGGTATGTCCCAGGGTGAGGCCAGGCTGTAGTCAGGTCCAACCCCACTACCGGTATGTCCCAGGGTGCAGCCAGGCTGTAGTCAGTACCATCCCCACTGCTGGTATGTCCCAGGGTGAGGCCAGGCTGTAGTCAGTACCATCCCCACTACTGGTATGTCCCAGGGTGCAGCCAGGCTGTAGTCAGGTCCAACCCCACTACCGGTATGTCCCAGGGTGAGGCCAGGCTGTAGTCAGGTCCAACCCCACTACCGGTATGTCCCAGGGTGAGGCCAGGCTGTAGTCAGGTCCAACCCCACTACCGGTATGTCCCAGGGTGCAGCCAGGCTGTAGTCAGTACCATCCCCACTGCCGGTATGTCCCAGGGTGAGGCCAGGCTGTAGTCAGTACCATCCCCACTGCTGGTATGTCCCAGGGTGAGGCCAGGCTGTAGTCAGTACCATCCCCACTGCTGGTATGTCCCAGGGTGAGGCCAGGCTGTTGTCAGTACCATCCCCACTGCCGGTATGTCCCAGGGTGAGGCCAAGCTGTAGTCAGTACCATCCCCACTACCGGTATGTCCCAGGGTGAGGCCAGGCTGTAGTCAGTACCAACCCCACTGCTGGTATGTCCCAGGGTGAGGCCAGGCTGTAGTCAGTACCATCCCCACTACCGGTATGTCCCAGGGTGAGGCCAGGCTGTAGTCAGTACCAACCCCACTACCGGTATGTCCCAGGGTGCAGCCAGGCTGTAGTCAGTACCATCCCCACTGCTGGTATGTCCCAGGGTGCAGCAAGACTGTAGTCAGGTCCAACCCCACAACCGGTATGTCCCAGGGTGAGGCCAGGCTGTAGTCAGGTCCAACCCCACTGCTGGTATGTCCCAGGGTGCAACCAGGCTGTAGTCAGTACCAACCCCACTGCTGGTATGTCCCAGGGTGCAGCCAGGCTGTAGTCAGTACCATCCCCACAACCGGTATGCCCAGGGTGCAGCCAGGCTGTAGTCAGTACCATCCCCACAACCGGTATGTCCCAGGGTGAGGCCAGGCTGTAGTCAGGTCCAACCCCACTGCCGGTATGTCCCAGGGGTGCAGCCAGGCTGTAGTCTGTACCAACCCCACAACCGGGATGTCCCAGGGGTGCAACCAGGCTGTAGTCTGTACCAACCCCACTACCGGTATGTCCCAGGGTGAGGCCAGGCTGTAGTCGGTACCAACCCCACTGCTGGTATGTCCCAGGGGTGCAGCCAGGCTGTAGTCAGTACCAACCCCACTGCTGGTATGTCCCAGGGTGCAGCCAGGCTGTAGTCTGTACCAACCCCACAACCGGTATGTCCCAGGGGTGCAACCAGGCTGTAGTCTGTACCAACCCCACTACCGGTATGTCCCAGGGGTGCAACCAGGCTGTAGTCTGTACCATCCCCACTGCTGGTATGTCCCAGGGTGCAGCCAGGCTGTAGTCAGGTCCAACCCCACTGCCGGTATGTCCCAGGGTGAGGCCTGGCTGTAGTCAGTACCATCCCCACTACTGGTATGTCCCAGGGTGCAACCAGGCTGTAGTCTGTACCATCCCCACTACCGGTATGTCCCAGGGTGAGGCCAGGCTGTAGTCAGGTCCAACCCCACTGCCGGTATGTCCCAGGGGTGCAGCCAGGCTGTAGTCTGTACCATCCCCACTACTGGTATGTCCCAGGGGTGCAACCAGGCTGTAGTCTGTACCATCCCCACTACCGGTATGTCCCAGGGTGCAGCCAGGCTGTAGTCAGTACCATCCCCACAACCGGTATGTCCCAGGGTGAGGCCAGGCTGTAGTCAGGTCCAACCCCACTGCCGGTATGTCCCAGGGGCGCAGCCAGGCTGTAGTCTGTACCATCCCCACTACTGGTATGTCCCAGGGGTGCAACCAGGCTGTAGTCTGTACCATCCCCACTACCGGTATGTCCCAGGGTGAGGCCAGGCTGTAGTCAGTACCAACCCCACTACTGGTATGTCCCAGGGTGCAGCCAGGCTGTAGTCAGGTCCAACCCCACTGCCGGTATGTCCCAGGGTGAGGCCAGGCTGTAGCCAGGTCCAACCCCACTGCTGGTATGTCCCAGGGTGCAACCAGGCTGTAGTCAGTACCAACCCCACTGCTGGTATGTCCCAGGGTGCAGCCAGGCTGTAGTCAGTACCATCCCCACAACCGGTATGCCCAGGGTGCAGCCAGGCTGTAGTCAGTACCATCCCCACAACCGGTATGTCCCAGGGTGAGGCCAGGCTGTAGTCAGGTCCAACCCCACTGCCGGTATGTCCCAGGGGTGCAGCCAGGCTGTAGTCTGTACCAACCCCACAACCGGGATGTCCCAGGGGTGCATCCAGGCTGTAGTCTGTACCAACCCCACTACCGGTATGTCCCAGGGTGAGGCCAGGCTGTAGTCGGTACCAACCCCACTGCTGGTATGTCCCAGGGGTGCAGCCAGGCTGTAGTCAGTACCAACCCCACTGCTGGTATGTCCCAGGGTGCAGCCAGGCTGTAGACTGTACCAACCCCACAACCGGTATGTCCCAGGGGTGCAACCAGGCTGTAGTCTGTACCAACCCCACTACCGGTATGTCCCAGGGGTGCAACCAGGCTGTAGTCTGTACCATCCCCACTGCTGGTATGTCCCAGGGTGCAGCCAGGCTGTAGTCAGGTCCAACCCCACTGCCGGTATGTCCCAGGGTGAGGCCAGGCTGTAGTCAGTACCAACCCCACTGCCGGTATGTCCCAGGGGTGCAGACAGGCTGTAGTCTGTACCATCCCCACTACTGGTATGTCCCAGGGGTGCAACCAGGCTGTAGTCTGTACCATCCCCACTACCGGTATGTCCCAGGGTGAGGCCAGGCTGTAGTCAGTACCAACCCCACTACTGGTATGTCCCAGGGTGCAGCCAGGCTGTAGTCAGTACCATCCCCACAACCGGTATGTCTCAGGGTGAGGCCAGGCTGTAGTCAGGTCCAACCCCACTGCCGGTATGTCCCAGGGGTGCAGCCAGGCTGTAGTCTGTACCATCCCCACTACTGGTATGTCCCAGGGGTGCAACCAGGCTGTAGTCTGTACCATCCCCACTACCGGTATGTCCCAGGGTGCAGCCAGGCTGTAGTCAGTACCATCCCCACAACCGGTATGTTCCAGGGTGAGGCCAGGCTGTAGTCAGTACCAACCCCACTACTGGTATGTCCCAGGGTGCAGCCAGGCTGTAGTCAGTACCAACCCCACAACCGGTATGTCCCAGGGTGAGGCCAGGCTGTAGTCAGGTCCAACCCCACTGCCGGTATGTCCCAGGGGTGCAGCCAGGCTGTAGTCTGTACCAACCCCACAACCGGGATGTCCCAGGGGTGCAACCAGGCTGTAGTCTGTACCAACCCCACTACCGGTATGTCCCAGGGTGAGGCCAGGCTGTAGTCGGTACCAACCCCACTGCTGGTATGTCCCAGGGGTGCAGCCAGGCTGTAGTCAGTACCAAGCCCACTGCTGGTATGTCCCAGGGTGCAGCCAGGCTGTAGTCTGTACCAACCCCACAACCGGTATGTCCCAGGGGTGCAACCAGGCTGCAGTCTGTACCAACCCCACTACCGGTATGTCCCAGGGGTGCAACCAGGCTGCAGTCTGTACCATCCCCACTGCTGGTATGTCCCAGGGTGCAGCCAGGCTGTAGTCAGTACCAACCCCACTGCTGGTATGTCCCAGGGTGCAGCCAGGCTGTAGTCAGGTCCAACCCCACTGCCGGTGTGTCCCAGGGTGAGGCTAGGCTGTAGTCAGTACCAACCCCACTGCCGGTATGTCCCAGGGGTGCAGCCAGGCTGTAGTCTGTACCATCCCCACTACTGGTATGTCCCAGGGGTGCAACCAGGCTGTAGTCTGTACCATCCACGCTACCGGTATGTCCCAGGGGTGCAGCCAGGCTGTAGTCTGTACCATCCCCACTACCGGTATGTCCCAGGGTGAGGCCAGGCTGTAGTCAGTACCAACCCCACTGCTGGTATGTCCCAGGGGTGCAGCCAGGCTGTAGTCAGTACCATCCCCACTGCTGGTATGTCCCAGGGTGCAGCCAGGCTGTAGTCTGTACCATCCCCACTGCCGGTATGTCCCAGGGTGCAGCCAGGCTGTAGTCAGTACCAACCCCACTGCTGCTATGTCCCAGGGTGCAGCCAGGCTCTAGTCAGGTCCAACCCCACTGTCGGTATGTCCCAGGGGTGCAGCCAGGCTGTAGTCTGTACCATCCCCACTACCGGTATGTCCCAGGGGTGCAACCAGGCTGTAGTCTGTACCATCCCCACTACCGGTATGTCCCAGGGTGAGGCCAGGCTGTAGTCAGTACCAACCCCACTGCTGGTATGTCCCAGGGGTGCAGCCAGGCTGTAGTCGGTACCATCCCCACTGCTGGTATGTCCCAGGGTGCAGCCAGGCTGTAGTCAGTACCATCCCCACTGCCGGTATGTCCCAGAGTGAGGCCAGGCTGTAGTCAGTACCATCCCCACTGCTGGTATGTCCCAGGGTGCAGCCAGGCTGTAGTCAGTACCAACCCCACTGCTGGTATGTCCCAGGGTGCAGCCAGGCTCTAGTCAGGTCCAACCCCACTGTCGGTATGTCCCAGGGGTGCAGCCAGGCTGTAGTCTGTACCATCCCCACTACCGGTATGTCCCAGGGGTGCAACCAGGCTGTAGTCTGTACCATCCCCACTACCGGTATGTCCCAGGGTGCAGCCAGGCTGTAGTCAGTACCATCCCCACTACTGGTATGTCCCAGGGGTGCAACCAGGCTGTAGTCTGTACCATCCACACTACCGGTATGTCCCAGGGGTGCAACCAGGCTGTAGTCTGTACCATCCCCACTACCGGTATGTCCCAGGGTGAGGCCAGGCTGTAGTCAGTACCAACCCCACTGCTGGTATGTCCCAGGGGTGCAGCCAGGCTGTAGTCAGTACCATCCCCACTGCTGGTATGTCCCAGGGTGCAGCCAGGCTGTAGTCTGTACCATCCCCATTGCTGGTATGTCCCAGGGTGCAGCCAGGCTGTAGTCAGTACCATCCCCACTGCCGGTATGTCCCAGGGTGCAGCCAGGCTGTAGTCAGTACCAACCCCACTGCTGGTATGTCCCAGGGTGCAGCCAGGCTCTAGTCAGGTCCAACCCCACTGTCGGTATGTCCCAGGGGTGCAGCCAGGCTGTAGTCTGTACCATCCCCACTACCGGTATGTCCCAGGGTGAGGCCAGGCTGTAGTCAGTACCAACCCCACTGCTGGTATGTCCCGGGGTGCAGCCAGGCTGTAGTCGGTACCATCCCCACTGCTGGTATGTCCCAGGGTGCAGCCAGGCTGTAGTCAGTACCAACCCCACTGCTGGTATGTCCCAGGGTGAGGCCAGGCTGTAGTCAGTACCAACCCCACTACCGGTATGTCCCAGGGTGCAACCAGGCTGTAGTCTGTACCATCCCCACTACTGGTATGTCCCAGGGGTGCAACCAGGCTGTAGTCTGTACCATCCCCACTACCGGTATGTCCCAGGGTGAGGCCAGGCTGTAGTCAGTACCAACCCCACTACTGGTATGTCCCAGGGTGCAGCCAGGCTGTAGTCAGTACCAACCCCACAACCGGTATGACCCAGGGTGAGGCCAGGCTGTAGTCAGTACCATCCCCACTGCTGGTATGTCCCAGGGTGAGGCCAGGCTGTAGTCAGTACAATCCCCACTGCTGGTATGTCCCAGGGTGAGGCCAGGCTGTAGTCAGTACCATCCCCACTGCTGGTATGTCCCAGGGTGAGGCCAGGCTGTAGTCAGTACCATCCCCACTGCTGGTATGTCCCAGGGGTGCAACCAGGCTGTAGTCTGTACCATCCCCACTAACGGTATGTCCCAGGGTGAGGCCAGGCTGTAGTCAGTACCAACCCCACTGCTGGTATGTCCCAGGGTGAGGCCAGGCTGTAGTCAGTACCATCCCCACTACCGGTATGTCCCAGGGTGAGGCCAGGCTGTAGTCAGTACCAACCCCACTACCGGTATGTCCCAGGGTGAGGCCAGGCTGTAGTCAGTACCATCCCCACTGCCGGTATGTCCCAGGGTGAGGCCAGGCTGTAGTCAGTACCAACCCCACTACCGGTATGTCCCAGGGTGCAGCCAGGCTGTAGTCAGTACCATCCCCACTGCTGGTATGTCCCAGGGTGCAGCCAGACTGTAGTCAGGTCCAACCCCACAACCGGTATGTCCCAGGGTGAGGCCAGGCTGTAGTCAGGTCCAACCCCACTGCTGGTATGTCCCAGGGTGCAACCAGGCTGTAGTCAGTACCAACCCCACTGCTGGTATGTCCCAGGGTGCAGCCAGGCTGTAGTCAGTACCATCCCCACAACCGGTATGTCCCAGGGTGCAGCCAGGCTGTAGTCAGTACCATCCCCACAACCGGTATGTCCCAGGGTGAGGCCAGGCTGTAGTCAGGTCCAACCCCACTGCCGGTATGTCCCAGGGGTGCAGCCAGGCTGTAGTCTGTACCAACCCCACAACCAGGATGTCCCAGGGGTGCAACCAGGCTGTAGTCTGTACCAACACCACTACCGGTATGTCCCAGGGTGAGGCCAGGCTGTAGTCGGTACCAACCCCACTGCTGGTATGTCCCAGGGTGCAGCCAGGCTGTAGTCAGGTCCAACCCCACTGCCGGTATGTCCCAGGGTGAGGCCAGGCTGTAGTCTGTACCATCCCCACTACTGGTATGTCCCAGGGGTGCAACCAGGCTGTAGTCTGTACCATCCCCACTACCGGTATGTCCCAGGGTGAGGCCAGGCTGTAGTCAGTACCAACCCCACTACTGGTATGTCCCAGGGTGCAGCCAGGCTGTAGTCAGTACCATCCCCACAACCGGTATGTCCCAGGGTGAGGCCAGGCTGTAGTCAGGTCCAACCCCACTGCCGGTATGTCCCAGGGGTGCAGCCAGGCTGTAGTCTGTACCATCCCCACTACTGGTATGTCCCAGGGGTGCAACCAGGCTGTAGTCTGTACCATCCCCACTACCGGTATGTCCCAGGGTGCAGCCAGGCTGTAGTCAGTACCATCCCCACAACCGGTATGTCCCAGGGGTGCAACCAGGCTGTAGTCTGTACCATCCCCACTACCGGTATGTCCCAGGTGTGCAACCAGGCTGTAGTCTGTACCATCCCCACTACCGGTATGTCCCAGGGTGAGGCCAGGCTGTAGTCAGGTCCAACCCCACTGCCGGTATTTCCCAGGGGTGCAGCCAGGCTGTAGTCTGTACCAACCCCACAACCGGGATGTCCCAGGGGTGCAACCAGGCTGTAGTCTGTACCAACCCCACTACCGGTATGTCCCAGGGTGAGGCCAGGCTGTAGTCGGTACCAACCCCACTGCTGGTATGTCCCAGGGGTGCAGCCAGGCTGTAGTCAGTACCAACCCCACTGCTGGTATGTCCCAGGGTGCAGCCAGGCTGTAGTCTGTACCAACCCCACAACCGGTATGTCCCAGGGGTGCAACCAGGCTGTAGTCTGTACCAACCCCACTACCGGTATGTCCCAGGGGTGCAACCAGGCTGTAGTCTGTACCATCCCCACTGCTGGTATGTCCCAGGGTGCAGCCAGGCTGTAGTCAGTACCAACCCCACTGCTGGTATGTCCCAGGGTGCAGCCAGGCTGTAGTCAGGTCCAACCCCACTGCCGGTATGTCCCAGGGTGAGGCCAGGCTGTAGTCAGTACCAACCCCACTGCCGGTATGTCCCAGGGGTGCAGCCAGGCTGTAGTCTGTACCATCCCCACTACTGGTATGTCCCAGGGGTGCAACCAGGCTGTAGTCTGTACCATCCACACTACCGGTATGTCCCAGGGGTGCAACCAGGCTGTAGTCTGTACCATCCCCACTACCGGTATGTCCCAGGGTGAGGCCAGGCTGTAGTCAGTACCAACCCCACTGCTGGTATGTCCCAGGGTGCAGCCAGGCTGTAGTCTGTACCATCCCCATTGCTGGTATGTCCCAGGGTGCAGCCAGGCTGTAGTCAGTACCATCCCCACTGCCGGTATGTCCCAGGGTGCAGCCAGGCTGTAGTCAGTACCAACCCCACTGCTGGTATGTCCCAGGGTGCAGCCAGGCTCTAGTCAGGTCCAACCCCACTGTCGGTATGTCCCAGGGGTGCAGCCAGGCTGTAGTCTGTACCATCCCCACTACCGGTATGTCCCAGGGGTGCAACCAGGCTGTAGTCTGTACCATCCCCACTACCGGTATGTCCCAGGGTGAGGCCAGGCTGTAGTCAGTACCAACCCCACTGCTGGTATGTCCCAGGGGTGCAGCCAGGCTGTAGTCGGTACCATCCCCACTGCTGGTATGTCCCAGGGTGCAGCCAGGCTGTAGTCAGTACCATCCCCACTGCCGGTATGTCCCAGGGTGAGGCCAGGCTGTAGTCAGTACCAACCCCACTGCTGGTATGTCCCAGGGTGAGGCCAGGCTGTAGTCAGTACCAACCCCACTACCGGTATGTCCCAGGGTGCAACCAGGCTGTAGTCTGTACCATCCCCACTACTGGTATGTCCCAGGGGTGCAACCAGGCTGTAGTCTGTACCATCCCCACTACCGGTATGTCCCAGGGTGAGGCCAGGCTGTAGTCAGTACCAACCCCACTACTGGTATGTCCCAGGGTGCAGCCAGGCTGTAGTCAGTACCATCCCCACAACCGGTATGTCCCAGGGTGAGGCCAGGCTGTAGTCAGGTCCAACCCCACTGCCGGTATGTCCCAGGGGTGCAGCCAGGCTGTAGTCTGTACCAACCCCACAACCGGGATGTCCCAGGGGTGCAACCAGGCTGTAGTCTGTACCAACCCCACTACCGGTATGTCCCAGGGTGAGGCCAGGCTGTAGTCGGTACCAACCCCACTGCTGGTATGTCCCAGGGGTGCAGCCAGGCTGTAGTCTGTACCAACCCCACAACCGGTATGTCCCAGGGGTGCAACCAGGCTGTAGTCTGTACCAACCCCACTACCGGTATGTCCCAGGGGTGCAACCAGGCTGTAGTCTGTACCATCCCCACTGCTGGTATGTCCCAGGGTGCAGCCAGGCTGTAGTCAGTACCAACCCCACTGCTGGTATGTCCCAGGGTGCAGCCAGGCTGTAGTCAGGTCCAACCCCACTGCCGGTATGTCCCAGGGTGAGGCCAGGCTGTAGTCAGTACCAACCCCACTGCCGGTATGTCCCAGGGGTGCAGCCAGGCTGTAGTCTGTACCATCCCCACTACTGGTATGTCCCAGGGGTGCAACCAGGCTGCAGTCTGTACCATCCACACTACCGGTATGTCCCAGGGGTGCAACCAGGCTGTAGTCTGTACCAACCCCACTACCGGTATGTCTCAGGGTGAGGCCAGGCTGTAGTCGGTACCAACCCCACTGCTTGTATGTCCCAGGGGTGCAGCCAGGCTGTAGTCAGTACCATCCCCACTGCTGGTATGTCCCAGGGTGCAGCCAGGCTGTAGTCTGTACCATCCCCATTGCTGGTATGTCCCAGGGTGCAGCCAGGCTGTAGTCAGTACCATCCCCACTGCCGGTATGTCCCAGGGTGCAGACAGGCTGTAGTCAGTACCAACCCCACTGCTGGTATGTCCCAGGGTGCAGCCAGGCTCTAGTCAGGTCCAACCCCACTGCCGGTATGTCCCAGGGGTGCAACCAGGCTGTAGTCTGTACCATCCCCACTACCGGTATGTCCCAGGGTGAGGCCAGGCTGTAGTCAGTACCAACCCCACTGCCGGTATGTCCCAGGGGTGCAGCCAGGCTGTAGTCAGTACCAACCCCACTGCCGGTATGTCCCAGGGGTGCAGCCAGGCTGTAGTCAGTACCATCCCCACTGCCGGTATGTCCCAGGGTGAGGCCAGGCTGTAGTCAGTACCAACCCCACTTCCGGTATGTCCCAGGGGTGCAGCCAGGCTGTAGTCTGTACCAACCCCACAACCGGTATGTCCCAGGGGTGCAACCAGGCTGTAGTCTGTACCAACCCCACTGCTGGTATGTCCCAGGATGCAGCCAGGCTGTAGTCAGGTCCAACCCCACTGCCGGTATGTCCCAGGGGTGCAGCCAGGCTGTAGTCAGTACCAACCACACAACCGGTATGTCCCAGGGGTGCAACCAGGCTGTAGTCTGTACCATCCCCACTACCGGTATGTCCCAGGGTGAGGCCAGGCTGTAGTCAGTACCATCCCCACTGCCGGTATGTCCCAGGGTGCAGCCAGGCTGTAGTCACTACCAACCCCACTACCAGTATGTCCCAGGGTGAGGCCAGGCTGTAGTCAGTACGAACCCCACTGCCGGTATGTCCCAGGGTGCAGCCAGGCTGTAGTCGGTACCAACCCCACAACCGGTATGTCCCAGGGTGAGGCCAGGATGTAGTCAGTACCAACCCCACTACTGGTATGTCCCAGGGTGCAGCCAGGCTGTAGTCAGGTCCAACCCCACTGCCGGTATGTCCCAGGGTGAGGCCAGGCTGTAGTCAGTACCAACCCCACTACCGGTATGTCCCAGGGTGCAACCAGGCTGTAGTCTGTACCATCCCCACTACTGGTATGTCCCAGGGGTGCAACCAGGCTGTAGTCTGTACCATCCCCACTACCGGTATGTCCCAGGGTGAGGCCAGGCTGTAGTCAGTACCAACCCCACTACTGGTATGTCCCAGGGTGCAGCCAGGCTGTAGTCAGTACCATCCCCACAACCGGTATGTCCCAGGGTGAGGCCAGGCTGTAGTCAGGTCCAACCCCACTGCCGGTATGTCCCAGGGGTGCAGCCAGGCTGTAGTCTGTACCAACCCCACAACCGGGATGTCCCAGGGGTGCAACCAGGCTGTAGTCTGTACCAACCCCACTACCGGTATGTCCCAGGGTGAGGCCAGGCTGTAGTCGGTACCAACCCCACTGCTGGTATGTCCCAGGGGTGCAGCCAGGCTGTAGTCTGTACCAACCCCACAACCGGTATGTCCCAGGGGTGCAACCAGGCTGTAGTCTGTACCAACCCCACTACCGGTATGTCCCAGGGGTGCAACCAGGCTGTAGTCTGTACCATCCCCACTGCTGGTATGTCCCAGGGTGCAGCCAGGCTGTAGTCAGTACCAACCCCACTGCTGGTATGTCCCAGGGTGCAGCCAGGCTGTAGTCAGGTCCAACCCCACTGCCGGTATGTCCCAGGGTGAGGCCAGGCTGTAGTCAGTACCAACCCCACTGCCGGTATGTCCCAGGGGTGCAGCCAGGCTGTAGTCTGTACCATCCCCACTACTGGTATGTCCCAGGGGTGCAACCAGGCTGCAGTCTGTACCATCCACACTACCGGTATGTCCCAGGGGTGCAACCAGGCTGTAGTCTGTACCATCCCCACTACCGGTATGTCCCAGGGTGAGGCCAGGCTGTAGTCAGTACCAACCCCACTGCTTGTATGTCCCAGGGGTGCAGCCAGGCTGTAGTCAGTACCATCCCCACTGCTGGTATGTCCCAGGGTGCAGCCAGGCTGTAGTCTGTACCATCCCCATTGCTGGTATGTCCCAGGGTGCAGCCAGGCTGTAGTCAGTACCATCCCCACTGCCGGTATGTCCCAGGGTGCAGCCAGGCTGTAGTCAGTACCATCCCCATTGCTGGTATGTCCCAGGGGTGCAACCAGGCTGCAGTCTGTACCATCCACACTACCGGTATGTCCCAGGGGTGCAACCAGGCTGTAGTCTGTACCATCCCCACTACCGGTATGTCCCAGGGTGAGGCCAGGCTGTAGTCAGTACCAACCCCACTGCTTGTATGTCCCAGGGGTGCAGCCAGGCTGTAGTCAGTACCATCCCCACTGCTGGTATGTCCCAGGGTGCAGCCAGGCTGTAGTCTGTACCATCCCCATTGCTGGTATGTCCCAGGGTGCAGCCAGGCTGTAGTCAGTACCATCCCCACTGCCGGTATGTCCCAGGGTGCAGCCAGGCTGTAGTCAGTACCAACCCCACTGCTGGTATGTCCCAGGGTGCAGCCAGGCTCTAGTCAGGTCCAACCCCACTGCCGGTATGTCCCAGGGGTGCAACCAGGCTGTAGTCTGTACCATCCCCACTACCGGTATGTCCCAGGGTGAGGCCAGGCTGTAGTCAGTACCAACCCCACTGCCGGTATGTCCCAGGGGTGCAGCCAGGCTGTAGTCAGTACCAACCCCACTTCCGGTATGTCCCAGGGGTGCAGCCAGGCTGTAGTCTGTACCAACCCCACAACCGGTATGTCCCAGGGGTGCAACCAGGCTGTAGTCTGTACCAACCCCACTACCGATATATCCCAGGGGTGCAGCCAGGCTGTAGTCAGTACCAACCCCACTGCTGGTATGTCCCAGGATGCAGCCAGGCTGTAGTCAGGTCCAACCCCACTGCCGGTATGTCCCAGGGGTGCAGCCAGGCTGTAGTCAGTACCAACCACACAACCGGTATGTCCCAGGGGTGCAACCAGGCTGTAGTCTGTACCATCCCCACTACCGGTATGTCCCAGGGTGAGGCCAGGCTGTAGTCAGTACCATCCCCACTGCCGGTATGTCCCAGGGTGCAGCCAGGCTGTAGTCAGGTCCAACCCCACTGCCGGTATGTCCCAGGGTGAGGCCAGGCTGTAGTCAGTACCAACCCCACTACCGGTATGTCCCAGGGTGCAACCAGGCTGTAGTCTGTACCATCCCCACTACTGGTATGTCCCAGGGGTGCAACCAGGCTGTAGTCTGTACCATCCCCACTACCGGTATGTCCCAGGGTGAGGCCAGGCTGTAGTCAGTACCAACCCCACTACTGGTATGTCCCAGGGTGCAGCCAGGCTGTAGTCAGTACCATCCCCACAACCGGTATGTCCCAGGGTGAGGCCAGGCTGTAGTCAGGTCCAACCCCACTGCCGGTATGTCCCAGGGGTGCAGCCAGGCTGTAGTCTGTACCAACCCCACAACCGGGATGTCCCAGGGGTGCAACCAGGCTGTAGTCTGTACCAACCCCACTACCGGTATGTCCCAGGGTGAGGCCAGGCTGTAGTCGGTACCAACCCCACTGCTGGTATGTCCCAGGGGTGCAGCCAGGCTGTAGTCTGTACCAACCCCACAACCGGTATGTCCCAGGGGTGCAACCAGGCTGTAGTCTGTACCAACCCCACTACCGGTATGTCCCAGGGGTGCAACCAGGCTGTAGTCTGTACCATCCCCACTGCTGGTATGTCCCAGGGTGCAGCCAGGCTGTAGTCAGTACCAACCCCACTGCTGGTATGTCCCAGGGTGCAGCCAGGCTGTAGTCAGGTCCAACCCCACTGCCGGTATGTCCCAGGGTGAGGCCAGGCTGTAGTCAGTACCAACCCCACTGCCGGTATGTCCCAGGGGTGCAGCCAGGCTGTAGTCTGTACCATCCCCACTACTGGTATGTCCCAGGGGTGCAACCAGGCTGCAGTCTGTACCATCCACACTACCGGTATGTCCCAGGGGTGCAACCAGGCTGTAGTCTGTACCATCCCCACTACCGGTATGTCCCAGGGTGAGGCCAGGCTGTAGTCAGTACCAACCCCACTGCTTGTATGTCCCAGGGGTGCAGCCAGGCTGTAGTCAGTACCATCCCCACTGCTGGTATGTCCCAGGGTGCAGCCAGGCTGTAGTCTGTACCATCCCCATTGCTGGTATGTCCCAGGGTGCAGCCAGGCTGTAGTCAGTACCATCCCCACTGCCGGTATGTCCCAGGGTGCAGCCAGGCTGTAGTCAGTACCATCCCCATTGCTGGTATGTCCCAGGGGTGCAACCAGGCTGCAGTCTGTACCATCCACACTACCGGTATGTCCCAGGGGTGCAACCAGGCTGTAGTCTGTACCATCCCCACTACCGGTATGTCCCAGGGTGAGGCCAGGCTGTAGTCAGTACCAACCCCACTGCTTGTATGTCCCAGGGGTGCAGCCAGGCTGTAGTCAGTACCATCCCCACTGCTGGTATGTCCCAGGGTGCAGCCAGGCTGTAGTCTGTACCATCCCCATTGCTGGTATGTCCCAGGGTGCAGCCAGGCTGTAGTCAGTACCATCCCCACTGCCGGTATGTCCCAGGGTGCAGCCAGGCTGTAGTCAGTACCAACCCCACTGCTGGTATGTCCCAGGGTGCAGCCAGGCTCTAGTCAGGTCCAACCCCACTGCCGGTATGTCCCAGGGGTGCAACCAGGCTGTAGTCTGTACCATCCCCACTACCGGTATGTCCCAGGGTGAGGCCAGGCTGTAGTCAGTACCAACCCCACTGCCGGTATGTCCCAGGGGTGCAGCCAGGCTGTAGTCAGTACCAACCCCACTTCCGGTATGTCCCAGGGGTGCAGCCAGGCTGTAGTCTGTACCAACCCCACAACCGGTATGTCCCAGGGGTGCAACCAGGCTGTAGTCTGTACCAACCCCACTACCGATATATCCCAGGGGTGCAGCCAGGCTGTAGTCAGTACCAACCCCACTGCTGGTATGTCCCAGGATGCAGCCAGGCTGTAGTCAGGTCCAACCCCACTGCCGGTATGTCCCAGGGGTGCAGCCAGGCTGTAGTCAGTACCAACCACACAACCGGTATGTCCCAGGGGTGCAACCAGGCTGTAGTCTGTACCATCCCCACTACCGGTATGTCCCAGGGTGAGGCCAGGCTGTAGTCAGTACCATCCCCACTGCCGGTATGTCCCAGGGTGCAGCCAGGCTGTAGTCACTACCAACCCCACTACCAGTATGTCCCAGGGTGAGGCCAGGCTGTAGTCAGTAACAACCCCACTGCCGGTATGTCCCAGGGTGCAGCCAGGCTGTAGTCGGTACCAACCCCACAACCGGTATGTCCCAGGGTGAGGCCAGGATGTAGTCAGTACCAACCCCACTACTGGTATGTCCCAGGGTGCAGCCAGGCTGTAGTCAGGTCCAACCCCACTACCGGTATGTCCCAGGGTGAGGCCAGGCTGTAGTCAGGTCCAACCCCACTACCGGTATGTCCCAGGGTGAGGCCAGGCTGTAGTCAGGTCCAACCCCAGTACCGGTATGTCCCAGGGTGCAGCCAGGCTGTAGTCAGTACCATCCCCACTGCTGGTATGTCCCAGGGTGAGGCCAGGCTGTAGTCAGTACCATCCCCACTGCCGGTATGTCCCAGGGTGAGGCCAGGCTGTAGTCGGTACCATCCCCACTGCTGGTATGTCCCAGGGTGAGGCCAGGCTGTAGTCAGTACCATCCCCACTGCCGGTATGTCCCAGGGTGAGGCCAAGCTGTAGTCAGTACCATCCCCACTACCGGTATTTCCCAGGGTGAGGCCAGGCTGTAGTCAGTACCAACCCCACTGCTGGTATGTCCCAGGGTGAGGCCAGGCTGTAGTCAGTACCATCCCCACTACCGGTATGTCCCAGGGTGCAGCCAGGCTGTAGTCAGTACCATCCCCACTGCTGGTATGTCCCAGGGTGCAGCCAGACTGTAGTCAGGTCCAACCCCACTGCTGGTATGTCCCAGGGTGCAGCCAGACTGTAGTCAGGTCCAACCCCACAACCGGTATGTCCCAGGGTGAGGCCAGGCTGTAGTCAGGTCCAACCCCACTGCTGGTATGTCCCAGGGTGCAACCAGGCTGTAGTCAGTACCAACCCCACTGCTGGTATGTCCCAGGGTGCAGCCAGGCTGTAGTCAGTACCATCCCCACAACCGGTATGTCGCAGGGTGCAGCCAGGCTGTAGTCAGTACCATCCCCACAACCGGTATGTCCCAGGGTGAGGCCAGGCTGTAGTCAGGTCCAACCCCACTGCCGGTATGTCCCAGGGGTGCAGCCAGGCTGTAGTCTGTACCAACCCCACAACCGGGATGTCCCAGGGTGAGGCCAGGCTGTGGTCAGGTCCAACCCCACTGCCGGTATGTCCCAGGGGCGCAGCCAGGCTGTATTCTGTACCATCCCCACTACTGGTATGTCCCAGGGGTGCAACCAGGCTGTAGTCTGTACCATCCCCACTACCGGTATGTCACAGGGTGAGGCCAGGCTGTAGTCAGTACCAAACCCACTACTGGTATGTCCCAGGGTGCAGCCAGGCTGTAGTCAGTACCATCCCCACAACCGGTATGTCCCAGGGTGAGGCCAGGCTGTAGTCAGGTCCAACCCCACTGCCGGTATGTCCCAGGGGTGCAGCCAGGCTGTAGTCTGTACCAACCCCACAACCGGGATGTCCCAGGGGTGCAACCAGGCTGTAGTCTGTACCAACCCCACTACCGGTATGTCCCAGGGTGAGGCCAGGCTGTAGTCGGTACCAACCCCACTGCTGGTATGTCCCAGGGGTGCAGCCAGGCTGTAGTCAGTACCAACCCCACTGCTGGTATGTCCCAGGGTGCAGCCAGGCTGTAGTTTGTACCAACCCCACAACCGGTATGTCCCAGGGGTGCAACAAGGCTGTAGTCTGTACCAACCCCACTACCGGTATGTCCCAGGGGTGCAACCAGGCTGTAGTCTGTACCATCCCCACTGATGATATGTCCCAGGGTGCAGCCAGGCTGTAGTCAGTACCAACCCCACTGCTGGTATGTCCCAGGGTGCAGCCAGGCTGTAGTCAGGTCCAACCCCACTGCCGGTATGTCCCAGGGTGAGGCCAGGCTGTAGTCAGTACCAACCCCACTGCCGGTATGTCCCAGGGGTGCAGCCAGGCTGTAGTCTGTACCATCCCCACTACTGGTATGTTCCAGGGGTGCAACCAGGCTGTAGTCTGTACCATCCACACTACCGGTATGTCCCAGGGGTGCAACCAGGCTGTAGTCTGTACCATCCCCACTACCGGTATGTCCCAGGGTGAGGCCAGGCTGTAGTCAGTACCAACCCCACTGCTGGTATGTCCCAGGGGTGCAGCCAGGCTGTAGTCAGTACCATCCCCACTGCTGGTATGTCCCAGGGTGCAGCCAGGCTGTAGTCTGTACCATCCCCATTGCTGGTATGTCCCAGGGTGCAGCCAGGCTGTAGTCAGTACCATCCCCACTGCCGGTATGTCCCAGGGTGCAGCCAGGCTGTAGTCTGTACCATCCCCACTACCGGTATGTCCCAGGGTGCAGCCAGGCTGTAGTCTGTACCAACCCCACTGCCGGTATGTCCCAGGGTGCAGCCAGGCTGTAGTCTGTACCAACCCCACTGCCGGTATGTCCCAGGGTGCAGCCAGGCTGTAGACAGTACCAACCCCACTGCTGGTATGTCCCAGGGTGCAGCCAGGCTCTAGTCAGGTCCAACCCCACTGTCGGTATGTCCCAGGGGTGCAGCCAGGCTGTAGTCTGTACCATCCCCACTACCGGTATGTCCCAGGGGTGCAACCAGGCTGTAGTCTGTACCATCCCCACTACCGGTATGTCCCAGGGTGAGGCCAGGCTGTAGTCAGTACCAACCCCACTGCTGGTATGTCCCAGGGGTGCAGCCAGGCTGTAGTCGGTACCATCCCCACTGCTGGTATGTCCCAGGGTGAGGCCAGGCTGTAGTCAGTACCAACCCCACTGCTGGTATGTCCCAGGGTGAGGCCAGGCTGTTGTCAGTACCAACCCCACTACCGGTATGTCCCAGGGTGCAACCAGGCTGTAGTCTGTACCATCCCCACTACTGGTATGTCCCAGGGTGCAGCCAGGCTGTAGTCAGTACCATCCCCACTACCGGTATGTCCCAGGGTGAGGCCAGGCTGTAGTCAGTACCAACCCCACTGCCGGTATGTCCCAGGGGTGCAGCCAGGCTGTAGTCTGTACCATCCCCACTACTGGTATGTCCCAGGGGTGCAACCAGGCTGTTGTCTGTACCATCCACACTACCGGTATGTCCCAGGGGTGCAACCAGGCTGTAGTCTGTACCATCCCCACTACCGGTATGTCCCAGGGTGCAGCCAGGCTGTAGTCTGTACCAACCCAACAACCGGTATGTCCCAGGGGTGCAACCAGGCTGTAGTCTGTACCAACCCCACTACCGGTATGTCCCAGGGGTGCAACCAGGCTGTAGTCTGTACCATCCCCACTGCTGGTATGTCCCAGGGTGCAGCCAGGCTGTAGTCAGTACCAACCCCACTGCTGGTATGTCCCAGGTTGCAGCCAGTCTGTAGTCAGGTCCAACCCCACTGCCGGTATGTCCCAGGGTGAGGCCAGGCTGTAGTCAGTACCAACCCCACTGCCGGTATGTCCCAGGGGTGCAGCCAGGCTGTAGTCTGTACCATCCCCACTACTGGTATGTTCCAGGGGTGCAACCAGGCTGTAGTCTGTACCATCCACACTACCGGTATGTCCCAGGGGTGCAACCAGGCTGTAGTCTGTACCATCCCCACTACCGGTATGTCCCAGGGTGAGGCCAGGCTGTAGTCAGTACCAACCCCACTGCTGGTATGTCCCAGGGGTGCAGCCAGGCTGTAGTCAGTACCATCCCCACTGCTGGTATGTCCCAGGGTGCAGCCAGGCTGTAGTCAGGTCCAACCCCACTGCCGATATGTCCCAGGGTGAGGCCAGGCTGTAGTCAGTACCATCCCCACTGCTGGTATGTCCCAGGGTGCAGCCAGGCTGTAGTCTGTACCATCCCCATTGCTGGTATGTCCCAGGGTGCAGCCAGGCTGTAGTCAGTACCATCCCCACTGCCGGTATGTCCCAGGGTGCAGCCAGGCTGTAGTCAGTACCAACCCCACTGCTGGTATGTCCCAGGGTGCAGCCAGGCTCTAGTCAGGTCCAACCCCACTGTCGGTATGTCCCAGGGGTGCAGCCAGGCTGTAGTCTGTACCATCCCCACTACCGGTATGTCCCAGGGGTGCAACCAGGCTGTAGTCTGTACCATCCCCACTGCTGGTATGTCCCAGGGTGCAGCCAGGCTGTAGTCTGTACCATCCCCATTGCTGGTATGTCCCAGGGTGCAGCCAGGCTGTAGTCAGTACCATCCCCACTGCCGGTATGTCCCAGGGTGCAGCCAGGCTGTAGTCAGTACCAACCCCACTGCTGGTATGTCCCAGGGTGAGGCCAGGCTGTAGTCGGTACCAACCCCACTGCTGGTATGTCCCAGGGGTGCAGCCAGGCTGTAGTCGGTACCATCCCCACTGCTGGTATGTCCCAGGGTGCAGCCAGGCTGTAGTCAGTACCATCCCCACTGCCGGTATGTCCCAGGGTGAGGCCAGGCTGTAGTCAGTACCAACCCCACTGCTGGTATGTCCCAGGGGTGCAGCCAGGCTGTAGTCGGTACCATCCCCACTGCTGGTATGTCCCAGGGTGCAGCCAGGCTGTAGTCAGTACCATCCCCACTGCCGGTATGTCCCAGGGTGAGGCCAGGCTGTAGTCAGTACCAACCCCACAACCGGTATGTCCCAGGGGTGCAACCAGGCTGTAGTCGGTACCATCCCCACTGCTGGTATGTCCCAGGGTGAGGCCAGGCTGTAGTCAGTACCATCCCCACTGCCGGTATGTCCCAGGGGTGCAGCCAGGCTGTAGTCAGTACCATCCCCACTGCCGGTATGTCCCAGGGTGAGGCCAGGCTGTAGTCAGTACCAACCCCACTTCCGGTATGTCCCAGGGGTGCAGCCAGGCTGTAGTCTGTACCAACCCCACAACCGGTATGTCCCAGGGGTGCAACCAGGCTGTAGTCTGTACCAACCCCACTGCTGGTATGTCCCAGGATGCAGCCAGGCTGTAGTCAGGTCCAACCCCACTGCCGGTATGTCCCAGGGGTGCAGCCAGGCTGTAGTCAGTACCAACCACACAACCGGTATGTCCCAGGGGTGCAACCAGGCTGTAGTCTGTACCATCCCCACTACCGGTATGTCCCAGGGTGAGGCCAGGCTGTAGTCAGTACCATCCCCACTGCCGGTATGTCCCAGGGTGCAGCCAGGCTGTAGTCACTACCAACCCCACTACCAGTATGTCCCAGGGTGAGGCCAGGCTGTAGTCAGTACCAACCCCACTGCCGGTATGTCCCAGGGTGCAGCCAGGCTGTAGTCGGTACCAACCCCACAACCGGTATGTCCCAGGGTGAGGCCAGGATGTAGTCAGTACCAACCCCACTACTGGTATGTCCCAGGGTGCAGCCAGGCTGTAGTCAGGTCCAACCCCACTGCCGGTATGTCCCAGGGTGAGGCCAGGCTGTAGTCAGTACCAACCCCACTACCGGTATGTCCCAGGGGTGCAACCAGGCTGTAGTCTGTACCATCCCCACTACCGGTATGTCCCAGGGTGAGGCCAGGCTGTAGTCAGTACCAACCCCACTACTGGTATGTCCCAGGGTGCAGCCAGGCTGTAGTCAGTACCATCCCCACAACCGGTATGTCCCAGGGTGAGGCCAGGCTGTAGTCAGGTCCAACCCCACTGCCGGTATGTCCCAGGGGTGCAGCCAGGCTGTAGTCTGTACCAACCCCACAACCGGGATGTCCCAGGGGTGCAACCAGGCTGTAGTCTGTACCAACCCCACTACCGGTATGTCCCAGGGTGAGGCCAGGCTGTAGTCGGTACCAACCCCACTGCTGGTATGTCCCAGGGGTGCAGCCAGGCTGTAGTCTGTACCAACCCCACAACCGGTATGTCCCAGGGGTGCAACCAGGCTGTAGTCTGTACCAACCCCACTACCGGTATGTCCCAGGGGTGCAACCAGGCTGTAGTCTGTACCATCCCCACTGCTGGTATGTCCCAGGGTGCAGCCAGGCTGTAGTCAGTACCAACCCCACTGCTGGTATGTCCCAGGGTGCAGCCAGGCTGTAGTCAGGTCCAACCCCACTGCCGGTATGTCCCAGGGTGAGGCCAGGCTGTAGTCAGTACCAACCCCACTGCCGGTATGTCCCAGGGGTGCAGCCAGGCTGTAGTCTGTACCATCCCCACTACTGGTATGTCCCAGGGGTGCAACCAGGCTGCAGTCTGTACCATCCACACTACCGGTATGTCCCAGGGGTGCAACCAGGCTGTAGTCTGTACCATCCCCACTACCGGTATGTCCCAGGGTGAGGCCAGGCTGTAGTCAGTACCAACCCCACTGCTTGTATGTCCCAGGGGTGCAGCCAGGCTGTAGTCAGTACCATCCCCACTGCTGGTATGTCCCAGGGTGCAGCCAGGCTGTAGTCTGTACCATCCCCATTGCTGGTATGTCCCAGGGTGCAGCCAGGCTGTAGTCAGTACCATCCCCACTGCCGGTATGTCCCAGGGTGCAGCCAGGCTGTAGTCAGTACCATCCCCATTGCTGGTATGTCCCAGGGGTGCAACCAGGCTGCAGTCTGTACCATCCACACTACCGGTATGTCCCAGGGGTGCAACCAGGCTGTAGTCTGTACCATCCCCACTACCGGTATGTCCCAGGGTGAGGCCAGGCTGTAGTCAGTACCAACCCCACTGCTTGTATGTCCCAGGGGTGCAGCCAGGCTGTAGTCAGTACCATCCCCACTGCTGGTATGTCCCAGGGTGCAGCCAGGCTGTAGTCTGTACCATCCCCATTGCTGGTATGTCCCAGGGTGCAGCCAGGCTGTAGTCAGTACCATCCCCACTGCCGGTATGTCCCAGGGTGCAGCCAGGCTGTAGTCAGTACCAACCCCACTGCTGGTATGTCCCAGGGTGCAGCCAGGCTCTAGTCAGGTCCAACCCCACTGCCGGTATGTCCCAGGGGTGCAACCAGGCTGTAGTCTGTACCATCCCCACTACCGGTATGTCCCAGGGTGAGGCCAGGCTGTAGTCAGTACCAACCCCACTGCCGGTATGTCCCAGGGGTGCAGCCAGGCTGTAGTCAGTACCAACCCCACTTCCGGTATGTCCCAGGGGTGCAGCCAGGCTGTAGTCTGTACCAACCCCACAACCGGTATGTCCCAGGGGTGCAACCAGGCTGTAGTCTGTACCAACCCCACTACCGATATATCCCAGGGGTGCAGCCAGGCTGTAGTCAGTACCAACCCCACTGCTGGTATGTCCCAGGATGCAGCCAGGCTGTAGTCAGGTCCAACCCCACTGCCGGTATGTCCCAGGGGTGCAGCCAGGCTGTAGTCAGTACCAACCACACAACCGGTATGTCCCAGGGGTGCAACCAGGCTGTAGTCTGTACCATCCCCACTACCGGTATGTCCCAGGGTGAGGCCAGGCTGTAGTCAGTACCATCCCCACTGCCGGTATGTCCCAGGGTGCAGCCAGGCTGTAGTCACTACCAACCCCACTACCAGTATGTCCCAGGGTGAGGCCAGGCTGTAGTCAGTAACAACCCCACTGCCGGTATGTCCCAGGGTGCAGCCAGGCTGTAGTCGGTACCAACCCCACAACCGGTATGTCCCAGGGTGAGGCCAGGATGTAGTCAGTACCAACCCCACTACTGGTATGTCCCAGGGTGCAGCCAGGCTGTAGTCAGGTCCAACCCCACTACCGGTATGTCCCAGGGTGAGGCCAGGCTGTAGTCAGGTCCAACTCCACTACCGGTATGTCCCAGGGTGAGGCCAGGCTGTAGTCAGGTCCAACCCCACTACCGGTATGTCCCAGGGTGCAGCCAGGCTGTAGTCAGTACCATCCCCACTGCTGGTATGTCCCAGGTTGAGGCCAGGCTGTAGTCAGTACCATCCCCACTGCCGGTATGTCCCAGGGTGAGGCCAGGCTGTAGTCGGTACCATCCCCACTGCTGGTATGTCCCAGGGTGAGGCCAGGCTGTAGTCAGTACCATCCCCACTGCCGGTATGTCCCAGGGTGAGGCCAAGCTGTAGTCAGTACCATCCCCACTACCGGTATTTCCCAGGGTGAGGCCAGGCTGTAGTCAGTACCAACCCCACTGCTGGTATGTCCCAGGGTGAGGCCAGGCTGTAGTCAGTACCATCCCCACTACCGGTATGTCCCAGGGTGCAGCCAGGCTGTAGTCAGTACCATCCCCACTGCTGGTATGTCCCAGGGTGCAGCCAGACTGTAGTCAGGTCCAACCCCACTGCTGGTATGTCCCAGGGTGCAGCCAGACTGTAGTCAGGTCCAACCCCACAACCGGTATGTCCCAGGGTGAGGCCAGGCTGTAGTCAGGTCCAACCCCACTGCTGGTATGTCCCAGGGTGCAACCAGGCTGTAGTCAGTACCAACCCCACTGCTGGTATGTCCCAGGGTGCAGCCAGGCTGTAGTCAGTACCATCCCCACAACCGGTATGTCGCAGGGTGCAGCCAGGCTGTAGTCAGTACCATCCCCACAACCGGTATGTCCCAGGGTGAGGCCAGGCTGTAGTCAGGTCCAACCCCACTGCCGGTATGTCCCAGGGGTGCAGCCAGGCTGTAGTCTGTACCAACCCCACAACCGGGATGTCCCAGGGTGAGGCCAGGCTGTGGTCAGGTCCAACCCCACTGCCGGTATGTCCCAGGGGCGCAGCCAGGCTGTATTCTGTACCATCCCCACTACTGGTATGTCCCAGGGGTGCAACCAGGCTGTAGTCTGTACCATCCCCACTACCGGTATGTCACAGGGTGAGGCCAGGCTGTAGTCAGTACCAAACCCACTACTGGTATGTCCCAGGGTGCAGCCAGGCTGTAGTCAGTACCATCCCCACAACCGGTATGTCCCAGGGTGAGGCCAGGCTGTAGTCAGGTCCAACCCCACTGCCGGTATGTCCCAGGGGTGCAGCCAGGCTGTAGTCTGTACCAACCCCACAACCGGGATGTCCCAGGGGTGCAACCAGGCTGTAGTCTGTACCAACCCCACTACCGGTATGTCCCAGGGTGAGGCCAGGCTGTAGTCGGTACCAACCCCACTGCTGGTATGTCCCAGGGGTGCAGCCAGGCTGTAGTCAGTACCAACCCCACTGCTGGTATGTCCCAGGGTGCAGCCAGGCTGTAGTCTGTACCAACCCCACAACCGGTATGTCCCAGGGGTGCAACAAGGCTGTAGTCTGTACCAACCCCACTACCGGTATGTCCCAGGGGTGCAACCAGGCTGTAGTCTGTACCATCCCCACTGATGATATGTCCCAGGGTGCAGCCAGGCTGTAGTCAGTACCAACCCCACTGCTGGTATGTCCCAGGGTGAGGCCAGGCTGTAGTCAGTACCAACCCCACTGCCGGTATGTCCCAGGGGTGCAGCCAGGCTGTAGTCTGTACCATCCCCACTACTGGTATGTTCCAGGGGTGCAACCAGGCTGTAGTCTGTACCATCCACACTACCGGTATGTCCCAGGGGTGCAACCAGGCTGTAGTCTGTACCATCCCCACTACCGGTATGTCCCAGGGTGAGGCCAGGCTGTAGTCGGTACCAACCCCACTGCTGGTATGTCCCAGGGGTGCAGCCAGGCTGTAGTCAGTACCATCCCCACTGCTGGTATGTCCCAGGGTGCAGCCAGGCTGTAGTCTGTACCATCCCCATTGCTGGTATGTCCCAGGGTGCAGCCAGGCTGTAGTCAGTACCATCCCCACTGCCGGTATGTCCCAGGGTGCAGCCAGGCTGTAGTCTGTACCATCCCCACTACCGGTATGTCCCAGGGTGCAGCCAGGCTGTAGTCTGTACCAACCCCACTGCCGGTATGTCCCAGGGTGCAGCCAGGCTGTAGTCTGTACCAACCCCACTGCCGGTATGTCCCAGGGTGCAGCCAGGCTGTAGACAGTACCAACCCCACTGCTGGTATGTCCCAGGGTGCAGCCAGGCTCTAGTCAGGTCCAACCCCACTGTCGGTATGTCCCAGGGGTGCAGCCAGGCTGTAGTCTGTACCATCCCCACTACCGGTATGTCCCAGGGGTGCAACCAGGCTGTAGTCTGTACCATCCCCACTACCGGTATGTCCCAGGGTGAGGCCAGGCTGTAGTCAGTACCAACCCCACTGCTGGTATGTCCCAGGGGTGCAGCCAGGCTGTAGTCGGTACCATCCCCACTGCTGGTATGTCCCAGGGTGAGGCCAGGCTGTAGTCAGTACCAACCCCACTGCTGGTATGTCCCAGGGTGAGGCCAGGCTGTTGTCAGTACCAACCCCACTACCGGTATGTCCCAGGGTGCAACCAGGCTGTAGTCTGTACCATCCCCACTACTGGTATGTCCCAGGGTGCAGCCAGGCTGTAGTCAGTACCATCCCCACTACCGGTATGTCCCAGGGTGAGGCCAGGCTGTAGTCAGTACCAACCCCACTGCCGGTATGTCCCAGGGGTGCAGCCAGGCTGTAGTCTGTACCATCCCCACTACTGGTATGTCCCAGGGGTGCAACCAGGCTGTTGTCTGTACCATCCACACTACCGGTATGTCCCAGGGGTGCAACCAGGCTGTAGTCTGTACCATCCCCACTACCGGTATGTCCCAGGGTGCAGCCAGGCTGTAGTCTGTACCAACCCCACAACCGGTATGTCCCAGGGGTGCAACCAGGCTGTAGTCTGTACCAACCCCACTACCGGTATGTCCCAGGGGTGCAACCAGGCTGTAGTCTGTACCATCCCCACTGCTGGTATGTCCCAGGGTGCAGCCAGGCTGTAGTCAGTACCAACCCCACTGCTGGTATGTCCCAGGTTGCAGCCAGGCTGTAGTCAGGTCCAACCCCACTGCCGGTATGTCCCAGGGTGAGGCCAGGCTGTAGTCAGTACCAACCCCACTGCCGGTATGTCCCAGGGGTGCAGCCAGGCTGTAGTCTGTACCATCCCCACTACTGGTATGTTCCAGGGGTGCAACCAGGCTGTAGTCTGTACCATCCACACTACCGGTATGTCCCAGGGGTGCAACCAGGCTGTAGTCTGTACCATCCCCACTACCGGTATGTCCCAGGGTGAGGCCAGGCTGTAGTCAGTACCAACCCCACTGCTGGTATGTCCCAGGGGTGCAGCCAGGCTGTAGTCAGTACCATCCCCACTGCTGGTATGTCCCAGGGTGCAGCCAGGCTGTAGTCAGGTCCAACCCCACTGCCGATATGTCCCAGGATGAGGCCAGGCTGTAGTCAGTACCATCCCCACTGCTGGTATGTCCCAGGGTGCAGCCAGGCTGTAGTCTGTACCATCCCCATTGCTGGTATGTCCCAGGGTGCAGCCAGGCTGTAGTCAGTACCATCCTCACTGCCGGTATGTCCCAGGGTGCAGCCAGGCTGTAGTCAGTACCAACCCCACTGCTGGTATGTCCCAGGGTGCAGCCAGGCTCTAGTCAGGTCCAACCCCACTGTCGGTATGTCCCAGGGGTGCAGCCAGGCTGTAGTCTGTACCATCCCCACTACCGGTATGTCCCAGGGGTGCAACCAGGCTGTAGTCTGTACCATCCCCACTGCTGGTATGTCCCAGGGTGCAGCCAGGCTGTAGTCTGTACCATCCCCATTGCTGGTATGTCCCAGGGTGCAGCCAGGCTGTAGTCAGTACCATCCCCACTGCCGGTATGTCCCAGGGTGCAGCCAGGCTGTAGTCAGTACCAACCCCACTGCTGGTATGTCCCAGGGTGAGGCCAGGCTGTAGTCGGTACCAACCCCACTGCTGGTATGTCCCAGGGGTGCAGCCAGGCTGTAGTCGGTACCATCCCCACTGCTGGTATGTCCCAGGGTGCAGCCAGGCTGTAGTCAGTACCATCCCCACTGCCGGTATGTCCCAGGGTGACGCCAGGCTGTAGTCAGTACCAACCCCACTGCTGGTATGTCCCAGGGGTGCAGCCAGGCTGTAGTCGGTACCATCCCCACTGCTGGTATGTCCCAGGGTGCAGCCAGGCTGTAGTCAGTACCATCCCCACTGCCGGTATGTCCCAGGGTGAGGCCAGGCTGTAGTCAGTACCAACCCCACAACCGGTATGTCCCAGGGGTGCAACCAGGCTGTAGTCGGTACCATCCCCACTGCTGGTATGTCCCAGGGTGAGGCCAGGCTGTAGTCAGTACCATCCCCACTGCCGGTATGTCCCAGGGTGAGGCCAGGCTGTAGTCAGTACCAACCCCACTGCTGGTATGTCCCAGGGTGAGGCCAGGCTGTAGTCAGTACCAACCCCACTGCTGGTATGTCCCAGGGTGAGGCCAGGCTGTAGTCAGTACCAACCCCACTACCGGTATGTCCCAGGGTGAGGCCAGGCTGTAGTCAGTACCATCCCCACTGCCGGTATGTCCCAGGGTGAGGCCAGGCTGTAGTCAGTACCAACCCCACTGCTGGTATGTCCCAGGGTGAGGCCAGGCTGTAGTCAGTACCAACCCCACTGCTGGTATGTCCCAGGGTGAGGCCAGGCTGTAGTCAGTACCAACCCCACTACCGGTATGTCCCAGGGTGAGGCCAGGCTGTAGTCAGTACCATCCCCACTGCCGGTATGTCCCAGGGTGAGGCCAGGCTGTAGTCAGTACCAACCCCACTGCTGGTATGTCCCAGGGTGAGGCCAGGCTGTAGTCAGTACCAACCCCACTGCTGGTATGTCCCAGGGTGAGGCCAGGCTGTAGTCAGTACCAACCCCACTACCGGTATGTCCCAGGGTGAGGCCAGGCTGTAGTCAGTACCATCCCCACTGCCGGTATGTCCCAGGGTGAGGCCAGGCTGTTGTCAGTACCAACCCCACTGCTGGTATGTCCCAGGGTGCAGCCAGGCTGTAGTCAGTACCAACCCCACTACCGGTATGTCCCAGGGTGAGGCCAGGCTGTAGTCAGTACCAACCCCACTACTGGTATGTCCCAGGGTGCAGCCAGGCTGTAGTCAGTACCATCCCCACAACCGGTATGTCCCAGGGTGAGGCCAGGCTGTAGTCAGGTCCAACCCCACTGCCGGTATGTCCCAGGGGTGCAGCCCGGCTGTAGTCTGTACCAACCCCACTACCGGTATGTCCCAGGGTGAGGCCAGGCTGTAGTCGGTACCAACCCCACTGCTGGTATGTCCCAGGGGTGCAGCCAGGCTGTAGTCAGTACCAACCCCACTGCTGGTATGTCCCAGGGTGCAGCCAGGCTGTAGTCTGTACCAACCCCACAACCGGTATGTCCCAGGGGTGCAACCAGGCTGTAGTCTGTACCAACCCCACTACTGGTATGTCCCAGGGGTGCAACCAGGCTGTTGTCTGTACCATCCACACTACCGGTATGTCCCAGGGGTGCAGCCAGGCTGTAGTCAGTACCATCCCCACAACCGGTATGTCCCAGGGTGAGGCCAGGCTGTAGTCAGGTCCAACCCCACTGCCGGTATGTCCCAGGGGTGCAGCCAGGCTGTAGTCTGTACCAACCCCACTACCGGTATGTCCCAGGGTGAGGCCAGGCTGTAGTCGGTACCAACCCCACTGCTGGTATGTCCCAGGGGTGCAGCCAGGCTGTAGTCAGTACCAACCCCACTGCTGGTATGTCCCAGGGTGCAGCCAGGCTGTAGTCTGTACCAACCGCACAACCGGTATGTCCCAGGGGTGCAACAAGGCTGTAGTCTGTACCAACCCCACTACCGGTATGTCCCAGGGGTGCAACCAGGCTGTAGTCTGTACCATCCCCACTGATGATATGTCCCAGGGTGCAGCCAGGCTGTAGTCAGTACCAACCCCACTGCTGGTATGTCCCAGGGTGCAGCCAGGCTGTAGTCAGGTCCAACCCCACTGCCGGTATGTCCCAGGGTGAGGCCAGGCTGTAGTCAGTACCAACCCCACTGCCGGTATGTCCCAGGGGTGCAGCCAGGCTGTAGTCTGTACCATCCCCACTACTGGTATGTTCCAGGGGTGCAACCAGGCTGTAGTCTGTACCATCCACACTACCGGTATGTCCCAGGGGTGCAACCAGGCTGTAGTCTGTACCATCCCCACTACCGGTATGTCCCAGGGTGAGGCCAGGCTGTAGTCAGTACCAACCCCACTGCTGGTATGTCCCAGGGGTGCAGCCAGGCTGTAGTCAGTACCATCCCCACTGCTGGTATGTCCCAGGGTGCAGCCAGGCTGTAGTCTGTACCATCCCCATTGCTGGTATGTCCCAGGGTGCAGCCAGGCTGTAGTCAGTACCATCCCCACTGCCGGTATGTCCCAGGGTGCAGCCAGGCTGTAGACAGTACCAACCCCACTGCTGGTATGTCCCAGGGTGCAGCCAGGCTCTAGTCAGGTCCAACCCCACTGTCGGTATGTCCCAGGGGTGCAGCCAGGCTGTAGTCTGTACCATCCCCACTACCGGTATGTCCCAGGGGTGCAACCAGGCTGTAGTCTGTACCATCCCCACTACCGGTATGTCCCAGGGTGAGGCCAGGCTGTAGTCAGTACCAACCCCACTGCTGGTATGTCCCAGGGGTGCAGCCAGGCTGTAGTCGGTACCATCCCCACTGCTGGTATGTCCCAGGGTGAGCCCAGGCTGTAGTCAGTACCAGCTCCACTGCTGGTATGTCCCAGGGTGAGGCCAGGCTGTTGTCAGTACCAACCCCACTACCGGTATGTCCCAGGGTGCTGCCAGGCTGTAGTCTGTACCATCCCCACTACTGGTATGTCCCAGGTGTGCAACCAGGCTGTAGTCAGTACCATCCCCACAACCGGTATGTCCCAGGGTGCAACCAGGCTGTAGTCTGTACCATCCCCACTACTGGTATGTCCCAGGGGTGCAACCAGGCTGTAGTCAGTACCATCCCCACAACCGGTATGTCCCAGGGTGAGGCCAGGCTGTAGTCAGTACCAACCCCACTACTGGTATGTCCCAGGGTGCAGCCAGGCTGTAGTCAGTACCATCCCCACAACCGGTATGTCCCAGGGTGAGGCCAGGCTGTAGTCAGGTCCAACCCCACTGCCGGTATGTCCCAGGGGTGCAGCCCGGCTGTAGTCTGTACCAACCCCACTACCGGTGTGTCCCAGGGTGAGGCCAGGCTGTAGTCGGTACCAACCCCACTGCTGGTATGTCCCAGGGGTGCAGCCAGGCTGTAGTCAGTACCAACCCCACTGCTGGTATGTCCCAGGGTGCAGCCAGGCTGTAGTCTGTACCAACCCCACAACCGGTATGTCCCAGGGGTGCAACCAGGCTGTAGTCTGTACCAACCCCACTACCGGTATGTCCCAGGGGTGCAACCAGGCTGTAGTCTGTACCATCCCCACTGCTGGTATGTCCCAGGGTGCAGCCAGGCTGTAGTCAGTACCAACCCCACTGCTGGTATGTCCCAGGGTGCAGCCAGGCTGTAGTCAGGTCCAACCCCACTGCCGGTATGTCCCAGGGTGAGGCCAGGCTGTAGTCAGTACCAACCCCACTGCCGGTATGTCCCAGGGGTGCAGCCAGGCTGTAGTCTGTACCATCCCCACTACTGGTATGTCCCAGGGGTGCAACCAGGCTGTTGTCTGTACCATCCACACTACCGGTATGTCCCAGGGGTGCAACCAGGCTGTAGTCTGTACCATCCCCACTACCGGTATGTCCCAGGGTGCAGCCAGGCTGTAGTCTGTACCAACCCCACAACCGGTATGTCCCAGGGGTGCAACCAGGCTGTAGTCTGTACCAACCCCACTACCGGTATGTCCCAGGGGTGCAACCAGGCTGTAGTCTGTACCATCCCCACTGCTGGTATGTCCCAGGGTGCAGCCAGGCTGTAGTCAGTACCAACCCCACTGCTGGTATGTCCCAGGTTGCAGCCAGGCTGTAGTCAGGTCCTACCCCACTGCCGGTATGTCCCAGGGTGAGGCCAGGCTGTAGTCAGTACCAACCCCACTGCCGGTATGTCCCAGGGGTGCAGCCAGGCTGTAGTCTGTACCATCCCCACTACTGGTATGTTCCAGGGGTGCAACCAGGCTGTAGTCTGTACCATCCACACTACCGGTATGTCCCAGGGGTGCAACCAGGCTGTAGTCTGTACCATCCCCACTACCGGTATGTCCCAGGGTGAGGCCAGGCTGTAGTCAGTACCAACCCCACTGCTGGTATGTCCCAGGGGTGCAGCCAGGCTGTAGTCAGTACCATCCCCACTGCTGGTATGTCCAAGGGTGCAGCCAGGCTGTAGTCAGGTCCAACCCCACTGCCGATATGTCCCAGGGTGAGGCCAGGCTGTAGTCAGTACCATCCCCACTGCTGGTATGTCCCAGGGTGCAGCCAGGCTGTAGTCTGTACCATCCCCATTGCTGGTATGTCCCAGGGTGCAGCCAGGCTGTAGTCAGTACCAACCCCACTGCCGGTATGTCCCAGGGTGCAGCCAGGCTGTAGTCAGTACCAACCCCACTGCTGGTATGTCCCAGGGTGCAGCCAGGCTGTAGTCAGTACCAACCCCACTGCTGGTATGTCCCAGGGTGCAGCCAGGCTCTAGTCAGGTCCAACCCCACTGTCGGTATGTCCCAGGGGTGCAGCCAGGCTGTAGTCTGTACCATCCCCACTACCGGTATGTCCCAGGGGTGCAACCAGGCTGTAGTCTGTACCATCCCCACTACCGGTATGTCCCAGGGTGAGGCCAGGCTGTAGTCAGTACCAACCCCACTGCTGGTATGTCCCAGGGGTGCAGCCAGGCTGTAGTCGGTACCATCCCCACTGCTGGTATGTCCCAGGGTGCAGCCAGGCTGTAGTCAGTACCATCCCCACTGCCGGTATGTCCCAGGGTGAGGCCAGGCTGTAGTCAGTACCAACCCCACTGCTGGTATGTCCCAGGGTGAGGCCAGGCTGTTGTCAGTACCAACCCCACTACCGGTATGTCCCAGGGTGCAACCAGGCTGTAGTCTGTACCATCCCCACTACTGGTATGTCCCAGGGGTGCAACCAGGCTGTAGTCTGTACCATCCCCACTACCGGTATGTCCCAGGGTGAGGCCAGGCTGTAGTCAGTACCAACCCCACTACTGGTATGTCCCAGGTTGCAGCCAGGCTGTAGTCAGTACCATCCCCACAACCGGTATGTCCCAGGGTGAGGCCAGGCTGTAGTCAGGTCCAACCCCACTGCCGGTATGTCCCAGGGGTGCAGCCCGGCTGTAGTCTGTACCAACCCCACTACCGGTATGTCCCAGGGTGAGGCCAGGCTGTAGTCGGTACCAACCCCACTGCTGGTATGTCCCAGGGGTGCAGCCAGGCTGTAGTCAGTACCAACCCCACTGCTGGTATGTCCCAGGGTGCAGCCAGGCTGTAGTCTGTACCAACCCCACAACCGGTATGTCCCAGGGGTGCAACCAGGCTGTAGTCTGTACCAACCCCACTACTGGTATGTCCCAGGGGTGCAACCAGGCTGTTGTCTGTACCATCCACACTACCGGTATGTCCCAGGGGTGCAACCAGGCTGTAGTCTGTACCATCCCCACTACCGGTATGTCCCAGGGAGAGGCCAGGCTGAAGTCAGTACCAACCCCACTGCTGGTATGTCCCAGGGGTGCAGCCAGGCTGTAGTCAGTACCATCCCCACTGCTGGTATGTCCCAGGGGGCAGCCAGGCTGTAGTCAGTACCATCCCCACTGCCGGTATGTCCCAGGGTGCAGCCAGGCTGTAGTCTGTACCATCCCCACTACCGGTATGTCCCAGGGGTGCAACCAGGCTGTAGTCTGTACCATCCCCACTACCGGTATGTCCCAGGGTGAGGCCAGGCTGTAGTCAGTACCAACCCCACTGCTGGTATGTCCCAGGGGTGCAGCCAGGCTGTAGTCGGTACCATCCCCACTGCTGGTATGTCCCAGGGTGCAGCCAGGCTGTAGTCAGTACCATCCCCACTGCCGGTACGTCCCAGGGTGAGGCCAGGCTGTAGTCAGTACCAACCCCACTGCTGGTATGTCCCAGGGTGAGGCCAGGCTGTAGTCAGTACCAACCCCACTACCGGTATGTCCCAGGGTGCAACCAGGCTGTAGTCTGTACCATCCCCACTACTGGTATGTCCCAGGGGTGCAACCAGGCTGTAGTCTGTACCATCCCCACTACCGGTATGTCCCAGGGTGAGGCCAGGCTGTAGTCAGTACCAACCCCACTACTGGTATGTCCCAGGGTGCAGCCAGGCTGTAGTCAGTACCATCCCCACAACCGGTATGTCCCAGGGTGAGGCCAGGCTGTAGTCAGGTCCAACCCCACTGCCGGTATGTCCCAGGGGTGCAGCCCGGCTGTAGTCAGTACCATCCCCACTACCGGTATGTCCCAGGGTGAGGCCAGGCTGTAGTCTGTACCAACCCCACTACCGGTATGTCCCAGGGTGAGGCCAGGCTGTAGTCAGTACCATCCCCACTGCCGGTACGTCCCAGGGTGAGGCCAGGCTGTAGTCTGTACCAACCCCACTACCGGTATGTCCCAGGGTGAGGCCAGGCTGTAGTCGGTACCAACCCCACTGCTGGTATGTCCCAGGGGTGCAGCCAGGCTGTAGTCAGTACCAACCCCACTGCTGGTATGTCCCAGGGTGCAGCCAGGCTGTAGTCTGTACCAACCCCACAACCGGTATGTCCAAGGGGTGCAACCAGGCTGTAGTCTGTACCAACCCCACTACCGGTATGTCCCAGGGGTGCAACCAGGCTGTAGTCTGTACCATCCCCACTGCTGGTATGTCCCAGGGTGCAGCCAGGCTGTAGTCAGTACCAACCCCACTGCTGGTATGTCCCAGGGTGCAGCCAGGCTGTAGTCAGGTCCAACCCCACTGCCGATATGTCCCAGGGTGAGGCCAGGCTGTAGTCAGTACCAACCCCACTGCCGGTATGTCCCAGGGGTGCAGCCAGGCTGTAGTCTGTACCATCCCCACTACTGGTATGTCCCAGGGGTGCAACCAGGCTGTTGTCTGTACCATCCACACTACCGGTATGTCCCAGGGGTGCAACCAGGCTGTAGTCTGTACCATCCCCACTACCGGTATGTCCCAGGGTGAGGCCAGGCTGTAGTCAGTACCAACCCCACTGCTGGTATGTCCCAGGGGTGCAGCCAGGCTGTAGTCAGTACCATCCCCACTGCTGGTATGTCCCAGGGTGCAGCCAGGCTGTAGTCTGTACCATCCCCATTGCTGGTATGTCCCAGGGTGCAGCCAGGCTGTAGTCAGTACCATCCCCACTGCCGGTATGTCCCAGGGTGCAGCCAGGCTGTAGTCAGTACCAACCCCACTGCTGGTATGTCCCAGGGTGCAGCCAGGCTCTAGTCAGGTCCATCCCCACTGCCGGTATGTCCCAGGGGTGCAGCCAGGCTGTAGTCTGTACCATCCCCACTACCGGTATGTCCCAGGGTGAGGCCAGGCTGTAGTCAGTACCAACCCCACTGCTGGTATGTCCCAGGGGTGCAGCCAGGCTGTAGTCGGTACCATCCCCACTGCTGGTATGTCCCAGGGGTGCAACCAGGCTGTAGTCAGTACCAACTCCACTGCTGGTATGTCCCAGGGGTGCAGCCAGGCTGTAGTCGGTACCATCCCCACTGCTGGTATGTCCCAGGGTGAGGCCAGGCTGTAGTCAGTACCAACCCCACAACCGGTATGTCCCAGGGGTGCAGCCAGGCTGTAGTCAGTACCATCCCCACAACCGGTATGTCCCAGGGTGCAACCAGGCTGTAGTCAGTACCAACCCCACTGCTGGTATGTCCCAGGGGTGCAGCCAGGCTGTAGTCGGTACCATCCCCACTGCTGGTATGTCCCAGGGGTGCAACCAGGCTGTAGTCAGTACCATCCCCACTGCTGGTATGTCCCAGGGTGAGGCCAGGCTGTAGTCAGTACCAACCCCACTGCTGGTATGTCCCAGGGGTGCAGCCAGGCTGTAGTCGGTACCATCCCCACTGCCGGTATGTCCCAGGGTGAGGCCAGGCTGTAGTCAGTACCAACCCCACTGCTGGTATGTCCCAGGGTGAGGCCAGGCTGTAGTCGGTACCATCCCCACTGCTGGTATTTCCCAAAGGTGCAACCAGGCTGCAGTCAGTACCAACCCCACAACCGGTTTGTCCCAAAGGTGCAGCCAAGGCTATAGTCAGTACCTACCCCACTACCAGAATGTCCCAAAGGTGCAGCCAGGCTGTAGTCGGTACCAACCCCACTGCCGGTATGTCCCAGGGTGCAGCCAGACTGTAGTCAGTACCATCCCCACTGCCGGTATGTCCCAGGGGTGCAGCCAGACTGTAGTCAGTACCATCCCCACTGCCGGTATGTCCCAGGGGTGCAGCCAGGCTGTAGTCAGTACCAACCCCACTGCCGGTATGTTGCAGGGGTGCAACCAGGCTGTAGTCGGTATCAACCCCTTCCCAGTGGTGCTGCCAGGCTGCAGTCTGTACCAATCCCACTGCTGGTATGTCCCGGGGGGCAGACAGGCTGTAGTCGGTACCAACCCCACTACCGGTATGTCCCAGGGTGCAGACAGGCTGTAGTCGGTACCAACCCCAACAACCGGTATGTCCCAGGGTGCAGCCAGGCTGTAGTCAGTACCATCCCCACTGCCGGTATGTCCCAGGGTGAGGCCAGGCTGTAGTCAGTACCATCCCCACTGCCGGTATGTCCCAGGGTGAGGCCAGGCTGTAGTCAGGTCCAACCCCACTGCCGGTATGTCCCAGGGTGCAGACAGGCTGTAGTCGGTACCAACCCCAACAACCGGTATGTCCCAGGGTGCAGCCAGGCTGTAGTCAGTACCATCCCCACTGCCGGTATGTCCCAGGGTGAGGCCAGGCTGTAGTCTGTACCATCCCCACTGCCGGTATGTCCCAGGGTGAGGCCAGGCTGTAGTCAGTACCAACCCCACTGCTGGTATGTCCCAGGGTGAGGCCAGGCTGTAGTCAGTACCAACCCCATTGCTGGTATGTCCCAGGGTGAGGCCAGGCTGTAGTCAGTACCAACCCCACAACCGGTATGTCCCAGGGTGAGGCCAGGCTGTAGTCAGTACCATCCCCACTGCTGGTATGTCCCAGGGTGTGGCCAGGCTGTAGTCAGTACCATCCCCACTGCCGGTATGTCCCAGGGTTAGGCCAGGCTGTAGTCAGTACCATCCCCACTGCTGGTATGTCCCAGGGTGAGGCCAGGCTGTAGTCAGTACCAACCCCACTGCTGGTATGTCCCAGGGTGAGGCCAGGCTGTAGTCAGTACCATCCCCACTGCCGGTATGTCCCAGGGTGAGGCCAGGCTGTAGTCAGGTCCAACCCCACTACCGGTATGTCCCAGGGTGAGGCCAGGCTGTAGTCGGTACAAACCCCACTACCGGTATGTCCCAGGGTGAGGCCAGGCTGTAGTCAGTACCAACCCCACTGCTGGTATGTCCCAGGGTGCAGCCAGGCTCTAGTCAGGTCCATCCCCACTGCCGGTATGTCCCAGGGGTGCAGCCAGGCTGTAGTCTGTACCATCCCCACTACCGGTATGTCCCAGGGTGAGGCCAGGCTGTAGTCAGTACCAACCCCACTGCTGGTATGTCCCAGGGGTGCAGCCAGGCTGTAGTCGGTACCATCCCCACTGCTGGTATGTCCCAGGGGTGCAACCAGGCTGTAGTCAGTACCAACTCCACTGCTGGTATGTCCCAGGGTGAGGCCAGGCTGTAGTCAGTACCAACCCCACAACCGGTATGTCCCAGGGGTGCAGCCAGGCTGTAGTCAGTACCATCCCCACAACCGGTATGTCCCAGGGTGCAACCAGGCTGTAGTCAGTACCAACCCCACTGCTGGTATGTCCCAGGGGTGCAGCCAGGCTGTAGTCGGTACCATCCCCACTGCTGGTATGTCCCAGGGGTGCAACCAGGCTGTAGTCAGTACCATCCCCACTGCTGGTATGTCCCAGGGTGAGGCCAGGCTGTAGTCAGTACCAACCCCACTGCTGGTATGTCCCAGGGGTGCAGCCAGGCTGTAGTCGGTACCATCCCCACTGCCGGTATGTCCCAGGGTGAGGCCAGGCTGTAGTCAGTACCAACCCCACTGCTGGTATGTCCCAGGGGTGCAGCCAGGCTGTAGTCGGTACCATCCCCACTGCCGGTATGTCCCAGGGTGAGGCCAGGCTGTAGTCAGTACCAACCCCACTGCTGGTATGTCCCAGGGTGAGGCCAGGCTGTAGTCGGTACCATCCCCACTGCTGGTATTTCCCAAAGGTGCAACCAGGCTGCAGTCAGTACCAACCCCACAACCGGTTTGTCCCAAAGGTGCAGCCAAGGCTATAGTCAGTACCTACCCCACTACCAGAATGTCCCAAAGGTGCAGCCAGGCTGTAGTCGGTACCAACCCCACTGCCGGTATGTCCCAGGGTGCAGCCAGACTGTAGTCAGTACCATCCCCACTGCCGGTATGTCCCAGGGGTGCAGCCAGGCTGTAGTCGGTACCATCCCCACTGCCGGTATGTCCCAGGGGTGCAGCCAGGCTGTAGTCAGTACCAACCCCACTGCCGGTATGTTGCAGGGGTGCAACCAGGCTGTAGTCGGTATCAACCCCTTCCCAGTGGTGCTGCCAGGCTGCAGTCTGTACCAATCCCACTGCTGGTATGTCCCGGGGGGCAGACAGGCTGTAGTCGGTACCAACCCCACTACCGGTATGTCCCAGGGTGCAGACAGGATGTAGTCGGTACCAACCCCAACAACCGGTATGTCCCAGGGTGCAGCCAGGCTGTAGTCAGTACCATCCCCACTGCCGGTATGTCCCAGGGTGAGGCCAGGCTGTAGTCAGGTCCAACCCCACTGCCGGTATGTCCCAGGGTGCAGACAGGCTGTAGTCGGTACCAACCCCAACAACCGGTATGTCCCAGGGTGCAGCCAGGCTGTAGTCAGTACCATCCCCACTGCCGGTATGTCCCAGGGTGAGGCCAGGCTGTAGTCAGTACCATCCCCACTGCCGGTATGTCCCAGGGTGAGGCCAGGCTGTAGTCAGTACCAACCCCACTGCTGGTATGTCCCAGGGTGAGGCCAGGCTGTAGTCAGTACCAACCCCATTGCTGGTATGTCCCAGGGTGAGTCCAGGCTGTAGTCAGTACCAACCCCACAACCGGTATGTCCCAGGGTGAGGCCAGGCTGTAGTCAGTACCATCCCCACTGCTGGTATGTCCCAGGGTGTGGCCAGGCTGTAGTCAGTACCATCCCCACTGCCGGTATGTCCCAGGGTTAGGCCAGGCTGTAGTCAGTACCATCCCCACTGCTGGTATGTCCCAGGGTGAGGCCAGGCTGTAGTCAGTACCAACCCCACTGCTGGTATGTCCCAGGGTGAGGCCAGGCTGTAGTCAGTACCATCCCCACTGCCGGTATGTCCCAGGGTGAGGCCAGGCTGTAGTCAGGTCCAACCCCACTACCGGTATGTCCCAGGGTGAGGCCAGGCTGTAGTCGGTACAAACCCCACTACCGGTATGTCCCAGGGTGAGGCCAGGCTGTAGTCAGTACCATCCCCACTGCCGGTATGTCCCAGGGTGAGGCCAGGCTGTAGTCAGTACCATCCCCACTGCTGGTATGTCCCAGGGTGAGGCCAGGCTGTAGTCAGTACCATCCCCACTGCCGGTATGTCCCAGGGTGCAGCCAGGCTGTAATCAGTACCAACCCCACTGCTGGTATGTCCCAGGGTGAGGCCAGGCTGTAGTCAGTACCATCCCCACAACCGGTATGTCCCAGGGTGAGGCTAGGCTGTAGTCAGTACCAACCCCACTACTGGTATGTCCCAGGGTGCAGCCAGGCTGTAGTCAGTACCAACCCCACTGCTGGTATGTCCCAGGGTGAGGCCAGGCTGTAGTCAGTACCATCCCCACAACCGGTATGTCCCAGGGTGAGGCTAGGCTGTAGTCTGTACCAACCCCACTACTGGTATGTCCCAGGGTGCAGCCAGGCTGTAGTCAGTACCAACCCCACTGCTGGTATGTCCCAGGGTGAGGCCAGGCTGTAGCCAGTGCCATCCCCACAACCGGTATATCCCAGGGTGAGGCCAGGCTGTAGTCAGGTCCAACCCCACTGCTGGTATGTCCCAGGGTGAGGCCAGGCTGTAGTCAGTACCATCCCCACAACCGGTATGTCCCAGGGTGCGGCCAGGCTGTAGTCAGGTCCAACCCCACTACTGGTATGTCCCAGGGGTGCAGCCAGGCTGTAGTCAGTACCAACCCCACTGCTGGTATGTCCCAGGGGTGCAGCCAGGCTGTAGTCAGTACCAACCCCACTACCGGTATGTCCCAGGGTGAGGCCAGGCTGTAGTCAGGTCCAACCCCACTACCGGTATGTCCCAGGGTGAGGCCAGGCTGTAGTCAGTACCAACCCCACTGCCAGTATGTCCCAGGGGTGCAGCCAGGCTGTAGTCTGTACCAACCCCACAACCGGTATGTCCCAGGGGTGCAACCAGGCTGTAGTCTGTACCAACCCCACTACCGGTATGTCCCAGGGTGAGGCCAGGCTGTAGTCGGTACCAACCCCACTGCTGGTATGTCCCAGGGGTGCAGCCAGGCTGTAGTCAGTACCAACCCCACTACCGGTATGTCCCAGGGTGAGGCCAGGCTGTAGTCAGTACCAACCCCACTGCTGGTATGTCCCAGGGTGAGGCCAGGCTGTAGTCAGTACCAACCCCACTACCGGTATGTCCCAGGGTGAGGCCAGGCTGTAGTCTGTACCAACCCCACTACCGGTATGTCCCAGGGTGAGGCCAGGCTGTAGTCGGTACCAACCCCACTGCTGGTATGTCCCAGGGTGCAGCCAGGCTGTAGTCAGTACCATCCCCACTGCCGGTATGTCCCAGGGTGAGGCCAGGCTGTAGTTAGTACCAACCCCACTGCTGGTATGTCCCAGGTTGAGGCCAGGCTGTAGTCAGTACCATCCCCACTGCTGGTATGTCCCAGGGTGAGGCCAGGCTGAAGTCAGGTCCAACCGCACTACCAGTATGTCCCAGGGTGAGGCCAGGCTGTAGTCAGTACCATCCCCACTACCGGTATGTCCCAGGGTGAGGCCAGGCTGTAGTCAGTACCAACCCCACTACCGGTATGTCCCAGGGTGCAACCAGGCTGTATTCAGTACCAACCCCACTGCTGGTATGTCCCAGGGTGAGGCCAGGCTGTAGTCAGTACCAACCCCACTACTGGTATGTCCCAGGGTGCAGCCAGGCTGTAGTCAGTACCATCCCCACAACCGGTATGTCCCAGGGTGCAGCCAGGCTGTAGTCAGTACCATCCCCACAACCGGTATGTCCCAGGGTGAGGCCAGGCTGTAGTCAGGTCCAACCCCACTGCCAGTATGTCCCAGGGGTGCAGCCAGGCTGTAGTCTGTACCAACCCCACAACCGGGATGTCCCAGGGGTGCAACCAGGCTGTAGTCTGTACCAACCCCACTACCGGTATGTCCCAGGGTGAGGCCAGGCTGTAGTCGGTACCAACCACACTGCTGGTATGTCCCAGGGGTGCAGCCAGGCTGTAGTCAGTACCAACCCCACTGCTGGTATGTCCCAGGGTGCAGCCAGGCTGTAGTCTGTACCAACCCCACAACCGGTATGTCCCAGGGGTGCAACCAGGCTGTAGTCTGTACTAGCCCCACTACCGGTATGTCCCAGGGGTGCAACCAGGCTGTAGTCTGTACCAACCCCACAACCGGGATGTCCCAGGGGTGCAACCAGGCTGTAGTCTGTACCAACCCCACTACCGGTATGTCCCAGGGTGAGGCCAGGCTGTAGTCGGTACCAACCCCACTGCTGGTATGTCCCAGGGGTGCAGCCAGGCTGTAGTCAGTACCAACCCCACTGCTGGTATGTCCCAGGGTGCAGCCAGGCTGTAGTCTGTACCAACCCCACAACCGGTATGTCCCAGGGGTGCAACCAGGCTGTAGTCTGTACCAACCCCACTACCGGTATGTCCCAGGGTGCAGCCAGGCTGTAGTCAGTACCAACCCCACTGCTGGTATGTCCCAGGGTGCAGCCAGGCTGTAGTCAGGTCCAACCCCACTGCCGGTATGTCCCAGGGTGAGGCCAGGCTGTAGTCTGTACCAACCCCACAACCGGGATGTCCCAGGGGTGCAACCAGGCTGTAGTCTGTACCATCCCCACTACCGGTATGTCCCAGGGTGAGGCCAGGCTGTAGTCAGTACCAACCCCACTGCTGGTATGTCCCAGGGGTGCAGCCAGGCTGTAGTCAGTACCATCCCCACTGCTGGTATGTCCCAGGGTGCAGCCAGGCTGTAGTCAGTACCAACCCCACTGCTGGTATGTCCCAGGGTGCAGCCAGGCTCTAGTCAGGTCCAACCCCACTGCCGGTATGTCCCAGGGGTGCAGCCAGGCTGTAGTCTGTACCATCCCCACTACCGGTATGTCCCAGGGGTGCAACCAGGCTGTAGTCTGTACCATCCCCACTACCGGTATGTCCCAGGGTGAGGCCAGGCTGTAGTCAGTACCAACCCCACTGCTGGTATGTCCCAGGGTGAGGCCAGGCTGTAATCAGTACCATCCCCACTGCCGGTATGTCCCAGGGTGAGGCCAGGCTGTAGTCTGTACCAACCCCACTGCTGGTATGTCCCAGGGGTGCAGCCAGGCTGTAGTCGGTACCATCCCCACTGCTGGTATGTCCCAGGGTGCAGCCAGGCTGTAATCAGTACCATCCCCACTGCCGGTATGTCCCAGGGGTGCAGCCAGGCTGTAGTCGGTACCATCCCCACTGCTGGTATGTCCCAGGGTGCAGCCAGGCTGTAATCAGTACCATCCCCACTGCCGGTATGTCCCAGGGTGCAGCCAGGCTGTAATCAGTACCATCCCCACTGCTGGTATGTCCCAGGGTGAGGCCAGGCTGTAGTCGGTACCATCCCCACTGCTGGTATTTCCCAAAGGTGCAACCAGGCTGCAGTTAGTACCAACCCCACAACCGGTTTGTCCCAAAGGTGCAGCCAAGGTATAGTCAGTACCTACCCCACTACCAGAATGTCCCAAAGGTGCAGCCAGGCTGTAGTCGGTACCAACCCGACTGCCGGTATGTCCCAGGGTGCAGCCAGACTGTAGTCAGTACCATCCCCACTGCCGGTATGTCCCAGGGGTGCAGCCAGGCTGTAGTCAGTACCAACCCCACTGCCGGTATGTTGCAGGGGTGCAACCAGGTTGTAGTCAGTACCAACCCCTTCCCAGTGGTGCTGCCAGGCTGCAGTCTGTACCAATCCCACTGCTGTTATGTCCCGGGGGGCAGACAGGCTGTAGTCGGTACCAACCCCACTACCGGTATGTCCCAGGGTGCAGACAGGCTGTAGTCGGTACCAACCCCAACAACCGGTATGTCCCAGGGTGCAGCCAGGCTGTAGTCAGTACCATCCCCACTGCTGGTATGTCCCAGGGTGAGGCCAGGCTGTAGTCAGTACCATCCCCACTGCCGGTATGTCCCAGGGTGAGGCCAGGCTGTAGTCAGTACCATCCCCACTGCCGGTATGTCCCAGGGTGAGGCCAGGCTGTAGTCAGGTCCAACCCCACTACCGGTATGTCCCAGGGTGAGGCCAGGCTGTAGTCAGGTCCAACCCCACTACCGGTATGTCCCAGGGTGAGGCCAGGCTGCAGTCAGTACCATCCCCACTGCCGGTATGTCCCAGGGTGAGGCCAGGCTGTAGTCAGTACCAACCCCACTGCTGGTATGTCCCAGGGTGAGGCCAGGCTGTAGTCAGTACCAACCCCACAACCGGTATGTCCCAGGGTGAGGCCAGGCTGTAGTCAGTACCATCCCCACTGCTGGTATGTCCCAGGGTGTGGCCAGGCTGTAGTCAGTACCATCCCCACTGCCGGTATGTCCCAGGGTTAGGCCAGGCTGTAGTCAGTACCATCCCCACTGCTGGTATGTCCCAGGGTGAGGCCAGGCTGTAGTCAGTACCAACCCCACTGCTGGTATGTCCCAGGGTGAGGCCAGGCTGTAGTCAGTACCATCCCCACTGCCGGTATGTCCCTGGGTGAGGCCAGGCTGTAGTCAGGTCCAACCCCACTACCGGTATGTCCCAGGGTGAGGCCAGGCTGTAGTCGGTACAAACCCCACTACCGGTATGTCCCAGGGTGAGGCCAGGCTGTAGTCAGTACCATCCCCACTGCCGGTATGTCCCAGGGTGAGGCCAGGCTGTAGTCAGTACCATCCCCACTGCTGGTATGTCCCAGGGTGAGGCCAGGCTGTTGTCAGTACCAACCCCACTGCCGGTATGTCCCAGGGTGAGGCCAGGCTGTAGTCAGTACCATCCCCACTGCCGGTATGTCCCAGGGTGCAGCCAGGCTGTAGTCAGTACCAACCCCACTGCTGGTATGTCCCAGGGTGAGGCCAGGCTGTAGTCAGTACCATCCCCACAACCGGTATGTCCCAGGGTGAGGCTAGGCTGTAGTCAGTACCAACCCCACTGCTGGTATGTCCCAGGGTGAGGCCAGGCTGTAGTCAGTGCCATCCCCACAACCGGTATGTCCCAGGGTGAGGCCAGGCTGTAGTCAGGTCCAACCCCACTGCTGGTATGTCCCAGGGTGAGGCCAGGCTGTAGTCAGTACCATCCCCACAACCGGTATGTCCCAGGGTGAGGCCAGGCTGTAGTCGGTACCAACCCCACTGCTGGTATGTCCCAGGGTGCAGCCAGGCTGTAGTCAGTACCATCCCCACTGCCGGTATGTCCCAGGGTGAGGCCAGGCTGTAGTCAGTACCAACCCCACTGCTGGTATGTCCCAGGGTGAGGCCAGGCTGTAGTCAGTACCATCCCCACTGCTGGTATGTCCCAGGGTGAGGCCAGGCTGTAGTCAGTACCAACCCCACTGCTGGTATGACCCAGGGTGAGGCCAGGCTGTAGTCAGTACCAACCCCACTGCTGGTATGTCCCAGGGGTGCAGCCAGGCTGTAGTCGGTACCATCCCCACTGCTGGTATGTCCCAGGGTGCAACCAGGCTGTAGTCTGTACCATCCCCACTACTGGTATGTCCCAGGGGTGCAACCAGGCTGTAGTCTGTACCATCCCCACTACCGGTATGTCCCAGGGTGAGGCCAGGCTGTAGTCAGTACCAACCCCACTACTGGTATGTCCCAGGGTGCAGCCAGGCTGTAGTCAGTACCATCCCCACAACCGGTATGTCCCAGGGTGAGGCCAGGCTGTAGTCAGGTCCAACCCCACTGCCGGTATGTCCCAGGGGTGCAGCCCGGCTGTAGTCTGTACCAACCCCACTACCGGTATGTCCCAGGGTGAGGCCAGGCTGTAGTCGGTACCAACCCCACTGCTGGTATGTCCCAGGGTGAGGCCAGGCTGTAGTCAGTACCATCCCCACAACCGGTATGTCCCAGGGTGCAGCCAGGCTGTAGTCAGTACCAACCCCACTGCTGGTATGTCCCAGGGTGAGGCCAGGCTGTAGTCAGTGCCATCCCCACAACCGGTATGTCCCAGGGTGAGGCCAGGCTGTAGTCAGGTCCAACCCCACTGCTGGTATGTCCCAGGGTGAGGCCAGGCTGTAGTCAGTACCATCCCCACAACCGGTATGTCCCAGGGTGAGGCCAGGCTGTAGTCGGTACCAACCCCACTGCTGGTATGTCCCAGGGTGCAGCCAGGCTGTAGTCAGTACCATCCCCACTGCCGGTATGTCCCAGGGTGAGGCCAGGCTGTAGTCAGTACCAACCCCACTGCTGGTATGTCCCAGGGTGAGGCCAGGCTGTAGTCAGTACCATCCCCACTGCTGGTATGTCCCAGGGTGAGGCCAGGCTGTAGTCAGTACCAACCCCACTGCCGGTATGTCCCAGGGTGAGGCCAGGCTGTAGTCTGTACCAACCCCACTACCGGTATGTCCCAGGGGTGCAACCAGGCTGTAGTCTGTACCATCCCCACTGCTGGTATGTCCCAGGGTGCAGCCAGGCTGTAGTCAGGTCCAACCCCACTGCCGGTATGTCCCAGGGTGAGGCCAGGCTGTAGTCAGTACCAACCCCACTGCCGGCATGTCCCAGGGGTGCAACCAGGCTGTATTCTGTACCATCCCCACTACCGGTATGTCCCATGGGTGCAACCAGGCTGTAGTCTGTACCATCCCCACTACCGGTATGTCCCAGGGTGAGGCCAGGCTGTAGTCAGTACCAACCCCACTGCTGGTATGTCCCAGGGTGAGGCCAGGCTGTAGTCAGTACCATCCCCACAACCGGTATGTCCCAGGGTGAGGCTAGGCTGTAGTCAGTACCAACCCCACTACTGGTATGTCCCAGGGTGCAGCCAGGCTGTAGTCAGTACCAACCCCACTGCTGGTATGTCCCAGGGTGAGGCCAGGCTGTAGTCAGTACCATCCCCACAACCGGTATGTCCCAGGGTGAGGCTAGGCTGTAGTCTGTACCAACCCCACTACTGGTATGTCCCAGGGTGCAGCCAGGCTGTAGTCAGTACCATCCCCACAACCGGTATGTCCCAGGGTGCAGCCAGGCTGTAGTCAGTACCATCCCCACAACCGGTATGTCCCAGGGTGAGGCCAGGCTGTAGTCAGGTCCAACCCCACTGCCAGTATGTCCCAGGGGTGCAGCCAGGCTGTAGTCTGTACCAACCCCACAACCGGGATGTCCCAGGGGTGCAACCAGGCTGTAGTCTGTACCAACCCCACTACCGGTATGTCCCAGGGTGAGGCCAGGCTGTAGTCGGTACCAACCCCACTGCTGGTATGTCCCAGGGGTGCAGCCAGGCTGTAGTCAGTACCAACCCCACTGCTGGTATGTCCCAGGGGTGCAGCCAGGCTGTAGTCAGTACCAACCCCACAACCGGTATGTCCCAGGGGTGCAACCAGGCTGTAGTCTGTACCAACCCCACTACCGGTATGTCCCAGGGGTGCAACCAGGCTGTAGTCTGTACCATCCCCACTGCTGGTATGTCCCAGGGTGCAGCCAGGCTGTAGTCAGGTCCAACCCCACTGCCGGTATGTCCCAGGGTGAGGCCAGGCTGTAGTCAGTACCAACCCCACTGCCGGCATGTCCCAGGGGTGCAACCAGGCTGTATTCTGTACCATCCCCACTACCGGTATGTCCCATGGGTGCAACCAGGCTGTAGTCTGTACCATCCCCACTACCGGTATGTCCCAGGGTGAGGCCAGGCTGTAGTCAGTACCAACCCCACTGCTGGTATGTCCCAGGGTGCAGCCAGGCTGTAGTCAGTACCATCCCCACAACCGGTATGTCCCAGGGTGAGGCCAGGCTGTAGTCAGGTCCAACCCCACTGCTGGTATGTCCCAGGGTGCAGCCAGGCTGTAGTCGGTACCAACCCCACTGCTTGTATGTCCCAGGGTGCAGCCAGGCTGTAGTCAGGTCCAACCCCACTGCTGGTATGTCCCAGGGTGCAGCCAGGCTGCAGTCTGTACCAACCCCTCTGCCGGTATGTCCCAGGGTGAGGCCAGGCTGTAGTCGGTACCAACCCCACTACTGGTATGTCCCAGGGTGAGGCCAGGCTGTAGTCGGTACCAACCCCACTACCGGTATGTCCCAGCGTGCAACCAGGCTGTAGTCTGTACCATCCCCACTACTGGTATGTCCCAGGGGTGCAACCAGGCTGTAGTCTGTACCATCCCCACTACCGGTATGTCCCAGGGTGAGGCCAGGCTGTAGTCAGTACCAACCCCACTACTGGTATGTCCCAGGGTGCAGCCAGGCTGTAGTCAGTACCATCCCCACAACCGGTATGTCCCAGGGTGAGGCCAGGCTGTAGTCAGGTCCAACCCCACTGCCGGTATGTCCCAGGGGTGCAGCCAGGCTGTAGTCTGTACCAACCCCACAACCGGGATGTCCCAGGGGTGCAACCAGGCTGTAGTCTGTACCAACCCCACTACCGGTATGTCCCAGGGTGAGGCCAGGCTGTAGTCGGTACCAACCCCACTGCTGGTATGTCCCAGGGGTGCAGCCAGACTGTAGTCAGTACCAACCGCACTGCTGGTAAGTCCCAGGGTGAGTCCAGGCTGTAGTCAGTACCAACCCCACAACCGGTATGTCCCAGGGTGAGGCCAGGCTGTAGTCAGTACCATCCCCACTGCTGGTATGTCCCAGGGTGTGGCCAGGCTGTAGTCAGTACCATCCCCACTGCCGGTATGTCCCAGGGTTAGGCCAGGCTGTAGTCAGTACCATCCCCACTGCTGGTATGTCCCAGGGTGAGGCCAGGCTGTAGTCAGTACCAACCCCACTGCTGGTATGTCCCAGGGTGAGGCCAGGCTGTAGTCAGTACCATCCCCACTGCCGGTATGTCCCAGGGTGAGGCCAGGCTGTAGTCAGGTCCAACCCCACTACCGGTATGTCCCAGGGTGAGGCCAGGCTGTAGTCGGTACAAACCCCACTACCGGTATGTCCCAGGGTGAGGCCAGGCTGTAGTCAGTACCATCCCCACTGCCGGTATGTCCCAGGGTGAGGCCAGGCTGTAGTCAGTACCATCCCCACTGCTGGTATGTCCCAGGGTGAGGCCAGGCTGTAGTCAGTACCATCCCCACTGCCGGTATGTCCCAGGGTGCAGCCAGGCTGTAATCAGTACCAACCCCACTGCTGGTATGTCCCAGGGTGAGGCCAGGCTGTAGTCAGTACCATCCCCACAACCGGTATGTCCCAGGGTGAGGCTAGGCTGTAGTCAGTACCAACCCCACTACTGGTATGTCCCAGGGTGCAGCCAGGCTGTAGTCAGTACCAACCCCACTGCTGGTATGTCCCAGGGTGAGGCCAGGCTGTAGTCAGTACCATCCCCACAACCGGTATGTCCCAGGGTGAGGCTAGGCTGTAGTCTGTACCAACCCCACTACTGGTATGTCCCAGGGTGCAGCCAGGCTGTAGTCAGTACCAACCCCACTGCTGGTATGTCCCAGGGTGAGGCCAGGCTGTAGTCAGTGCCATCCCCACAACCGGTATATCCCAGGGTGAGGCCAGGCTGTAGTCAGGTCCAACCCCACTGCTGGTATGTCCCAGGGTGAGGCCAGGCTGTAGTCAGTACCATCCCCACAACCGGTATGTCCCAGGGTGCGGCCAGGCTGTAGTCAGGTCCAACCCCACTACTGGTATGTCCCAGGGGTGCAGCCAGGCTGTAGTCAGTACCAACCCCACTGCTGGTATGTCCCAGGGGTGCAGCCAGGCTGTAGTCAGTACCAACCCCACTACCGGTATGTCCCAGGGTGAGGCCAGGCTGTAGTCAGGTCCAACCCCACGACCGGTATGTCCCAGGGTGAGGCCAGGCTGTAGTCAGTACCAACCCCACTGCCAGTATGTCCCAGGGGTGCAGCCAGGCTGTAGTCTGTACCAACCCCACAACCGGTATGTCCCAGGGGTGCAACCAGGCTGTAGTCTGTACCAACCCCACTACCGGTATGTCCCAGGGTGAGGCCAGGCTGTAGTCGGTACCAACCCCACTGCTGGTATGTCCCAGGGGTGCAGCCAGGCTGTAGTCAGTACCAACCCCACTACCGGTATGTCCCAGGGTGAGGCCAGGCTGTAGTCAGTACCAACCCCACTGCTGGTATGTCCCAGGGTGAGGCCAGGCTGTAGTCAGTACCAACCCCACTACCGGTATGTCCCAGGGTGAGGCCAGGCTGTAGTCTGTACCAACCCCACTACCGGTATGTCCCAGGGTGAGGCCAGGCTGTAGTCGGTACCAACCCCACTGCTGGTATGTCCCAGGGTGCAGCCAGGCTGTAGTCAGTACCATCCCCACTGCCGGTATGTCCCAGGGTGAGGCCAGGCTGTAGTTAGTACCAACCCCACTGCTGGTATGTCCCAGGTTGAGGCCAGGCTGTAGTCAGTACCATCCCCACTGCCGGTATGTCCCAGGGTGAGGCCAGGCTGAAGTCAGGTCCAACCGCACTACCAGTATGTCCCAGGGTGAGGCCAGGCTGTAGTCAGTACCATCCCCACTACCGGTATGTCCCAGGGTGAGGCCAGGCTGTAGTCAGTACCAACCCCACTACCGGTATGTCCCAGGGTGCAACCAGGCTGTATTCAGTACCAACCCCACTGCTGGTATGTCCCAGGGTGAGGCCAGGCTGTAGTCAGTACCAACCCCACTACTGGTATGTCCCAGGGTGCAGCCAGGCTGTAGTCAGTACCATCCCCACAACCGGTATGTCCCAGGGTGCAGCCAGGCTGTAGTCAGTACCATCCCCACAACCGGTATGTCCCAGGGTGAGGCCAGGCTGTAGTCAGGTCCAACCCCACTGCCAGTATGTCCCAGGGGTGCAGCCAGGCTGTAGTCTGTACCAACCCCACAACCGGGATGTCCCAGGGGTGCAACCAGGCTGTAGTCTGTACCAACCCCACTACCGGTATGTCCCAGGGTGAGGCCAGGCTGTAGTCGGTACCAACCACACTGCTGGTATGTCCCAGGGGTGCAGCCAGGCTGTAGTCAGTACCAACCCCACTGCTGGTATGTCCCAGGGTGCAGCCAGGCTGTAGTCTGTACCAACCCCACAACCGGTATGTCCCAGGGGTGCAACCAGGCTGTAGTCTGTACCAGCCCCACTACCGGTATGTCCCAGGGGTGCAACCAGGCTGTAGTCTGTACCAACCCCACAACCGGGATGTCCCAGGGGTGCAACCAGGCTGTAGTCTGTACCATCCCCACTACCGGTATGTCCCAGGGTGAGGCCAGGCTGTAGTCGGTACCAACCCCACTGCTGGTATGTCCCAGGGGTGCAGCCAGGCTGTAGTCAGTACCAACCCCACTGCTGGTATGTCCCAGGGTGCAGCCAGGCTGTAGTCTGTACCAACCCCACAACCGGTATGTCCCAGGGGTGCAACCAGGCTGTAGTCTGTACCAACCCCACTACCGGTATGTCCCAGGGTGCAGCCAGGCTGTAGTCAGTACCAACCCCACTGCTGGTATGTCCCAGGGTGCAGCCAGGCTGTAGTCAGGTCCAACCCCACTGCCGGTATGTCCCAGGGTGAGGCCAGGCTGTAGTCTGTACCAACCCCACAACCGGGATGTCCCAGGGGTGCAACCAGGCTGTAGTCTGTACCATCCCCACTACCGGTATGTCCCAGGGTGAGGCCAGGATGTAGTCAGTACCAACCCCACTGCTGGTATGTCCCAGGGGTGCAGCCAGGCTGTAGTCAGTACCATCCCCACTGCTGGTATGTCCCAGGGTGCAGCCAGGCTGTAGTCAGTACCAACCCCACTGCTGGTATGTCCCAGGGTGCAGCCAGGCTCTAGTCAGGTCCAACCCCACTGCCGGTATGTCCCAGGGGTGCAGCCAGGCTGTAGTCTGTACCATCCCCACTACCGGTATGTCCCAGGGGTGCAACCAGGCTGTAGTCTGTACCATCCCCACTACCGGTATGTCCCAGGGTGAGGCCAGGCTGTAGTCAGTACCAACCCCACTGCTGGTATGTCCCAGGGTGAGGCCAGGCTGTAATCAGTACCATCCCCACTGCCGGTATGTCCCAGGGTGAGGCCAGGCTGTAGTCTGTACCAACCCCACTGCTGGTATGTCCCAGGGGTGCAGCCAGGCTGTAGTCGGTACCATCCCCACTGCTGGTATGTCCCAGGGTGCAGCCAGGCTGTAATCAGTACCATCCCCACTGCCGGTATGTCCCAGGGGTGCAGCCAGGCTGTAGTCGGTACCATCCCCACTGCTGGTATGTCCCAGGGTGCAGCCAGGCTGTAGTCAGTACCAACCCCACTGCTGGTATGTCCCAGGGTGAGGCCAGGCTGTAATCAGTACCATCCCCACTGCTGGTATGTCCCAGGGTGAGGCCAGGCTGTAGTCGGTACCATCCCCACTGCTGGTATTTCCCAAAGGTGCAACCAGGCTGCAGTTAGTACCAACCCCACAACCGGTTTGTCCCAAAGGTGCAGCCAAGGTATAGTCAGTACCTACCCCACTACCAGAATGTCCCAAAGGTGCAGCCAGGCTGTAGTCGGTACCAACCCGACTGCCGGTATGTCCCAGGGTGCAGCCAGACTGTAGTCAGTACCATCCCCACTGCCGGTATGTCCCAGGGGTGCAGCCAGGCTGTAGTCAGGACCAACCCCACAACCGGTATGTCCCAGGGGTGCAGCCAGGCTGTAGTCAGTACCAACCCCACTGCCGGTATGTTGCAGGGGTGCAACCAGGCTGTAGTCGGTATCAACCCCTTCCCAGTGGTGCTGCCAGGCTGCAGTCTGTACCAATCCCACTGCTGGTATGTCCCGGGGGGCAGACAGGCTGTAGTCGGTACCAACCCCAACAACCGGTATGTCCCAGGGTGCAGCCAGGCTGTAGTCAGTACCATCCCCACTGCCGGTATGTCCCAGGGTGAGGCCAGGCTGTAGTTAGTACCATCCCCACTGCCGGTATGTCCCAGGGTGAGGCCAGGCTGTAGTCAATACCATCCCCACTGCCGATATGTCCCAGGGTGAGGCCAGGCTGTAGTCAGGTCCAACCCCACTACCGGTATGTCCCAGGGTGAGGCCAGGCTGTAGTCAGGTCCAACCCCACTACCGGTATGTCCCAGGGTGAGGCCAGGCTGCAGTCAGTACCATCCCCACTGCCGGTATGTCCCAGGGTGAGGCCAGGCTGTAGTCAGTACCAACCCCACTGCTGGTATGTCCCAGGGTGAGGCCAGGCTGTAGTCAGTACCAACCCCACAACCGGTATGTCCCAGGGTGAGGCCAGGCTGTAGTCAGTACCATCCCCACTGCTGGTATGTCCCAGGTGTGGCCAGGCTGTAGTCAGTACCATCCCCACTGCCGGTATGTCCCAGGGTTAGGCCAGGCTGTAGTCAGTACCATCCCCACTGCTGGTATGTCCCAGGGTGAGGCCAGGCTGTAGTCAGTACCAACCCCACTGCTGGTATGTCCCAGGGTGAGGCCAGGCTGTAGTCAGTACCATCCCCACTGCCGGTATGTCCCTGGGTGAGGCCAGGCTGTAGTCAGGTCCAACCCCACTACCGGTATGTCCCAGGGTGAGGCCAGGCTGTAGTCGGTACAAACCCCACTACCGGTATGTCCCAGGGTGAGGCCAGGCTGTAGTCAGTACCATCCCCACTGCCGGTATGTCCCAGGGTGAGGCCAGGCTGTAGTCAGTACCATCCCCACTGCTGGTATGTCCCAGGGTGAGGCCAGGCTGTTGTCAGTACCAACCCCACTGCCGGTATGTCCCAGGGTGAGGCCAGGCTGTAGTCAGTACCATCCCCACTGCCGGTATGTCCCAGGGTGCAGCCAGGCTGTAGTCAGTACCAACCCCACTGCTGGTATGTCCCAGGGTGAGGCCAGGCTGTAGTCAGTACCATCCCCACAACCGGTATGTCCCAGGGTGAGGCTAGGCTGTAGTCAGTACCAACCCCACTGCTGGTATGTCCCAGGGTGAGGCCAGGCTGTAGTCAGTGCCATCCCCACAACCGGTATGTCCCAGGGTGAGGCCAGGCTGTAGTCAGGTCCAACCCCACTGCTGGTATGTCCCAGGGTGAGGCCAGGCTGTAGTCAGTACCATCCCCACAACCGGTATGTCCCAGGGTGAGGCCAGGCTGTAGTCGGTACCAACCCCACTGCTGGTATGTCCCAGGGTGCAGCCAGGCTGTAGTCAGTACCATCCCCACTGCCGGTATGTCCCAGGGTGAGGCCAGGCTGTAGTCAGTACCAACCCCACTGCTGGTATGTCCCAGGGTGAGGCCAGGCTGTAGTCAGTACCATCCCCACTGCTGGTATGTCCCAGGGTGAGGCCAGGCTGTAGTCAGTACCAACCCCACTGCTGGTATGACCCAGGGTGAGGCCAGGCTGTAGTCAGTACCAACCCCACTGCTGGTATGTCCCAGGGGTGCAGCCAGGCTGTAGTCGGTACCATCCCCACTGCTGGTATGTCCCAGGGTGCAACCAGGCTGTAGTCTGTACCATCCCCACTACTGGTATGTCCCAGGGGTGCAACCAGGCTGTAGTCTGTACCATCCCCACTACCGGTATGTCCCAGGGTGAGGCCAGGCGGTAGTCAGTACCAACCCCACTACTGGTATGTCCCAGGGTGCAGCCAGGCTGTAGTCAGTACCATCCCCACAACCGGTATGTCCCAGGGTGAGGCCAGGCTGTAGTCAGGTCCAACCCCACTGCCGGTATGTCCCAGGGGTGCAGCCCGGCTGTAGTCTGTACCAACCCCACTACCGGTATGTCCCAGGGTGAGGCCAGGCTGTAGTCGGTACCAACCCCACTGCTGGTATGTCCCAGGGTGAGGCCAGGCTGTAGTCAGTACCATCCCCACAACCGGTATGTCCCAGGGTGCAGCCAGGCTGTAGTCAGTACCAACCCCACTGCTGGTATGTCCCAGGGTGAGGCCAGGCTGTAGTCAGTGCCATCCCCACAACCGGTATGTCCCAGGGTGAGGCCAGGCTGTAGTCAGGTCCAACCCCACTGCTGGTATGTCCCAGGGTGAGGCCAGGCTGTAGTCAGTACCATCCCCACAACCGGTATGTCCCAGGGTGAGGCCAGGCTGTAGTCGGTACCAACCCCACTGCTGGTATGTCCCAGGGTGCAGCCAGGCTGTAGTCAGTACCATCCCCACTGCCGGTATGTCCCAGGGTGAGGCCAGGCTGTAGTCAGTACCAACCCCACTGCTGGTATGTCCCAGGGTGAGGCCAGGCTGTAGTCAGTACCATCCCCACTGCTGGTATGTCCCAGGGTGAGGCCAGGCTGTAGTCAGTACCAACCCCACTGCCGGTATGTCCCAGGGTGAGGCCAGGCTGTAGTCTGTACCAACCCCACTACCGGTATGTCCCAGGGGTGCAACCAGGCTGTAGTCTGTACCATCCCCACTGCTGGTATGTCCCAGGGTGCAGCCAGGCTGTAGTCAGGTCCAACCCCACTGCCGGTATGTCCCAGGGTGAGGCCAGGCTGTAGTCAGTACCAACCCCACTGCCGGCATGTCCCAGGGGTGCAACCAGGCTGTATTCTGTACCATCCCCACTACCGGTATGTCCCATGGGTGCAACCAGGCTGTAGTCTGTACCATCCCCACTACCGGTATGTCCCAGGGTGAGGCCAGGCTGTAGTCAGTACCAACCCCACTGCTGGTATGTCCCAGGGTGAGGCCAGGCTGTAGTCAGTACCATCCCCACAACCGGTATGTCCCAGGGTGAGGCTAGGCTGTAGTCAGTACCAACCCCACTACTGGTATGTCCCAGGGTGCAGCCAGGCTGTAGTCAGTACCAACCCCACTGCTGGTATGTCCCAGGGTGAGGCCAGGCTGTAGTCAGTACCATCCCCACAACCGGTATGTCCCAGGGTGAGGCTAGGCTGTAGTCTGTACCAACCCCACTACTGGTATGTCCCAGGGTGCAGCCAGGCTGTAGTCAGTACCATCCCCACAACCGGTATGTCCCAGGGTGCAGCCAGGCTGTAGTCAGTACCATCCCCACAACCGGTATGTCCCAGGGTGAGGCCAGGCTGTAGTCAGGTCCAACCCCACTGCCAGTATGTCCCAGGGGTGCAGCCAGGCTGTAGTCTGTACCAACCCCACAACCGGGATGTCCCAGGGGTGCAACCAGGCTGTAGTCTGTACCAACCCCACTACCGGTATGTCCCAGGGTGAGGCCAGGCTGTAGTCGGTACCAACCCCACTGCTGGTATGTCCCAGGGGTGCAGCCAGGCTGTAGTCAGTACCAACCCCACTGCTGGTATGTCCCAGGGGTGCAGCCAGGCTGTAGTCAGTACCAACCCCACAACCGGTATGTCCCAGGGGTGCAACCAGGCTGTAGTCTGTACCAACCCCACTACCGGTATGTCCCAGGGGTGCAACCAGGCTGTAGTCTGTACCATCCCCACTGCTGGTATGTCCCAGGGTGCAGCCAGGCTGTAGTCAGGTCCAACCCCACTGCCGGTATGTCCCAGGGTGAGGCCAGGCTGTAGTCAGTACCAACCCCACTGCCGGCATGTCCCAGGGGTGCAACCAGGCTGTATTCTGTACCATCCCCACTACCGGTATGTCCCATGGGTGCAACCAGGCTGTAGTCTGTACCATCCCCACTACCGGTATGTCCCAGGGTGAGGCCAGGCTGTAGTCAGTACCAACCCCACTGCTGGTATGTCCCAGGGTGCAGCCAGGCTGTAGTCAGTACCATCCCCACAACCGGTATGTCCCAGGGTGAGGCCAGGCTGTAGTCAGGTCCAACCCCACTGCTGGTATGTCCCAGGGTGCAGCCAGGCTGTAGTCGGTACCAACCCCACTGCTTGTATGTCCCAGGGTGCAGCCAGGCTGTAGTCAGGTCCAACCCCACTGCTGGTATGTCCCAGGGTGCAGCCAGGCTGCAGTCTGTACCAACCCCTCTGCCGGTATGTCCCAGGGTGAGGCCAGGCTGTAGTCGGTACCAACCCCACTACTGGTATGTCCCAGGGTGAGGCCAGGCTGTAGTCGGTACCAACCCCACTACCGGTATGTCCCAGCGTGCAACCAGGCTGTAGTCTGTACCATCCCCACTACTGGTATGTCCCAGGGGTGCAACCAGGCTGTAGTCTGTACCATCCCCACTACCGGTATGTCCCAGGGTGAGGCCAGGCTGTAGTCAGTACCAACCCCACTACTGGTATGTCCCAGGGTGCAGCCAGGCTGTAGTCAGTACCATCCCCACAACCGGTATGTCCCAGGGTGAGGCCAGGCTGTAGTCAGGTCCAACCCCACTGCCGGTATGTCCCAGGGGTGCAGCCAGGCTGTAGTCTGTACCAACCCCACAACCGGGATGTCCCAGGGGTGCAACCAGGCTGTAGTCTGTACCAACCCCACTACCGGTATGTCCCAGGGTGAGGCCAGGCTGTAGTCGGTACCAACCCCACTGCTGGTATGTCCCAGGGGTGCAGCCAGACTGTAGTCAGTACCAACCCCACTGCTGGTATGTCCCAGGGTGCAGCCAGGCTGTAGTCTGTACCAACCCCACAACCGGTATGTCCCAGGGGTGCAACCAGGCTGTAGTCTGTACCAACCCCACTACCGGTATGTCCCAGGGGTGCAACCAGGCTGTAGTCTGTACCATCCCCACTGCTGGTATGTCCCAGGGTGCAGCCAGGCTGTAGTCAGTACCAACCCCACTGCTGGTATGTCCCAGGGTGCAGCCAGGCTGTAGTCAGGTCCAACCCCACTGCCGGTATGTCCCAGGGTGAGGCCAGGCTGTAGTCAGTACCAACCCCACTGCCGGTATGTCCCAGGGGTGCAGCCAGGCTGTAGTCTGTACCATCCCCACTACTGGTATGTCCCAGGGGTGCAACCAGGCTGTAGTCTGTACCATCCACACTACCGGTATGTCCCAGGGGTGCAACCAGGCTGTAGTCTGTACCATCCCCACTACCGGTATGTCCCAGGGTGAGGCCAGGCTGTAGTCAGTACCAACCCCACTGCTGGTATGTCCCAGGGGTGCTGCCAGGCTGTAGTCAGTACCATCCCCACTGCTGGTATGTCCCAGGGTGCAGCCAGGCTGTAGTCTGTACCATCCCCATTGCTGGTATGTCCCAGGGTGCAGCCAGGCTGTAGTCAGTACCATCCCCACTGCCGGTATGTCCCAGGGTGCAGCCAGGCTGTAGTCAGTACCAACCCCACTGCTGGTATGTCCCAGGGTGCAGCCAGGCTGTAGTCTGTACCATCCCCACTACCGGTATGTCCCAGGGGTGCAACCAGGCTGTAGTCTGTACCATCCCCACTACCGGTATGTCCCAGGGTGAGGCCAGGCTGTAGTCAGTACCAACCCCACTGCCGGTATGTCCCAGGGTGCAGCCAGGCTGTAGTCAGTACCATCCCCACTGCTGGTATGTCCCAGGGTGCAGCCAGGCTGTAGTCAGTACCAACCCCACAACCGGTATGTCCCAGGGTGAGGCCAGGCTGTAGTCAGTACCAACCCCACTGCTGGTATGTCCCAGGGGTGCAGCCAGGCTGTAGTCTGTACCATCCCCACTGCTGGTATGTCCCAGGGTGCAGCCAGGCTGTAGTCAGTACCATCCCCACTGCCGGTATGTCCCAGGGTGAGGCCAGGCTGTAGTCAGTACCATCCCCACTGCTGGTATTTCCCAAAGGTGCAACCAGGCTGCAGTCAGTACCAACCCCACAACCGGTTTGTCCCAAAGGTGCAGCCAAGGCTATAGTCGGTACCAACCCCACTGCCGGTATGTCCCAGGGTGCAGCCAGACTGTAGTCAGTACCATCCCCACTGCCGGTATGTCCCAGGGGTGCAGCCAGGCTGTTGTCAGTACCAACCCCACTGCCGGTATGTCCCAGGGTGCAGCCAGGCTGTAGTCAGTACCAACCCCACTACCGGTATGTCCCAGGGTGAGGCCAGGCTGTAGTCTGTACCATCCCCACTGCCGGTATGTCCCAGGGTGCAGCCAGGCTGTAGTCAGTACCATCCCCACTGCCGGTATGTCCCAGGGTGAGGCCAGGCTGTAGTCTGTACCATCCCCACTGCCGGTATGTCCCAGGGTGCAGCCAGGCTGTAGTCAGTACCATCCCCACTGCCGGTATGTCCCAGGGTGCAGACAGGCTGTAGTCGGTACCAACCCCACTACCGGTATGTCCCAGGGTGCAGCCAGGCTGTAGTCAGTACCATCCCCACTGCCGGTATGTCCCAGGGTGAGGCCAGGCTGTAGTTAGTACCATCCCCCCTGCCGGTATGTCCCAGGGTGAGGCCAGGCTGTAGTCAGTACCATCCCCACTGCCGGTATGTCCCAGGGTTAGGCCAGGCTGTAGTCAGTACCAACCCCACTGCTGGTATGTCCCAGGGTGCAGCCAGGCTGTAGTCAGTACCAACCCCACTGCTGGTATGTCCCAGGGTGAGGCCAGGCTGTAGTCAGTACCATCCCCACTGCCGGTATGTCCCAGGGTGAGGCCAGGCTGTAGTCAGGTCCAACCCCACTACCGGTATGTCCCAGGGTGAGGCCAGGCTGTAGTCAGTACCATCCCCACTGCTGGTATGTCCCAGGGTGAGGCCAGGCTGTAGTCAGGTCCAACCCCACTACCGGTATGTCCCAGGGTGAGGCCAGGCTGTAGTCAGTACCAACCCCACTACCGGTATGTCCCAGGGTGAGGCCAGGCTGTAGTCAGTACCATCCCCACTACCGGTATGTCCCAGGGTGAGGCCAGGCTGTAGTCAGTACCAACCCCACTACCGGTATGTCCCAGGGTGCAACCAGGCTGTAGTCAGTACCAACCCCACTGCTGGTATGTCCCAGGGTGAGGCCAGGCTGTAGTCAGTACCATCCCCACAACCGGTATGTCCCAGGGTGCAGCCAGGCTGTAGTCAGTACCATCCCCACAACCGGTATGTCCCAGGGTGAGGCCAGGCTGTAGTCAGGTCCAACCCCACTGCCAGTATGTCCCAGGGGTGCAGCCAGGCTGTAGTCTGTACCAACCCCACAACCGGGATGTCCCAGGGGTGCAACCAGGCTGTAGTCTGTACCAACCCCACTACCGGTATGTCCCAGGGTGAGGCCAGGCTGTAGTCGGTACCAACCCCACTGCTGGTATGTCCCAGGGGTGCAGCCAGGCTGTAGTCAGTACCAACCCCACTGCTGGTATGTCCCAGGGTGCAGCCAGGCTGTAGTCTGTACCAACCCCACAACCGGTATGTCCCAGGAGTGCAACCAGGCTGTAGTCTGTACCAACCCCACTACCGGTATGTCCCAGGGGTGCAACCAGGCTGTAGTCTGTACCATCCCCACTGCTGGTATGTCCCAGGGTGCAGCCAGGCTGTAGTCAGGTCCAACCCCACTGCCGGTATGTCCCAGGGTGAGGCCAGGCTGTAGTCAGTACCAACCCCACTGCCGGTATGTCCCAGGGGTGCAACCAGGCTGTATTCTGTACCATCCCCACTACCGGTATGTCCCAGGGGTGCAACCAGGCTGTAGTCTGTACCATCCCCACTACCGGTATGTCCCAGGGTGAGGCCAGGCTGTAGTCAGTACCAACCCCACTGCTGGTATGTCCCAGGGTGCAGCCAGGCTGTAGTCAGTACCATCCCCACAACCGGTATGTCCCAGGGTGAGGCCAGGCTGTAGTCAGGTCCAACCCCACTGCTGGTATGTCCCAGGGTGCAGCCAGGCTGTAGTCGGTACCAACCCCACTGCTTGTATGTCCCAGGGTGCAGCCAGGCTGTAGTCAGGTCCAACCCCACTGCTGGTATGTCCCAGGGTGCAGCCAGGCTGCAGTCTGTACCAACCCCTCTGCCGGTATGTCCCAGGGTGAGGCCAGGCTGTAGTCGGTACCAACCCCACTGCTGGTATGTCCCAGGGGTGCAGCCAGGCTGCCTTCTGTACCAACCCCACTACCGTTATGTCCCAGGGGTGCAGCCAGGCTGCAGTCTGTACCAACCCCTCTGCCGGTATGTCCCGGGGTGCTGTCAGTATGGCAGGATTGGCCTCACCAAATGCTAAAAAAATCTCCCTTTTGTTAACTTTCATAATGAAGTACTGCTGCGACCTGTAAACTTAAGGAATGTTTTACTGCTGAGAACGGGAGAGTGGAGCAATTTTGTTCTGTTCTCCTCTGCTGGCAATAAAGGGGAGGTGTGCTGAATGGATTGTAGAGACACCGGTGTTGAATTAGGCTGTTAAAGTTTTTGTAATGGTGCAGTAATTATAGTGATCTTGTAATGGATGATTTCAACTTCATAATATTGACTGGCATCTCCTTAGAGCAGGAATTTTATATGGGGCATGATTTGTTTGGTGTGGTCAGGATGTTTTAGAGACATAGAAACATAGAAAATCTACAGTGCAGTACAGACCTTTTGGCCCACAAAACTGTGCCGTATGTTAAAAATTACATAAGGTTACCCATAGCTCTCTATTTTTCTAAGCATGTTCCTATCCAGGAGTCTCTTAAAAAAACCTATTTTATCTGCCTCCACCACTATCGCCTGCAGCTCATGCCACACATCACCACTCTCTGTGTAAAAAAACTTACCCATAACATCTCCTCTGTACCTACATCTAAGCAGCTTAAAACTCTCTTCTCATGCTGGCTATTTCAGACCCTGGAAAAAGCCGCTGACTATCCACATGATCAATGCCTCTCATCATCTTATACACCTCTATCAGGTCACCTCTCATCCTTTGTCGCTCCAAGGAGAAAAAGCCGAGTTCACTCAACCAATTCTCATAAGGCATGCTCTCCAATCCAGCCAACATCCTTGTAAATCTCCTCTGAACCCTTTCTACGGCTTCCACATCTTTCCTTAATGAGGCAACCAGAACTCCAAGAGGGGCTGACCAAGGTCCCTTATAACTGTGACATTATCTCTTTGCTCCTAAACTCAATCCCATGATTGATGAAGGCCAATACATTGTATGCTTTCTTAACCACAGAGTCAACCTGCGCAGCAGCTTTGAGTGTTCTATGGACTCGGACCCCAAGGTCCCTCTGATCATCCACACTGCCAAGTGTCTTACCAGTAATAATATATTCTGCCATCATACTTGACTTACCAGAATGAACCACTTCACACTTATCTGGATTGAACTCCATCTGCCACTTCTCAGCCCAGTTTTGCATCCTATCAATGTCCCGCTGTAACTTTTGAGAACCCTCCACACTATCCACAACACCCCCAATCTTTGTGTCATCAGCAAGCTTACTAACCCATCCCTCCACTTCCTCATTTATAAAAATCATGAAGGGTAGGGGTCCCAGAGCAGATCCCTGTTACCAACCTCCATGCAGAATATGACCCATCTACAAACACGCTTTGCCTGCTGTGGGTAAGCCATTTCTGAATCCACCAAGTAATGTCCCTTTGGATCCCATGTCTCCTTACGTTCTCAATAAGCCTTGCATGAGGATACCTTATCAAATATTTGCTGAAATCCATATACACTGCATCTACTGCTCTACCTTCATCAGTCACTTTTAGTCACATCCGCAAAAAATTCAATCAAGCTTGTAAGACATGACCTGCCTTTCACAAAGCCATGCTGACAATTCCTATTCATATAATGTCTCTCCAAATGTTCATAAATCCTGTCTCTCAAGATCTTCTCCATGAACAGTCCAACCACTGAAGTAAGACTCACTGGTCTATAATTTCCTGAGCTATCTCTACTCCCTTTCTTGAATAAGGGAACAACATCTGCAACCCTCCAATCCTCCGGAACCTCTCCCGTCCCCATTGATAATGCAAAGATCATCACCAGTGGCTCAACAATCTCCTCCCTCGCCTGGGGTACATCTCGTCTGGACCCAGTAACTTATTCAACTTTCCAAAAGCTCCAGCACATCCTTTTCCTTAATATCTATGTGCTCAAGCTTTTCAGTCTGCTGTAAGTCATCCTAAAATCGCCAGTATCCTTTCCCATAGTGAATACTGAAGCAAGTTATTCATTGAGTACCTCTGTTATCTCCTCTGGTTCCATACACACTTTCCCACTGTCGCACTTGATCAGCCCTATTCTCTCACATCTTATCATCTTGCTCTTCACATACTTGTAGAATGCCTTGGTGTTTTCCTGCCAAGGCTTTCTCATGGCCCCTTCTACCTCTCCTAATTTCATTCTTAAGCTACTTCCTGCTAAACTTACAATATCCTAGATCTCTATCATTACCTAGTTTTTTGAACCTTTAGTAAGCTTTTCTTTTCTTGACTAGATTTACAACAGTCTTTGTACACCAAGGTTCTTGTACCCTGCCGTTGTTCTTCTGTCTCATTGGAACACATCTATGCAGAACTCCACGCAAATATCCTCTGAACTTTTGCCACATTTCTTCTGTACATTTCCCTGAGAACATCTGTTCCTAATTTATGGTTCGAAGTTCTTGCCTGATAGCCTCATATTTCCCCTTACTCCAATTAAGGAGAGTAAGGGGAAATATGGCACAATATGTAAATAAGCCAACTAGAGGAGAGGCTTTAATTGATGTTGTATTGGGAAATGAACCTGGTCAGGTGTCAGATCTCTCGGTGGGGGAGCATTTTGGAGGTAGTGATCACAACTCTATGTCCTTTACCATAGTGTTGGAAAGGGATAGGAGCAGACATTTTGGGAAAGCATTTAATTTTGGTGGGGAAAATATGATGCTGTTAGGCAAGAACTTGGCAACATAAATTGGGAGCAGATGTTCTCTGGGCAATGTACGGCAGAAATGTGGCAAATGTTCAGGGAACATTTACATCGTGTTCAAAGTATGTAGAAAATCTAGTTAATAATAAAAGCAAAGCTTACAAAAGGTTCAAGAAACTAGGTACTGTTAGTACTCTAGAAAATTACAAGGGCTCAAGAATGACATTAGGAGAGCTAGAAGGGACTATGAAAAGGCCTTGAAAAACAGGATTAAGTATCTGAAGAGCAAGAGGATGAACTGTGTGAGAATAGGACCCTTCAGGTGTGATAGTGGAAACATGTGCATGGAGTCGGAGGAGGTAGCGGAGGTACTGAATGAATACTTTGCTTCAGTATTCACCAGGGAAAAGGAACTTGGCAGTTGTGGGGAGCTTATAAACATTAAGAAAGTGGATGTGCTTTTGAAAGGTATTAAGTTAGATAAGTCGTTGGGACCGGATGAGATGTACCCCAGGCTACTGTGGGAAATGAGAGGGGAGATTGTTGAGCCTCTGGCAATGATCTTTGCATCATCAATAGGGACAGGAGAAGTACCAGAGGATTGGAGGGTTGCAGATATGGTTCAAGAAAGGGAGTAGAGATAACCTAGGAAATTATAGACCAGTGAGTTTTACTTCAGTGTGGGTAAGTTGTTGGAGAAGATCCTGAGAGACAGGATTTATGAACATTTGGAGAGACATAATCTGATTAGGGATTGTCAGCATGGCTTTATCAAGGGCAAGTCATGCCTTACAAGCCTGACTGAATTCTTTGAGGATGTAACAAAACACATTGATGAAGGCAGAGCAGTGGATGTAGCGTATATATTCAGAAAGTAAAGAAGCATGGGATCCAAGGAAACCTTGCTTTGTGGATCCAGAATTGCCTTGCCTATAGAAAGCAAAGGTGGTTGTAGATGGTTTGTATTCTGCATGGAGGATGGTGATCTGTTCTGGGATCCCTCCTCTTTGTGATCTTTATAAATGACTCGGATGAGGAAGTAGAAGGGTGGATTAGTAAATTTGCCTATCTCACAAAAATAGAGGGTGTTGTTAGTCTGGAGGCTTGTCAGAGGTTACAGTGGGACATCGATAGGATGCAGAACTGTGCTGAGAAGTGGCAGGTGGAGTTCAACTGAGGTAAGTGTGAAGTGGTTCATTTTGGTATGTCAAATTTGAAGGCAGAATGTAATATTAATAGTAAGACTCTTGGCAATGTGAAGGATCAGAGGGATCTTGGGTTCCATGTCCATAGGACGCTCAAAGCTGCTGCACAGATTGACAGTGTTGTTAAGAAGGCGTATGGTGTGTTGCCATTCATCAACCATGGGATTAAGTTCAAGAGCCGTGAGGTAGTATTAAAGCTATACAAGACCTTAGTTGGACCCAACTTGGAGTACTGTGTTCTGCTCTGGTAACCTCACTACAGGAAGGATGTGGATGCTACAGAGAGTGTGCAGAGATTGACAAGGATGTTGCCTGGATTGGACAGCGTGCATTATAAGATTGGGATGAGTGAACTTGGCCTTTTCTTCATGGTGTAATGGAAGATGAGAGGTGACCTGATAGAGGTGTATAAAATGATGAGAGGTATTGATCATGTTGATAGCCAGAGGCTTTTTCCCAGGGCTGAAATGGTTGCCACAAGAGGATGAAGTTTTAAGGTGCTTGAAAGTAGTTACAAGGTAAGTTCTGCACACAGAGAGCGGTGTGTGGAATGTGCTACCAGTGATAGTGGTAGAGAGATACAATCGAGTCTTTTAAGAGTCTCTTAGATAGGTACATGAAGCTTAGAAAAATAGAGGGCTATGCGCTCTATAGGGAAATTCTAGGTTACATGGTTGGCACAACATTGTAGACCAAAGGGCCTGTAATGCGCTATAGATTTCTATACTCTCTGTTTATAATGTATAATTTCTAATTTAGGGTGATGAATGTGCAGATTAGAGCGTGAAAGATTATCTGGACAGAGGCTGATCAGAGGGATGGAACAAAGCAGGACTGTGATGGAGAGACGTTGATACTTACTCTAACCATATCTTCGATTTTAGAGAGGAATCACCATGAAATAATGTTCCAGGTACAATTGTGGATGAATTTCAGGTGGAAGGAGGTTTTACAATCAATAAGCATCAGCAGAATGACAGAAATCTGTCCATCTTCAAGAACCTTGAGGTTCTGTGGTCGTGACAGAGACTCCCAGATGGGTTGTTGCCTCCTGGGTGCCAGGGTCAGGGACGTCTCTGATCGTGTGCACAGCATTCTGAAATGGGGGGGGGGGGTGAGCAGCCAGATGTCATGGTACACATCGGTACCAATGACGTAGGAAGAACAGGTGAGGAGTCCCTGAAGAGGGAGTACAGAGAGCTTTGTAGGAAGTTACAAAGCAGGACCTCGAGGGTGGTAATCTCAGGATTGCTACCTGTGCCACGTGCCAGTGAGGGTAAGAGTAGGATGCTCTGGAGGATGAACACGTGGCTGAGGAACTGGTGTAGGTGCAGGGTTTCAGATTTCAGGATCATTGGGTCCTCTTCTGGGGCAAGAGAGACGGGTTACACCTGAACTACAGGGGGACCAATATCCTTGCAGGGAGGTTTGTTAGTGCTATTGGGGAGGGTTTAAACTAGATTTGCAGGGGGTGGGAACCAGAGTGCCAGAGTAGATAATGGAGCGGGGGTGAAAATAAATGATGTTAATGTTTCGTGCAAAGTCACAAGTAGAAGGTTTATGTGTGGTGGTAATAATCTTCTGAGGTGTGTCTATTTCAGTGCAAAGAGTATTGTGGGGAAGGCTGATGAGCTGAGGGCGTGGATTGACACATGGAATTATGACATTGTAGCCATTAGTGAAACTTAGCTACAGGAGGGGCAGGACTGGCAGCTCAATGTTCCAGGGGTTCCGATGTTTCAGACGTGATAGAGGGAGAGGGATGAAGGGTGGGGGGGAGTGGCATTGCTAATCAGGGAAAATATTACAGCAGTGCTTCGGCAGGACAGATTAGAGGGCTTGTCTACCATATGGGTGGAGCTGAGAAACAGGAAAGTTATGACCATATCAATGGGGTTGTATTATAGATCACCCAATAGTCAGTGAGAATTGGAGGAGCAAATCTGCAGAGAGATAGCAGACAACTGTAGGAAACATAAAGCTGTGATAGTAGGTGATTTTAATTTTCCACATATTGATTGGGACTCCCATACTGTTAAAGGTCTAGACGGGTTAGAGTTTATAAACTGTGTGGTCAGGAAAGTTTTCTAGATCAATATATAGAGGTACCGACTAGAGAAGATGAAATATTAGATCTCCTATTAGGAAATGAGTTAGGGCAGGTGACGGAAGTGTATGTAGGGGAACACCTTGGTTCCAGTGATCATAACACCATTAGTTTCAACTTGATCATGGATAAAGATAGATCTGGTCTTTGGGTTCAGGTTCGAAACTGGATAAAGGCCAAATTTGAAGAAATGAGAAAGGATCTAAAAAGTGTGGATTGGGACAGGTTGTTTTCTGGCAAGGATGTGATTGGTAAGTGGGAGGCCTTCAAAAGAGAAATTTTGAGAGTGTAGAATTTGTATGTTCCTGTCAGAATTAAAGGCAAAGTGAATAAGAATAAGGAATCTTGGTTCTCGAGAGATATTGGAACTCTGATAAAGAAAAAGAGAGAGATGTATGACATGTATAGGAAACAGGGAGCAAATAAGGTACTTGAGGAGTATAAAAAGTGCAAAAAAAACAAGAAAGAAATCAGGAGGGCTAAAAGAAGACGAGGTAGGTTTGGCAGTCAAAGTGAAGGATAATCCAAAGAGCTTCTACAGATATATTAAGAGCAAAAAATAGGTAGTAAGGGATAAAATTGGACCTCTTGAAGGTCAGAGTAGTCGGCTATGTATTGAACCAAAAGAAATGGGGGAGATCTGAAATGGTTATTTTGCGTCTGTATTTACTAAGGAAATTGGCATGAAGTCAATGGAAATAAGGCAAACAAGTAGTGAGGTCATGGGACCTATACAGATTGAAGAGGAGGAGGTGCTTGCTATGTTGAGGCAAATCAGAGTAGATAAATCCCCAGGACCTGACCGGGTATCAGACCTTGAAGGAGACTAGGGTTGAAATTGCAGGAGCCCAGGCAGATATATTAAAGATGTCAGTAGCAATGGGTGAGGTGCCTTGAAGGATAGCTCATGTTGTTCTGTTATTTAAAAAAGGCTCTAAAAGTAATCTGGGAAATTATAGGCCGGTAAGTTTGAAATTGGTAATAGGTAAATTATTGGAAGGAGTACTATAAGAGATAGGATCTACAAGTATTTAGTTAGACAAGGACTTATTAGGGAGAATCAACAAGGCTTTGTGCATGGTAGGTCATGTTAAATAAATCTGTTAGAGTTTTACCAGGAGGTTACAAGTAAAGTGGATGAAGGGCAGGCAGTGGATGTTGTCTACATGAACTTCAGAAAGGCCTTTGACAAGGTCCCACATGGGAGGTTAATTAGGAAGATTCAGTCACTAGGTATATATGGAGAGGTAGTAAATTGGATTAGACATTGACTCAATGGGAGAAGCCAGAGAATGATAGTGGAGGATTGCTACTCTGAGTGGAGGCCTGTGACTAGTGGTGTGCCACAGGGATCAGTGCTGGGTCCATTGTTATTTGTCATCTATACCAATGATTTGGATGATAATGTGGCAAATTGGGTCAGCAAATTTGCTGATGATACAAGGATTGGAGGTGTAGTGGACAGCGAGGAAGGTTTTCAAAGCTTGCAGGGGGATCTGGACCAGCTGGAAAAATGGGCTGAAAAATGGCAGATGCAGCTTAATATAGACAAGTGTGACGTATTGCACTTTGGAAGGGAAAACCAAGGTAGAACTTACAAGGTAAATGGTAGGGCACTGAGGAGTGCAGTAGAACAGAGGGATCTGGGAATACAGATACAAAATTCCCTAAAAGTGGTGTCTCAGGTAGATAGGGTAGTAAAGAGAGCTTTGGGTAATTGACCTTTATAAATCAAAGTATTGAGTATAAGAGTTGGAATGTTATGGTTGTATAAGGCATTGGTGAGGCCAAATTTGGAGTATTGTATGCAGTTTTGGTCACCTAATTACAGGAAGGATATTAATAAGGTTGAAAGAGTGCAGAGAAGATGTTTACAAGGATGTTGCCGGGACTTGAGAAACTGAGTTACAGAGAAAGGTTGAATTGGTTAGGACTTTATTCCCTGGAGCGTAGAAGAATGAGGGGAGATTTGATAGAGGTGTGTAAAATTATGATGGGTATAGATGGAGTGAATGCAAGCAGGCTTTTTCCACTGAGGCTAGGGGAGAAAAAAACCAGAGGACATGGGTTAAGGGTGAAGGGGAAAATTTAAAGGTAACATTGGGGGGGGGCTTCTTCACACAGAGAGTGGTGGGAGTGTGGACTGAGCTGCTAGATGAAGTGGCAAATGCCGGCTCACTTTTAAAACTTGGACAGGTACATGAATGAGAGGTGTATGGAGGGATATGGGCCAGGTGTAGGTCAGCGGGACTAGGCAGAAAAATGGTTCGGCACAGCCAAGAAGGGCCAAAAGGCCTGTTTCTGTGCTGTAACGTTCTGTGGTTCTAACCTGTAAATAGAAAGACTGAAAACTGCAAGCTATGAAGTTCACATTGCAAGAATCAATGATCCTTCTGTCTTTAAAATAGACACTTCCATCCATCCCACTGACTGCAATTTTGCCCTAACAACTGCCTGTCATTCCTCACAGACACTACACACTACAACACACACAGAACGCTGGTGGAACGCAGCAGGCCAGGCAGCGTCTATAGGGAGAAGTGCTGTCGACATTTCGGGCTGAGTCCCTTCGTCATGACGATTCAGGAGGAATCAGGAAGGATCGTCAGTCCTGACGAAGGGTCTCGGCCTGAAACGTCGACAGCACTTCTCCCTATAGATGCTGCCTGGCCTGCTGCGTTCCACCAGCATTTTGTGTGTGTTGCTTGAATTTCCAGCATCTGCAGATTTCCTCGTGTTTGCCTTTCAACTACACACTACATCTGCTTGTCTCGTCCTTTAACCTATCACCCTAGTTCTTATATCCCTGCCAAACTGTTTAACCACACACCCCCACAAACAGCTCTAGTGATCCTGCCTGGAAGGATATTGGCCATCTCCAGTTCAGGTGTAATCCAAACTTTTTATTCAGGTTTTACTCTCTTTGGCACATGACAATCTAGAGATTATTACCCTGGATATTCTGCTTTTTGGCTTTCTACCTAATATTCTCCTTCAGAATCTCATCCCTTTTCCTACCCATGTTGTTGGTACCAATGTGCACCATGACTTCTGGCTGTTTACCTTTAGAATGCTTTGGACTGCTCCGAGATGTTCCTGACACTGGCACCTGGGAGGCAATGTACTGTCTGAATGTCTCTCTAACATCCATATAATCTCCTGTCTGGAACCTCCTATCACTCCTCTTCTCCCCCATTCCTGTGCCAGAGGCCTGGTCACCACGGCTTCCCATGGTAGGTCGCCCATCTCCCAACTACGTCCAAAGTGGTATACTTATTATTGAGAATTGGAAGGGGACTAATATCCAAGTGGAAAGGTTTGCTAATGGTGCGCATGGTAGGTCTTTAAAATAGAACTGTAGGGGGATGTGAACCAGATTGCCACAACAGTTAGTGGAGTTGTAGTACTGGAAAATGTTGGTAAGACTTCAGACAAAGTCAGGAGTTGAAAGGTTGAGCATGTTGCGACTAGTTTCTTGAGCTGCAAGGGGTGTTATAGGAAAGGTGGATGAGCTCAGGGCAAGGATCAACACCTGGAATTATGACGCTGTAGCCATTAGTGAGACTTGGTTGTAGGAGGGTAGGACTGGCAACTTAGTATTCTGGGGTTCGGTTGTTTTAGATGTGACAGAGTGGAATGGATTACAGAAGAAGGGGTACTGTTACTAGTCAAAGAAAATGTCACGGCAGTCAGTCAGGGCAGACTGACTGAGGCGTTATTGGTGGAACTGAAAAATGAGAAAGGTATGACCATGTTAATGGGACTATATTACAGACCACCCAACTGTGGTAAGGATTTATTGGAACAAATTTGCAGAGAGGTTGCAGACTGTTGCAGGAAACACAATTTTTGTTGTAGTAGTTGATCTTAACTTTCCACTGATTGACTGGAAATCCCATAATGTAAAAGGATTAAATTGTATATTAAATTGACTTTATTTCTTACATCCTTCACATCCATGAGGCATAAAAGTCTTTACGTAATGTCTCCATCTAAATGTGCAATGTGCAATCAAAGTAATTTATAATAATTTGTAATAAATAGAACAGTCAGTGTACTATAGAGTACACCTAAATCAGCATGAGTTCATCAGTCTGATGGCCTGGTGGAAGAAACTGTTCCAGTGCCTGTTGGTCCTGTCTTTTATGCTGTGGTACCGTTTCCCAGTTGGTAGCGGCTGGAATAGATTGTGGTTGGGGTGACTTGGGTCGTCAATGATCCTACGGGCCCTTTTTACACACCTGTCCTTGTAAATATACTGAATCATGGAAAGTTCACAACTACAGATGTGCTGGGCTGTCCGCACCAGTCTCTGCAGAGTCCAGTGATTAAGAGGTACAGTTCCCTTACCAGGCAGTGATGTAGCCAGTCAGGATGCTCTCAACTGTCTGCGGTGAAAGAGGCGTTGTTGTGCCTTTTTCACCGTTCAGCTGGTGTGTACAGACCCCGTGAGGTGTTCGGTGATTTGAATGCTGAGGAACTTGAAGCTGTTCACCCTCTCAACCCCAGATCCATTGATGTCAATAGTGGTTAGCCCGTCTCCATTCCTCCTGTAATCTACAACCTGCTTCTTTGTTTTTGTATAGAGTTCAATGGTTCGATAGTTTCATTTAAAATCAAAGCATGTATACAATATACAACTTGAAATTCTTACTCTCCACAGTCATCCTCGAAATAGAAGTAAAAATCCCAATGAATGAATGACAGAAAAAATGCAAGAGCCTCCATCCCCCTACCATACATAACAGTGGCAAGCAGCATCCACGTATTTAACATAAAGCATCAGCATACCCACCACTCACCAAGCAAGTAACAACAAAGCTGCCACAGAGACCATTCTCTGCAGTACATCAAAAATTAACTGTTCACTCCAACATTTCCTGAGAGAGAAAGATATCCCTCCGAGAGCAGAGACAGCCAGTCACTGTTTTGATGTTACAGTCAGTCTGAAGCATTGTTTTTTAATTTGAGTTCCTTGACTCAAGAGTTGGCAGCATACTCTCACTCACCATTGAGGGAGTGCTTGGTCACTGAGTGCTACAGCCTCTGAAAGTCACACTTGCTCTCTTCGATGTTCCAGCTCCCACTATGTTTCACTGGCTTTTGGCACATTGTTCTTGAGGGAGATGTCAGTGAGTGGTAGTAGATGACTAGAGGTCCCAGCGATTGATGCTGTGGTGTGCCACAGGGATCAGTGCTGGGTCCATTGTTGATTGTCATCTATATCAATAATCTACTTCTTCAAACAGGTCATTTATAAAAATCACAAAGAGGAGGTGCCCAGACCAGTCTGTGACGCCACTGATCTCCATCCTCCACGCAGAATATGAACCATCTACAACCATCCTTTGCCTTCTGTGGGCAAGCCAATTCTGGATCCAAAAAGCAATGTCCTCTTGGATCCTGTGTCTCATTACTTTCTGAATGAGCCTCGCATGGGGAACCTTATGAAATGTCTTACTGAAATTCATATACACTACATCCACTGCTCTACCTTCATCAATGTGTTTTGTTACTTCTGCAAAGAATTCAGTCAGGTTAATAAGGCATGACCTGCTTTTGACAAAGCCATGCTGACTATCCCTAATCAGATTATGTCTCTCCAAATGCTCATTAATCCTTCCTCTCTGGATCTTCTCCAACAATTTGCTCACTACTGAAGTAAGGCTCGCTTGTCTATAATTTCCTGGGTTTTCTCTACCCTCTTTCTTGCCACCTTCTGGTACTTCTCCCATCCCTATTGAAGATGCAAAATTATCGCCAGAGGCTTGGCAACCCCACTTCCCACAGTAGCTGGGGAATTTAACTAACTTAATACCTTTCAACAGATCCAGCATATCCTCTTTCTTAATGTCGATACACTCAAGTGTTTCAGTCCGCTGTAAGTCATCCCCACAATTGCCTTTTCAGTGGTGCATACTGAAGCAAAGTATCCATTCAGTACCTCCGCTACCTCCTCCGACTCCATGCACTTGTTTCCACTCTCACACCTGACTGGTCCTATTCTCACCTGGCTCATCCTCTTGCTCTTCACATTCTCGTAGAATGCCTTTGTGCACTATGGTTCTTTCACCCTGCCTCAATGGAACATCCCTATGCAGACTCCATGCAATTGTTTCCCTGAACATTTGCCACTTTTCTACTATGAATTTTCCCTGAGAACATCTGCTCCCAACTTATGGTCCTAAGTTCCTGCCTAATAGCATCATATTCCCCCCTACCACAATTAAATGTTGTCTGCTGTTATCCCTCTCCTGCACTTTGGTAAAGGAGATAGTGATCCCTACCTCCAAAATGCTCTCCCACTGAGAGATCTGACACCTGACCAGGTTCAATTCTCAATACCAGATAAAGCACAGCCTCTCCTCTTGTAGGTTTATCTACATATTGTGTCAGGAAACCTTCCTGAAAACACCTAACAAACTCCACCCCATCTAAACCCCTCGCTCGAAGAAGATGCCATTGACTATTAGGAAATTGACATCACCAATCACAACAACCCTATTATTATTGTACCGTTCAAGAATTTGCCTCCCTATCTGCTCCTCAATGTCTCTGTTATTATTGGGAAGGTCTATAAAAATACCCAGTTATTGCCCCTTTCTGCTTCTGACTCCACCCCCCCACAAGGACTCAGTAGACAATCCCTCCATGACTTTTCTGCAGCCATGATTAGCATACCACGCCTCACCTATTTTGCCTCCCTCCCTGTTCTTTTTGAAACATTTAAACCCCAGCACACTCAGCAGCCATTCCTGTTCCTGAGACATAACAAGTCTCTGTAATGGCCACAACATCATAATTCCAAATATTGACCCAAGCTCTTAAGTTCATCCGCCTTGCTCATGATACTCCTTGCATTAAAATAGACACATGTCAAACCATCTGGCTGAGTGCATCTTTGCTCTATCATCTGCCTATCCTTCCTCACAAACTCCCTACAAACTATCTTTACTTGTGCATCAGCCACCCCATCCTCTCACTTCAGTCCCCTCCTCCCACACAAATCTAGTTTAAACCCTCTCCAACAGAATTAGCAAACCTCCCTCCCGAGATATTGGTTCCCCTCCAGTTCAGGTGCAACCTGTCCCACTTGTACAGGTCACCTCCTCCCCAGAAAAGGTTCCAATAATCCAAGAACTTGAAACCCTGTCCCCTGCACCATCTCCTCAGCCACTCATTCATCTGCGCTATCTCCCTGTTCGAACCTTCACTAGTTTGTGGCACTGGGAGTAATCTGCAGATTAACACCTTGGAGGTCCTGCTCTTCAGCCTCCTTCCTAACTCTTTTAAAATACTGCGCAGGACCTCTACCCTTCTCTTGCCGATGTCATTGCTGCCAACATGTACCGTGACCTTCCGCCACTCACCCTCCCCTTCAAGAATATTCTGTAACCACACGGAGACATCCTGGACCCTAGCACCCAGGAGGCAACACGCTATCCTGCTGTCTTTTTTGCTGCCACAGAATCTCCTATCTGTCCCTCTAACTATCGAGACCCTATGACTATATCTCCACCTGACTTCCCCCTATCCTTCTGAGGCTCAGAGCTGACCACAGTGCTATTGGTCTGACTGTTGATGCTTTGCCCAGATAGGTCACCCCCTCAGCAGTATCCAAAGGGGTATACCTGTTGTTGAGGGGAATGGCCACAGAGGGACCCTGCACTGACTTCCTTCTCCCTTTACCTCTCTCAGTGTTCACCCATCTACTCACTGAATTCTGCACCCTGGGTGTAACCACCTGCTCAAAAATCATATTTATCAATTGCTCTGCCTCCCAGATTATCCTAAGTTAATCCAACTCCAGCTCCAGTTCCTTAATGCGGTCTTTCATGAGCTGGAGTTGGCTGCAATTCCCACAGGTGTAGTCATCAGGGAGACTATCAGGTTCCATGAATTCCCACGTCCTACAGGAGGAGCTATATCTGCCATCCTGCCTCCACTGTCAATGGGCAACTAAGACCAAATCATCTTACCTGTTTCTTTGGCCTCAGCCTCTTCTCGTTGAAGCCTCTTGAGTTAAAGCCTGATGCTCCTACTCTCACCACTGGTCACCCCTGTACTTTTATTTTATTTGCAGTGCTCTGCTCCTGATCAGTCCTCTGGAATTCCCCCCTTCCCGGTTTCATCTATCACTTTGTGTTTTTCCCTCCCCTCCTTGACCTTTTAAATCTACTCATCTTTTTATTTCTTCAGCCCTGCCGAAGGGTCTCGACCCGAAATCTCAACTGTACTTTTTTTCCATAGATGCTGCCTGGTCTGCTGAGTTCTTTCAGCATTTTGTGTAAATTGGGATGTTCGCAAGGAACCTGTCATTGCTGCAGAATGTCAGCAGGTGGGGGAGTTGTCCACAGAAAACTTGTCATTGCGGCAGGATACCAGCAGGTGGGGGTGTTGTCCACAGAAAACTTGTCATTGCGGCAGGATACCCGCGGGTAGGAGTGTTGTCCACAGAAAACTTGTCATTGCGGCAGGATACCAGCAGGTGGGGGTGTTGTCCACAGAAAAATTGTCATTGCGGCAGGATACCAGCAGGTGGGGGTGTTGTCCACAGAAAACTTGTCATTGCGGCAGGATACCCGCGGGTAGGAGTGTTGTCCACAGAAAACTTGTCATTGCGGCAGGATACCAGCAGGTGGGGGTGTTGTCCACAGAAAACTTGTCATTGCGGCAGGATACCAGCAGGTGGGGGTGTTGTCCACAGAAAACTTGTCATTGCGGCAGGATACCAGCAGGTGGGGGTGTTGTCCACAGAAAACTTGTCATTGCGGCAGAATGTCAGCAGGTGGGGGAGTTGTCCACAGAAAACTTGTCATTGCGGCAGGATACCAGCAGGTGGGGGTGTTGTCCACAGAAAAATTGTCATTGCGGCAGGATACCCGCGGGTAGGAGTGTTGTCCACAGAAAACTTGTCATTGCTGCAGAATGTCAGCAGGTGGGGGAGTTGTCCACAGAAAACTTGTCATTGCGGCAGGATACCAGCAGGTGGGGGTGTTGTCCACAGAAAACTTGTCATTGCGGCAGGATACCCGCGGGTAGGAGTGTTGTCCACAGAAAACTTGTCATTGCTGCAGAATGTCAGCAGGTGGGGGAGTTGTCCACAGAAAACTTGTCATTGCGGCAGGATACCAGCAGGTGGGGGTGTTGTCCACAGAAAACTTGTCATTGCGGCAGGATACCAGCAGGTGGGGGTGTTGTCCACAGAAAACTTGTCATTGCGGCAGGATACCAGCAGGTGGGGGTGTTGTCCACAGAAAACTTGTCATTGCGGCAGGATACCAGCAGGTGGGGGTGTTGTCCACAGAAAACTTGTCATTGCGGCAGAATGTCAGCAGGTGGGGGAGTTGTCCACAGAAAACTTGTCATTGCGGCAGGATACCAGCAGGTGGGGGTGTTGTCCACAGAAAAATTGTCATTGCGGCAGGATACCCGCGGGTAGGAGTGTTGTCCACAGAAAACTTGTCATTGCTGCAGAATGTCAGCAGGTGGGGGAGTTGTCCACAGAAAACTTGTCATTGCGGCAGGATACCAGCAGGTGGGGGTGTTGTCCACAGAAAACTTGTCATTGCGGCAGGATACCCGCGGGTAGGAGTGTTGTCCACAGAAAACTTGTCATTGCTGCAGAATGTCAGCAGGTGGGGGAGTTGTCCACAGAAAACTTGTCATTGCGGCAGGATACCAGCAGGTGGGGGTGTTGTCCACAGAAAACTTGTCATTGCGGCAGGATACCAGCGGGTAGGAGTGTTGGCCACAGAAAACTTGTCATTGCTGCAGAATGTCAGCAGGTGGGGGAGTTATCCACAGAAAAATTGTCATTGCGGCAGGATACCAGCAGGTGGGGGTGTTGTCCACAGAAAACTTGTCATTGCTGCAGAATGTCAGCAGGTGGGGGAGTTGTCCACAGAAAACTTGTCATTGCGGCAGGATACCAGCGGGTAGGAGTGTTGGCCACAGAAAACTTGTCATTGCTGCAGAATGTCAGCAGGTGGGGGAGTTGTCCACAGAAAACTTGTCATTGCGGCAGGATACCAGCAGGTGGGGGTGTTGTCCACAGAAAACTTGTCATTGCGGCAGGATACCAGCGGGTAGGAGTGTTGGCCACAGAGGATCTGTCTTGTGTCCTGATGAGGTGTCTCCGTACAAATTGTCGACTACTTTTTTCCGTGGATGCTGCCTGGCCTGCTGGGTTCCTCCAACATTTTGTGAGTGTTACAAAATGAACAGGTAGAATTCATAGGTACTGACACTTGATACTGCAAGATGTTCACTTTGCTTTGTGTATAAAAAGTACATGGGGTTAGAAGTAGGTGAAAAAGCAGTACTTAATATTTGGTCTTATGGCAGAACAGAACAGATACAGACATTTCAGTACAACCAGTGCATAGTGACCATGGTGTCCAGTGAAAAAAGATTGTACCTGGGAGTATCAAATATAAACTTGTCAACAAAGCCATTTATTCCATCATCTAAATCATTAATATACAAGAATATAATTGATTATGCCAGGATTCCAGAGGACTGGAAAATTTGCAAAGTTCACTCCAGTCTTCAAGAAGGGAGACATATTTGAAAGGAAATGAAAGGCCACTTCATTGTTTTCGGGGTACTAAGAGGCACATGATAAAATAAACCATAGTCAGCATGGTTTCCTTGAGGGAAACTGAAAATAAATGATGTTAAAAATTCATGCAGTCACAAATAGAAGGTTTGTGTGTGGCGGTAATAGTCTTCTGAGGTGTGCCTATTTCAATGCGAGGAGAAGGCAGACAAGCTGAGGGTGTGGATTGACACATAGAAACATAGAAAATAGGTGCAGGAGTAGGCCCTTCGGCCCTTCGAGCCTGTACCACCATTCAGTATGATCATGGCTGATCATCCAACTCAGAATCCTGTACCTGCTTTCTCTCCATACCCCTGATCCCTTTAGCCACAAGGGCCATATCTAACTTCCTCTTAAATATAGCCAATGAACCGGCCTCAACTGTTTCCTGTGGCAGAGAATTCCACAGATTCACCACTGTCTGTGTGAAGAAGTTTTTCCTCATCTCGGTCCTAAAAGGCTTCCCCTTTATCCTTAAACTGTGACCCCTCGTTCTGGACATCAGAAACAATCTTCCTGCATCAAGCCTGTCCAATCCCTTTAGAATTTTATACGTTTCAATAAGATCCCCCCTCATTCTTCTAAATTCCAGTGAGTATAAGCCTAGTCGATCCAGTCTTTCTTCATATGAAAGTCCTGCCATCCCAGGAATCAATCTGGTGAAGCTTCTCTGTACTCCCTCTATGGCAAGAATGTCTTTCCTCAGATTAGGGGACCAAAACTGCACACAATACTCTTAGTGCGGTCTCACCAAGGCCTTGTACAACTGCAGTAGAACCTCCCTGCTTCTGTACTCAAATCCTTTTGCTATGAATGCCAACATACCATTTGCCTTTTTCACCGCCTGCTGTACCTGCATGCCCACCTTCAATGACTGATGTACAATGACACCCAGGTCTCGTTGCATCTCCCCTTTTCCTAATCCGCCACCGTTCAGATAATAATCTGTTTTCCTGTTCTTGCAACCAAAGTGGATAACCTCACATTTATCCACATTAAATTGCATCTGCCATGAATTTGCCCACTCACCTAACCTATCCAAATCACCCTGCATCCTCTTAGCATCCTCCTCACAGCTAACTCTGCTGCCCAGCTTCGTGTCATCCGCAAACTTGGAGATGCTGCATTTAATTCCCTCGTCTAAATCATTAATATATATTGTAAACAACTGGGGTCCCAGCACTGAGCCTTGCGGTACCCCACTAGTCTTTGCCTGCCATTCTGAAAAGGTCCCATTTATTCCCACTCTTTGCTTCCTGTCTGCCAATGAATTCTCTATCCACATCAATACCATACCCCCAATACCATGTGTTTTAAGTTTGCACACTAATCTGTGTGGGACCTTGTCAAAAGCCTTTTGAAAATCCAAATATACCACATCCACTGGCTCTCCCCTATCCACTCTGCTAGTTACATCTTTAAAAAACTATAATTTTGTCTTGGAATTTTAATTTATGTCATGAAAATTATGACATTGGAGCCATTACTGAAACTTGGCTACAGGAGGGGCAGGACTGGCAGCTCAATGTCCCAGGGTTCCGATGTTTCAGACGTGATAGAGGCAGAGGGATGAAGGTGGGGTGTGGGTGGGGGGGGGGGGTGGCTTTGGTAGTCTGGGAAAAGGTTCCAGCAGTGCTCAGAAAGGACAGATTAGAGGGCTTGTCTACTGAGGCCATATGGGTGGAGCTGAGAAACAGGAAAGTTATGACCACATTAATGGGGTTGTATTATAGATCACCCAATAGTCAGTGAGAATTGGAGGAGCAAATCTGCAGAGAGATAGCAGACAACTGCAGGAGACAGAAAGTTGTGATAGTATGGGATTTTAATTGTCCACATATTGATTGGGACTCACATTCTGTTAAAGGTTAGAATTCATAAAATGTGTTCAGGAAAGTATTCTAAATCAATATATAGAGCTACCAACTAGGGAGGATGCAAAATTACATCTCCTATTAGGAAACAAGTTAGGGCAGGTGATGGAAGTGAGTGTAGGGGAACACTTTCGTTCCAGTAATCATAACATCATTAGTTTCAACTTGATCGTGGATAAAGATAGATCTGGTCCTCGGGTTCAGGTTCAAAACTGGAAAAAGGCCAAATTTGAAGAAATGAGAAAGGATCTAAAAAGCGTAGATTGGGACAGGTTGTTTTCTGGCAAGGATGTCGTTGGTAAGTGGGAGGCCTTCGAAGGAGAAATTTTGAGAGTGTAGAATTTGTATGTTCCTGTCAGGATTAAAGGCAAAGTGAATAAGAATAAGGAACCTTGGTTCTCGAGAGATATGGGAACTCTGATAAAGAAGAAGAGAGAGATGTATGACATGTATAGGAAACAGGGAGCAAATAAGGTACTTGAGGAGTATAAAAAGTGCAAAAAAACTTAAGAAAGAAATCAGGAAAGCTAAAAGAAGACATGAGGTTGTTTTGGCAGTCAGGGTGAAGGATAATCCTAAGAGCTTCTACAGGTAAGTTAAGAGCAAAAGGATAGTAAGGGAATAGAATTGCTCCTCTTGAAGATCAGAGTGGTTGGCTGTGTATGGAACCAAAAGAAATGGGGGAGATATTAAATGGGTTTTTTGCATCTGTATTTACTAAGGAAACTGACATGGAGTCTATGGAAATAAGGCAAACAAGTAGTGAGGTCATGGAACCTATAGAGATTGAAGGGGAGGAGGTGCTCGCTGTCTTGAGGCAAATCAGTGTAGATAAATCCCCAGGACCTGCAGGGTATTCCCTCGGACCTTGAAGGAGACTAGTGTTGAAATTGCAGGGACCCTGGCAGAAATATTTAAAATGTCGATATCTACGAGTGAGGTGCCGGAGGTTTGGAGGATAGCTCATGTTGTTCCGTTGTTTAAAAAAGGCTCTAAAAGTAATCCAGGAAATTATAGGCCAGTATGTATAAGAGTTGGAATGCTATGGTGAGGTTGTATAAGACATTGGTGAGGCCGAATTTGGAGTATTGTGAGCAGTTTTGGTCACCTAGTTACTGGAAGGATATTAATAATGTTGAAAGAGTGCAGAGAAGGTTTACAAGGATGTTGTCGGGACTTGAGAAACTGAGTTACAGAGAAAGGTTGAATAGGTTGGGACTTTATTCCCTGGAGTGTAGAAGAATGAGGGGTGATTTGATAGAGGTGTATAAAATTACGATGGATATAGATAGAGTGAATGCAAGCAGGCTTTTTCCACTGAGGCTAGGAGAGAAAATAAACACAGGACATGGGTTAAAGGTGAAGGGGGAAAAGTTTAAAGGGAACATGGGGTGGGGCTTCTTCACGCAGAGAGCGGTGGGAGTGTGGAATGAGCTGCCAGATGAAGTGGTGAATGCGGGCTCACTTTTGACATTTAAGAAAAACTTGGACAGGTACATGGGTGAGAGGTGTAGGTCCCAGTGCAGGTCAGTGGGACTAGACAGAAAAATGGCACAGCCAAGAAGGGCCAAAAGGCCTGTTTCTGTGTTGTGAAGTTCTATGGTTCTAAGTCTGTTGGAGTTCTTTGAAATAATAGTCAGCAGAATAGACAAAGGAAAATTAGTGGATATTGCACTTGGTTTTTCCTTCCTTTCCAGTGTATATGACAAATAAATTTCTCCGGTTTCCAGCTGGGGTATAGGTATTGTTTTTAACCCTGATGAAGATGGCAGAGTTTATCACCGAAAAGAGTTTATTTTTCAGAAGGATTTTGACAAGATGCCACACACATGAGGCTGCTTAAAAAGTTAAGAGCTTACGGTATTGCAGGAAAGATAACAGAATTCAACCTTGGACGGTTGAAGAAGTTTGGTATAGGCCCCCATATTCTAAGAACTTTCTGCAAGAGCACAATTGAAAGCATCCTGACTGGCTGCGTCACTGTCGGGTATGGGAACTGTACTTCCCTCAATCGCAGGACTCTGCAGAGAGTGGTGCGGACAGCCCAGTGCATCTGCACATGTGAACTCCCCACTATTCAGGACATTTACAAGGATAGGTGTGTAAAAAGCACCTGAAAGATCATTGGATCATTGGTTGTATATGTTGGCATATATGTATATTGATAATAAATTTACTTTGAAATTTGTCAATGTCCTACGACAACGTTCTACATTATCCAGAACTCCAACTTTCATGTCATCAGTAAACTTACTAACCCACCTTTCCAGTTCCTCAAGTAAATTCATTATTTATAAAAATCCTGGAACAGATTCTGTTGGAACACCACTGGTCATGAACCTCCAATCAGCAAATACTCCATCTACAACCACCTTTTATGGACAAATCAACTCTGTAGCCATACATAAAAACACAAAATGCTGGCAGAACTCAGCAGGCCAGACAGCATCGATGGGAGGAGGTAGTGACGACGTTTCAGGCTGAAACCCTTCATCAGGATCCTTACATCAAAGTTTCCCTGGATCTTGTGCCGAGTGAATTTCTGCATGAGCCTACCACTTAGTAAAATCCATGCAAGTACATCCACTTCCATACCTTCACCAGTGTTCTTTATCACATACTCAAAGAATCTGTTCTGGGACCCCTGTTCATTGTAATTTTTCTAAATTTTACTTGGATGAGGAAGTTGAAGAGAGGCTTAGTAAGTTTGCTGATGATATGAAAGTTGGCAGAGCCCCAATCTCCTGCATGCTATATCTTCATGCCCTAATCAGAATCAGATTTATTATCACAGGCATGCCTTCAGAGTCTATCAATCTGACCTGGCCTCCACAGCTGCCTGTAGCAACAAATTCCACACTAGGTTAAAAAATTCCTCCTAATTTTCATTTTTAAAAGACATCCCTCTGTTTTGAGACCATGTTCTCCGGTCTAAGACACTCACGTCATAGGAAGCATCCTCTCTACATCCACTCTATTGAGGCTTTTCAACACTTAATGAGGTCACCCTTCATTCTTCTGAATTTCAGTGAGTAGACCTTAAGACCACAGGACAAAGAAGCAGAATTAGGCCATCTGGCCCATCAAATCTGCTCCATCATCAATCATGGATGATCCTTTTTTTTTCCTCCTCAGTCTTCTCCCTGTAACCTTTGATGCTGTGTCTTAACAAGAACCTATCAAGTTCTGCCTTAAATACACCCAATGACCAGGCATCCACTCCTGACTGTGGTAACAAATCCCACAAATTCACCACCCCCAGCTAAAGAATTTTCTCCATATCTCTGTTTTACATGGACACTTCTCTATCCCGAGGCACTGTCTCCTAAGGTTCTTTTACCTTGTTCCCTAATCACCCCTGCTTCATTACTTAACAGCCAATCTAGTACAGCCGATCACCTCGTGGCTCAATGACAAACTGCTCTAAAAAGCTGTCACGCAGGCATTCAACAAACTCACTTCCTTGAGATCTATTTCCAACCTGATTTTTTCAATCTATGTGCACACTGAAATCTCCCCTGATTATCATAACATTGCCCTTAGATATGCCTTTTTTAATTTCCCGCTGTAATCTGTGGTCCACATCCAAGCTATTGTTGGAAAGCCTGTATATAACTGCCAGCAGGATCCTTTTACCTTGCAGTTTCTTAACTCCACCCAAAAGGATTCAACAGCTTCCAATCCTATGTTACGCCTTTTCCTGACTTGACGCCATTCTTTACCAGCAGAGCCACACCACCTCGTCTTCTTACTTTCCTGTCCCTCGGATACAATATGTAACCTTGGACATTCAGCTCCCAATCACAACCATCCTTCAGCCATAATTCAGTGATGACCACAACATCATACCTGACAATCTGTAATCGTGCAACAAAGTCATTCACCTTAAGACTATAAGATGTAGCAGAAGTAGGCCATTTGGCCCATCAGTTATGTTCCACTATTCAATCATGGCTGATCCAATTCTTCCAGTCATCCCCCCTCCCCTGCCTTCTCCCCGTACCCTTTGATATCCTGGCTAATCAAAAACCTACCTATCTCTGCCTTGACTTGGCCTCCACAGCCGCTCATGACAACAAACTCCACAGAACTACCTCTCCATGTAAACCTGGTGACTGAATCTTCCTAACTAACCTCCCATGCGGGACCTTGTCAAGGGCCTTACTGAAGTCCATGTATACAACATCCACTGCCTTCCCTTCATCCACTTTCCTGGTAACTTCCTCGAAAAACTCTAATAGATTGGTTAAACATGACCTGCCATGCACTAAGCCATGCTGACTTTTTCTAATAAGTCCCTGTCTATCCAAATACTTGTAGATCCTATCTCTTAGTATTCCTTCCAATAATTTACCTACTACCAATGTCAAACTTACCAGCCTATAATTTTCCAGCTTACTTTTTGAGCCTTTTTTAAACAATGGATCCACATGAGCTATTCTCCAATCCTCCGGCACCTGACCAGTCACGGGAGAACCCTGTATTGTCTGCCTGCTCCTCACCCTTCCCCTTCCCCTTTGGTCAGGCCTGCCTGCATCTGATGTGGAACCTGAGCCCTGGTCACTGAAGCTCTAATAGCCTTAAGGATCAGTGCTAATTCTCCCTGCAGATGAAGTCCTCTGGGATACTGGTAGTCTGCCCGAATTCCCTAATCCTGCAGACGGAGCATATCACCACCCTGATATACCAGCTACTCAAATTGAAAATCACCCAAGCCTTACAAACTAAAGCATCAACCTTAAAATCAGCGACCTTACATCTCAGATATGACCCCTCAAAAACGTTTATGACTGATGGCTGTTATTGGCAGTGTGTTCTATGTGTGTTACTGTATACTGAGGAAATTTAACCTGAGAAACAACTCTTGCTTCGGCAGTTCCTCTGTAAACTCGTGAATGGCTCTGAGCCCTGTATCAAGATGAGTAAAATTGGCCTTCATGACGACACCAGCTTTACCTAAAAAAACAAGGACTTTGTAGACAATATACCCACCATTGCTACTGAGATCTTCATCAGTGCTGCCACTGCTCTCAGTTGATGGCCAGCACGGGGTGGTATACATAGAGGTAAACTTCCCGGGGAAGTTCATGGTGTTTGGACACGGAGACCATGGGTGTCTGGGCGAGCTGATCGAAAGATTTGCTGTGTGCGGCTGGTGAAGGAAGTTTCGAAAGACTTAGACGTCATTCTGTACGAGCACGTCAGATTCTGGAGCCAAACCCACAGCACTGAGGAAACAGTGATCTAAGGAACGATGGTTTCAACAACCTCATCTCTTCCCACATGGTGTGTGGATCCTGTACCAGGACTTCAAACTGTCCGTGCAGTTACTCATCACCTTCAAGGGGAGCTATGGTGCAACTATGTCGCTCGGCTGGAATGACAAGCTGTCTTCAGTCAAGGCCTTGCTGAAGACTGACTTCGAGGTGTGAGGTGACTATGTGCTGGTGTCCCGCTTTCAGCCGGAGCTCCCTAACCCCAGTGCTGGGTCCAGTCGCCGAGGAGTCGATCTGGGTCATCGCGTTGTTCTTGCTCAAATCAACAAATAAAATGCTCCATAAATGTAATAACCTTCTGTTGGTCTCGTTGTCCAATTCTTACTTCAGTTAGACTTAGACATGTCATTGGGGAATGGGATCGGTGTATAAGTGAGGCTGGTGACTTAGAACGCGGGTAATGTTCGGAGTCGGTGGCGCTGGTGATCAACAGCCATATGGACACAGATGCGGCCAAACCCGCTGCTTCTTTTCAATGCCATACCATCCGCGGTGTAGGTCTGCACAGGCTGATCCTACCAAAGTGCAAAACCTTATACTTGTCACCTTTAAAAACAATCTGCCATTTTTCAGCTCATTTTTCCAGCCGATGCAGATCCCTCTGCAAGCCATGATAGTCTCCTCACCGTCCACTACTTCCCCAATCCTGGTGTCCTCTGCTTATTATCAGCCGATGCAGATCCCTCTGCAAGCCATGATAGTCTCCTCACCGTCCACTACTTCCCCAATCCTGGTGTCCTCTGCTTATTATCAGCCGATGCAGATCCCTCTGCAAGCCATGATAGTCTCCTCACCGTCCACTACTTCCCCAATCTTGGTGTCCTCTGCTTATTATCAGCCGATGCAGATCCCTCTGCAAGCCATGATAGTCTCCTCACCGTCCACTACATCCCCAATCCTGGTGTCCTCTGCTTATTATCAGCCGATGCAGATCCCTCTGCAAGCCATGATAGTCTCCTCACCATCCACTACATCCCCAATCCTGGTGTCCTCTGCTTATTATCAGCCGATGCAGATCCCTCTGCACGCCATGATAGTCTCCTCACCGTCCACTACATCCCCAATCCTGGTGTCATCTGCTTATTGCTCATCCAGTTAACCACATTGTCATCCATATCTTTGATATACCGTAAATTCCAGTGTAAATCGTATTTGGCCCTAAATTTTGGACCTAAAATTAGGGGGTCGGCTGATACAGAGGGTGCCAACTTCGGAAAAACGAATACACGGAAGACAGGTCGTATTTATTGGCTGTTTTTGAGTCAAATGCGTTCCACTGTGGACGCATGAATTCTTCGGTTTGTTTAAACTCACATCCAGAGGCTGAAGCACGGACACCAAACCACCGGGGATGTCCGTGTTTTCAGCTTTCGATGCTGCTCTTGTCTCACCTGACAAGTAGCGACTTTTCCTTCCTGACACTTTCGGGACCTCTTCAAGCAACCCGCTTCGTCCATCCAGCGGCGTTCTTGAACGTAAACTACACCCCGCGGGTGAAATTTTCGCTGATCTCACGATGTTTTTCGTCCCATTTCAACGCTTGAACTCGAATCACGTGTCCGGACGATCTCCCTCTCTAAAACTTTTTCTTCCGGTTCTGGCCACTAGCGTGTTTTCCTGCAGTTTGCAAATTTCATCTTTGGCTTTTCCCTCAGCGTGTCCTCTGCATTTCTCCACTCTCTCGCTTGTTTCTCGTTTTCACTAAACTTCGTAGCAGCTGCAGAGTTATTCGTTCCTTTGCAAAATCAACAACTTTCAGCTTGAAGCCAGCATCACATCGCATTCGTTTTAATCTTTTGTACATGGTGGTCGCAAACTCAATACTGAGTACCCGCCACCCCGTGTTATGTTTTAACGAGATTACAATGAGTGCTAAATGGTTTCGCGGGGGTTACATTTCAGAGGAAACCTAATCCAAAATTTTCCTCTCTGATTAATTTATTAAGAATTCGCCTATAACGCTCTCCAATGTGTAGGCCTGCTTCCTTAGCAGGTACTAGTTCACAAAATTTCCCGGTTCCGGATCTGGCAAAGCTGAGTACCGACTTGTGAGATCTTGTGATCGTTTCTGGTTAAATCAAAAACCTCGACAAAAGGGGTCGGCTTATACTCCGGAACATACGGTAGACGCCAAACCACAAACTCAGCACCAATCCCTGCAGAACTCCTCTCGTCACAGCCCGCCACCATCTTCTACCTCTCTCGGGCTTCTCCCACAAAGCCAGTGTCTAATCCAGTTTAGTACCTCATCTTCAACGTCAATCAACTGAACCTTCATGACCGACTTCTCTAGTGGGACCTTGTCAAATGCCTTTGTGGTGAACTACATATACCTGTCTGGACACGCCCCCCCTCACATCTCCGAGAGGTGCATCAGCCTTACTAAAATCCATGCAGCTAACATCCACTGCCTTGTCTTCATCAACTTCCCTGGTGACTTCTTTGAAAAACTAAAAAAAGATTAATTAGACACAACTTACTATGCTGACTATCCTAATTAAATCCATGTCTATGCAAATACTTGTATATCCAGTCCCTTAGAATAACTGTCTTACTACTGTCGGGCTCACTGGCCTACAATTTCTTGATTTACATTTAGAGACTTCTTTAAACAGCCGAAAACATTGGCTATCATCCAATCCTCTGGTACCTCTCCTGCCACTAAGAATGATTTGAATATATCTGCTAGGGCCCTGGCAATTTGTGCATTTGCTTCACCTTTTATCAACCCTAATTTCCTTCAAGATAGTAAACACCTCATTTAATCTGTATGGAGTCCATGAAGTTGATTTCCTTTACTTTAAAGATTCTGTGCCCAACTGCCAAAGGACTAACCTCATCACTTGCAATATTTTTTCTCTTAACATGTCTGTGGAAACCATTGGGATTTTCCTTCACCGTGTCCGCTAAGGCAATTTCATCCCCTTTGATCCCTTCTGATTTCATTCTTAAGTGTTCCCTTTGCATTTAATACACTCCATAAGCATCTCATTTCTTCCTGCCTGCTGACTCTCCTCCCCCCACAAACCCCATAACCCTAAACTCATTTAATCTGAAAATGTTATTTCTCATCACTCAGTAATTTCTTTATTTATAAATTATTTTTGAGACGTAAAAATCCGTTGCCCAAATCTCATCCGCTTCCACAGTGGTCCTGTTGGTGAAGCTTGTCCCACGGCGCTCAGGTGAGACCCTTGTACATTGAAGGAATCCTGATGTATTCCCAAGGCAGGCTGGTGTGTGACTTGATGGACAATCCCGACTACCCGTGTTTCTGCTGCTGACAGTGTAGGTAAAGTGCAGGAACAGGCGCAGGATGTTGTGTCAAGCTAATTCAAAATGAGAAGATTTTTACCACTGATTTAGATGACGTGAAATTTATTGTTTTAACGCAGCTGTACAGATCCAGAAAAGTAAACTCACTGCACATATGGGAAGGAATGAAAGCCAAGGAAAAAAGAAATGGAGAATAAAACTACACCAAACAATCAAGAGACTGAATCTGAGGTTCCATTCAGTCAATAGGATTTAATTCAAAATTGGCGAGGCCAATAATAACAAGGTTTAAGCATCCACGATAACTTGAAGTGTGAAGAACAGCCAGAGGTTGTGGTACATATTGGTACCAACAACATAGGTAGGAAAAAGGAAGAGGTCCTGGAAACAGACTACAGGGAGTTAGGAAGGAAGTTGAGAAGTGGGACCTCAACCACACGACAGTGAGTATAGGAATAGAATGAGGTGGAGGATGAATGCGTGGCTGAGGAATTGGAACAGGGGGCAGGGATTCAGATTTCTGGATCATTGAGACCTCTTTTCGGGCAGCTGTGACCTGTACAAAAAGGATGGGTTGCACTTGAATCTGAGGGAACCAATATCCTGGCGGGGGGGTTTTCTAAGGCTATTGGGGAGAGTTCAAACTAGAATTGCTGGGGGGTGGGAACTGAACTGAAGTGATGGAGGAAAGGGAGGTTGGCTCACAAATAGAGAAAGCTTGGAGACAGTGCGAAAGGGATCATAAGTAAGTGATAGAGAAGGGATGTGCTCAGACCAATAGTTTGAGATGTGTCCATTTTAATGTGAGGAGTACTATGGACAAAGCAGATGGACTTAGAGTGTGGATCAGCATTTGGAGCTCTGATGTTGTGTCCTTTACAGAGACTTGGATGGTTTAGGGACAGGAACGGTTACTTCAAGTGTCAGGTTTTAGATGTTTCAGAAAGGACAGGGAGGGAGGCAAATGAGGTGGGGGTGTGGCACTGTTGATCAGAGATAGTCATGGCTGCAGAAAAGAAGGAAGTCAATGGTTGTCTACAGAGCCTCTGTGGGTGGAAGTTAAAACATAGAATAGTACAGCGCATTACAGGCCCTTCGGCCCACAATGTTGTACTGACCCTCAAACCCTGCCTCCCATATAACCTCCCCATAAATTCCTCCATATACCTGTCTAGTAGTCTCTTAAACTTCACTAGTGTACCTGCCTCCACCACTGACTCAGACAGTGCATTCCACGCACCAACCACTCTCTGAGTGAAAAACCTTCCTCTAATATCCCCCTTGAACTTCCCTCCCCTTACTTTAAAGCCATGTCCCCTTGTACTGAGCAGTGGTGCCCTGGGGAAGAGGCATTGGCTGTCCACTCTATTTATTCCTCTTAGGAATAGGAAGGGGGTCAATAACTCTACTGAGTGTTTTTTATAGACAACCCAATAGTAGCAGGGAGCAGATGGGGAGACAGATTCTGCAAAGTTGTAATAATAACAGGGTTGTTGTGGTGGGAGATTTGATTTTCCCAAATATTGATTGGCATCTCTCTAGAGTGAGGGGTTTAGATGGGGTAGAGTTTGCTAAGTGTGTTCCGGAAGGTTTCTTGACATATGTAGATAAGCCTTCAAGAGGAGAGGCTGTACTTGATCTGGTATTGGGAAATGAACCCGTTCAGGTGTTAGGTCTCTTAGTGGGAGAGCATTTTGGAGATATCTTCTTTAATATAGCATTGGAGAGTGATTAGAAGAGACAGGTTAGGCAAACTTTTAACTGGAGCAAGGGGAAATATCAGGCAGGAACTTGGAAGTATAAATTGGAAACAGATGTTCTCAGGGAAATGTATGGAAGAAATGTGGCAAATGTTCAGGGGATATTTGTGTGGGGTTTTGTGTAAGTACATTCCAATGAGACAGGGAACAGACAGGGTACAGGAAACATGGTATACAAAGGCTGTTGTAACTCTAGTCAAGAAGAAAAGAAGAACTTACGAAAGGTTCAAATAACTTGGTAATGATAGACAGCTAGAGTATTATAAGGCTAGCAGGAAGGAGCTTAAGGATGAAACTAGGAGAGCCAGAAGGGGCCATGAAAAGGCCTTGGCAGACAGCATAAAGGAAAACCCCAAGGCATTCTACAAGAGTGTGAAGAGCAAGGGGATAAGACGTGAAAGAATAGGACCAATCAAATGTGACAGTGGAAAAGTGTGTGTGAAATCGGAGGAGATAGCAGAGGTTACTTCAGTATTCACTATGGAAAAGGATCTTGATGATTGTAAGGATGACTTGCAGCAGATTGAAAAGCTTGAGCATGTAGGTATTAAGAAAGAGGATGTGCTGGAGCTTTTGGAAAGCATCAAGTTGGATAAGTCACTGGGACTGGATGGGATAATATTTGCATCATCACTGAGGACGGGAGACGTTCTGGAGGATTGGAGGGTTGCGGATGTTGTTCCCTTATTCAAGAAAGGGAGTAGAGATAGCCCAGGAAATTATAGACCAGTGAGTCTTACTTCAGTGTTTGGTAAGTTGATGAAGAAGATCCTGAGAGGCAGGATTTATGAACATTTGTAGAGGCGTGATATGATTAAAGATAGTCAGCATGGCTTTGTCAAGGGCAGGTCCTGCTTTATGAGCCTGATTGAATTTTTTGAGGATGTGACTAAACACATTGATGAAGGTAGAGCAGTAGATGTAGTGTATATGGATTTCAGCAAGGCGGTTGATAAGGTACCCAATGCAAGGCTTATTGAGAAAGTAAGGAGGCATAGGATCCAAGGGGACTTTGCTTTGTGGATCCAAAACTGGCTTGCCCACAGAAGGCAATGAGTGGTTGTAGATGGGTCATATTCTGCATGGAGGTCAGTGACTAGTTGTTACAAGGGCGTGACTGAGAATGAACCCAAGAGCAGGACACAGGCACGGAGACAGGGTCGAGACAGTTGCGAGCATGGAGCAGATACCCAGGAGTGTCTTTACTCAGTGTGGAAGAAAAATGCTATGACTTTGTGGCTGACATTAAGGGGTTAATGACAGAGTGTGAATTCAAAGGCTATAATCATTTATCTGTAACTAGTGTACACTGCATGCCTGAAATGTGCATTGAAGACAAGATGGGAAAATAACCATATCTGTGCTTCTTTGTTCTGAGAATTACCATGTCTATGGTTGAGCAAGTCTGATATACTTCTCTGGGAACTTGCTATTCTGTAAAATTGCAGCCTGAATTCCTTCTTGTGCTTCTTGTCACGTACGCTTGGAGTATGAATAAGAGTGTGCTCTATTGTTAGGCAGAGTTCCAGGACTCCATTTCTGAGTTCCATTTCTCCATATCATGCATTAATAAAGACTTTCTGAAGTAACTTCCCTCCGTGTCCGAGTACTTTTTCCGCAACACTCGGAGACAAATTTCGTGTAGAATATCCAAGGAGTGGTGCTGATCTAGGAACTAACAGTACTGAGAGATCAGAAAACAAGGTTTACATGCACTAGAATTGACCAACGAACTGGTAGCTCATTGCTGTCATGCCAGGGTTCTTACCCTGCAGTCCTTGATGGAAACCAGGTTTGCTGTAATTATTGAAACTTGACATGTTTGTTTGATGATGAATTTCAATAAAAAATAAATTATAAAAAAAACTTAATATTTGAACTGAAAGATGTTGTTTCTACCAGACCATTTTGACGTTTTCCAGAACATTTATTGCAAAGTTCAGAATTTGTTGAGTTTATCAAAGCTCAGATAAACAAGTTTTTTCTCTTTAATAATATAGGCAACGTCTCTAAGTTAGTAATTTTGAAGAGTGGCCATATTTGTTTAAAGTATTAGAAGTAACCTCTTCAAAAAAATTCAGTAAGATTTGTCAAACATGACCTTCCACACACAAATCCATGTTGACTGTTCCTTATTAGACCCTGTCTATCCAGATAATTATATATATAATCTCTAAGAATACTTTCCATTACTTTAAATACTTAGAAAAATTTGGTTTTGGTAATAATTTCAACAGATGGATTCAAATGCTTTATAAGAATCCTATTGCCACGTTCATTACTAATAACTGCAGGTCTTTTTTCTTACTTTGTCGTGGCACTAGACAGGAATGTCCATTGTCCTTTATTATTTAATCTTGTATTGGAGCCTTTAGCTATAACACTACGTGAAGCTAAAAATATTCTTGCCATCTCTATGAATGGAACCATACACAAGATTTCTCTTTATGCAGATAACCTTTTGGTTTTTATTTCAAATCTTGAGGAATCTTTTGGAAACACTTAAAGATTTTGGTAAATTTTCAGGATATAAACTTAAATTGAATAAAAGTGAATTGTTTCCATTAAATGTCCATTAAATGTCCATTAATATAATGATATTCCTTTTAGAATTGTTAGTACATTTAAATATTTTTGTATTATAATTACTAAAAAATATAAAGATCTCTATAAAGCGAATATAGTTCCTTTAATGGACTCCATGAAACAACTATTTTCTAGATGGAATCTTCTTACTTTTTCTTTAATAGGTCGTATCCATGCTGTGAAAATGATGATTTTACCTAGATTTTTATATATTTCCCAAAATATACCTATCTTTTTAACTAAAACATTTTTAGATCAAATTGACTCTCTTATTTCTTCCTTTATTTGGAACAATAAGAGACCAAGAATTAATAAGTATTATTTACAAAAATTTTAAAAAGATGGTGGACTTGCACTTCCTTATTTAAGACTATTATTGGGCTGTGAACATTAGACAATTATGTTTTTGGTTATATTGGCTTGATAAGAACCAAAAACCATTATGGATGGATTTGGAACTTAAAAGCTGTTAAACAATTTCATTTAACTTCAATTTTCGGAGCTCCATTACCTTTACACCTCTCTAAAATTCCAAATTTAAATCTCTATCTGGTTATTAAATACTACCTACAGATTTGGGTTCAATTTTGTAATATTTAAAATTTTAAACAATTTAAATTGTCTAGTTTTTTATATCAAAACTTTTCATTTAAACCTTCAACAACTGACCCATTTTTCTTCTATGGAAAAATAAAGAAATCCATTCCTTTGTAGATTTATTTTGTGATGGTCGATTGATGACTTTTGAGGAGTTAATAAATTTTCTCTCGCTCATACACATTTTTTGCAATATTTTCACGTCAGATTTTTTTACAACAATATTTACAAGAATCTAATTTGTTGGATACCATTTTGCAATTGAATCCTTTAGTGAAAGGTTCCATTAGTAGAATTTATAATTTATTTTTGTTACATGGAGGAACATCTGAAAATCTCGAGGAAGACCTTGTTCGTTGCTGCTGTCTGTTGGGAAGAACAGGCCCCCAGTCCTCGGGGTCGCGTTGTCGGTGGACGTTGGCGGCGCAGAGGATGGTGCTCGGAGGGGATGGTCGGAGGCTCGGAGGTTCGACGGACTCAGCGGTAAGAGAGCTTTCATCGTGTGCTGCGTCTGCAAGGCTGAGTCGGGCGGAGCCTGGAAGTCCATAGCGGAGAAGTTCCCTTCTGCCGCCGGCGTGGGATGACGAGTCTATCGGGATCCTGAGGACTTGTGGAATCTGTGTGGTGGTTTCTTTCGAACTTATAGTCTTTTAATAGTCTTTGGACTATTTTTACTGTGCCCATGGTCTGTTTTTTTTATCAATTATGCTATTGTTTGCACTTTGTTACTATATGTTGTAACTATGTGGTTTTGTGCAGGTCTTGTAGCTTTAGTTTTTGGTCTTGTTTGTCTGGTGGATTTGGAGCTCCTTTCCGGGGAACACGCTGAGACGGTAGCGCGATATTAATACACAGCAGCCTCTCCGGACTCTGGATTGGGGATTGACAAACGTTTTGTGGAATTTCTGGTGTAGTCTGTTTTGTCATGTGTTTCTGTGATGTCATTCTGGAGGAACTACATGCATTTGGGGTTTCTAAATGACAATAAACTGAATCTAAATCTGAAAAGAAATCCTATCACTAAAGATTAAACAAGGTTGGGAGGGAGAACTTAATATGACCTTTGTTAATGAAGATTGGCTTTGAGTTTTGAAAAACGTAACTTCTTTTTCTGTATGTGCCAACCATTGTTTAATTCAGTTTAAAATTTTACACCGTTATTACTTAACAAAGGAAAGACTATCTATAATGTTTCCTAGTATAGACAACTATTGTGATAGGTGTAAAACTGAAGTAGCTACTTTGTCACATATGTTCTGGTCATGTTCTTCATTATAATCGTTTTGGAATTCTTTATTTTCTACAGTTTCTAAGGCTTTGAAAATCAATTTACAACCTAATAGATTGACTGTTCTATTTGGAATAGTTCTGCATCATATTCAGGGTATCCCATCTTCAGATCAACATGTAATTGCATTTGTTACACTGCTGACAAGAAGGGCTATTTTATTAAAATGGAAAGATATTTCTTCCCCTACATTAATTGAATGGTTTTCTCAAGTGATGTTATGTCTTAGTTTGGAAAAAATTAGGAGAACTTTTGATCCTTGATTTGATTTTGAGAGAAGATGGGGTTATTTTGCCAAATATTATTATTTGAATTAAGTTATATGGTTTCCTTTTAATTTAATTTTTTTATAAATATGAAATGACGGTTGATGACTCTTTTTTTATATATATTTAGATGATGGTCAAACATATTGCTCCGGGGGGTTGATTCCTAATGCTTTTTTTTGTAGTTAGTGGGTTATTCCCCTAGTTAAATGGGGTTCTTTTTTTCCCTTTTTCCTATATATATATTTTTTTTTTCATTTTTATATTTTATGATGTTTTTTTCTTCAGCTTTATTAATTGTATACATATTAATTTGTTGAAGTTTTGTATCATTTTATAGCTGTTGAAGATTATGTATTAATAAAAAGATTCAAAAATGAAAAAAAAGAAAAACGGGGAAAAAACTTTAAAATCTCCCCCATCTCTTTCGGCTCCACACATAGCTGACCACTCTGATTCTCTAAGGGACCAATTTTATCCCTCACTATCCTCTTGCTATTAATATAACTGTAGAAACCCTTTGGATTTATTTTCACCTTACTTGCCAAAGCAACCTCACATCTTCTTTTAGCTTTTCTAATTTCTTTCTTAAGATTCTTTTTACATTCTTTATATTCCTCAAGCACCTCATTTGCTCCATGCTGCCTATATTTATTGTAGATCTCTCTCTTTTTCTGAACCAAGTTTCCAATATCCCTTGAAAACCATGGCTCTCTCAAACTTTTAACCTTTCCTTTCAAACTAACAGGAATATAAAGATTCTGTACCCTCAAAATTTCACCTTTAAATGTCCTTCATTTCTCTGTTACATCCTTCCCATAAAACAAATTGTACCAACCCTCTCCTTCTAAATCCTTTCACATCTCCTCAAAGTTAGCCTTTCTCCAATCAAAAGTCTCAACCCTGCATCTAGTCCTATCCTTCTCCATAATTATTTTGAAACTCATTGCATTGTGATCACTGGACCCGAAGTGCTCCCCAACACATATCTCCGTCACCTGACCTATCGCATTCCCCAACAGGATATCCAACATTGCCCCTTCTCTAGTTGGTACCTCTATGTATTGCTCCAAAAAACTAGCCAGCACTCATTTTACAAACTCCAAACCATCCATCCCTTTTACAATACGGACGAAGCCTTTTACAAATGGACCAAGTAAATTTGATAACAGGATGGGATTTGGAGACAAAGTTGATGTAGTTGACAAACTCAGCATGGGTGTAGGAAATATTGCCAATGCAGTCATCTTTGCAGAGTAGTGAGTCGCAGAGCCATGTTGGTGTTCACTTGGAACACGGACTGTTCCACGCTGCCAACAAAAGGCAGGCATTGCTGGCTACACCTTTGGTTTGGGGGAAGTTTGAGGAGCTAAAGGAGAAATTGTTGAGGGCGAGGACCAATTCCACCTGATGGCAGGGAGTAGTGGAGGAGGGGAGCTGCTTGATACTGTTGTCCAGAAAGAAGTGGAGAGCGTTAAGGCCCTCCTAATGGGAGATGGAGGTATATAGGGTCTAGACATCTATAATGAAAATGACAAGATCGAGTCCAGGGAACTTACAGTCATTGAAAAGATTGAGAGTGTGTGAAGAGTCACGGATGTATGGGGGAAGGGACTGAACCGGGGGATAAAACAGAGTTGAGGAAGTTCAGTGGGACAGGAGCAGGTTTGTGGGTCGTCAGTAGGAGGTAGGGATGGTAGGTGTGGGGTAAGGGAACTATGAGGCTGCAAAACTTCACATTCAGTGCTTTGATTGATGAAAGGCAATGTGTCACAAGCTCTCTTTAGGAGTTTATCTACCTGTGATGCAACTTCAGACCAATTATCATCCAGATTGTTAATGTAGATGAGAAACAACAACAGACCTGTGGCATTCCATTAATCACAGACTTCCAGTGAGTTCCCACAAAGCCAATTTTAAATCTAATTTATCACCTTATCTCAAATACCGAGCAAGTGAACCATCTTGACCAACCCCACATGTGGTCAAGGCCTTGCTAAAATCCATTTAGACTAAATACACTGCCTTGTCTTCATTGGCTTTCCTGGTACTGTAGCCTCTATTAGATTGGTTAGACACAAACATGTTATCAGGGATCTGAGGTGCGTACAGATGGTGGGGAGTATTGTATATGGAATTACTTGTCAGAGGAAGTGATTGAGGCAGCTGCAATCGTTTCATTTCAGCAGCATTTCGATAAGAACACGGCAGAGTTGATATACCCTTATGGGCCAAAGACAGGATTGGCATGAACTCATTGAGCTGAATGACCTGAATAACCATGTTACATAGAAACATAGAAAACCTACAGCACAATCCAGGCTTATCAGCCCATAAAGCTCTGCCGAAAATATACTTACTTTAGAAATTACCTAGGGTTACCCAGAGCCCTCATTTTTCTAAGCTCCATCCAGGAGTCTCTTAAAAGACCCTATCATATCCTCCTTCACTGGTAGCCCATTCCACGCACTCACCACTCTCTGCATAAAAAACTTACCTCTGGCATGTCCTCTGTATCTACCACCTAGAACCGTAAAACTGTACCCTCTCATGTCAGATATTTCAGCCCTGGGAAAGAGCCTCTGACTATCCACATGATCAATGCCTCTCTTCATCTTATACACCTCTATCAGATCACCTCTCATCCTCCGTCGCTCCAGGGAAAAAATGCGGAGTTCATTCAACCTATTCACATAAGGCATGTTCCCCAAACCAGGCAACATTCTTGTAAATCTCCGCTGCACCCTTTCTATAGTTTCCACATCCTTCCTGTAGTGAAGTGACCAGAACTGAGCACAGTACTCCAAGTGGGGCCTGACCAGGGTATTATAAAGCTGTAACATCACCTCTCAGCTCTTAAACGCAATCCCAAGGTTGATGAAGAGCAATGCAACATATGCCTTTTTAACCACAGAGTCAACCTGCGCAGAAGTTTGAGTGTCCTATGGACTCAGGCTCCAATATCTCTTTGATCCTCCACACTGCCAAGGCTCTTACTATTAATGCTCTGCATCATATTTGAACTAGAAAACGGAACCACCTCACACTTATCTGGGTGGTACTTCATCAGCCACTTCTCAGCCCAGTTTTGCATCCTATTGATGCCCTGCTGTAACCTCTGACAGCCCTCCACACTGTCCACAACACCCCCTACTACGGTCTTCGGTCCATATACCTCGAAGGTATATACACTCTGCCGTGTTCTTATCCAAATGTTTCGGCAATGACACGATCGCACCTGCCTGAGCCAATTTACAAAGAATGGTGCCAAAAACAGGAAAACATGCAGCGAGTGGATTTAACATGAAAACAGGAAAACATCCAGCGAGTGGATTTAACAAGAAAACAGGAAAACATCCAGCAAGTGGATTTAACAAGAAAACAGGAAAACATCCAGCGAGTGGATTTAACAAGAAAACAGGAAAACATCCAGCGAGTGGATTTAACAAGAAAACAGGAAAACATCCAGCGAGTGGATTTAACAAGAAAACAGGAAAACATCCAGCGAGTGGATTTAACAAGAAAACAGGAAAACATCCAGCGAGTGGATTTAACAAGAAAACAGGAAAACATCCAGCGAGTGGATTTAACAAGAAAACAGGAAAACATCCAGCGAGTGGATTTAACAAGAAAACAGGAAAACATCCAGCGAGTGGATTTAACAAGAAAACAGGAAAACATCCAGCGAGTGGATTTAACAAGAAAACAGGAAAACATCCAGCGAGTGGATTTAACAAGAAAACAGGAAAACATCCAGCGAGTGGATTTAACAAGAAAACAGGAAAACATCCAGCGAGTGGATTTAACTAGAAAACAGGAAAACATCCAGCGAGTGGATTTAACAAGAAAACAGGAAAACATCCAGCGAGTGGATTTAACAAGAAAACAGGAAAACATCCAGCGAGTGGATTTAACAAGAAAACAGGAAAACATCCAGCGAGTGGATTTAACAAGAAAACAGGAAAACATCCAGCGAGTGGATTTAACAAGAAAACAGGAAAACATCCAGCGAGTGGATTTAACAAGAAAACAGGAAAACATCCAGCGAGTGGATTTAACAAGAAAACAGGAAAACATCCAGCGAGTGGATTTAACAAGAAAACAGGAAAACATCCAGCGAGTGGATTTAACAAGAAAACAGGAAAACATCCAGCGAGTGGATTTAACAAGAAAACAGGAAAACATCCAGCGAGTGGATTTAACAAGAAAACAGGAAAACATCCAGCGAGTGGATTTAACAAGAAAACAGGAAAACATCCAGCGAGTGGATTTAACAAGAAAACAGGAAAACATCCAGCGAGTGAATTTAACAAGAAAACAGGAAAACATCCAGCGAGTGGATTTAACAAGAAAACAGGAAAACATCCAGCGAGTGGATTTAACAAGAAAACAGGAAAACATCCAGCGAGTGGATTTAACAAGAAAACAGGAATACCAACATGGCATTCGCCTTCTTCACAACCGACTCAACCTGGAGGTTAACCTTTAGGGTATCCTGAATGAGGATTCCCGAGTCCCCTTGCATCTCTGCATTTTGAATTCTCTCCCCATTTAAATAATAGTCTTACTGTTTTTTTCTTCCACCAAAGTATATGACCATATACTTTTCAACATAAGTTTCCATAACTTCCCTACTTGTTTCCCTTACCTTACATATTTCAATATCCTTCTCCTTAGCGAATACCAAAGAAAAGAAATTGTTTAAAATCTCCCCCATCTCTTTCGGCTCCACACATAGCTGTCCACTCTGATTCTCTAAGGGACCAATTTTTATCCCTCACTATCCTTTTGCTATTAATATAACTGTAGAAACCCTTTGGATTTATTTTCACCTTACTTGCCAAAACAACCTCGTATCTTCTTTTAGCTTTTCTAATTTATTTCTTTTTTCTTGTAATTTATTTCCATCCATGTATTTAAAGTTGGGCTCTCCTGTGATAACCATTTGCTAGTAAGAGTCTTTTTACCAGCCACCAACAGTATATTCATTAAATATTTATCTCTTTTCAACCATTCTTGAGGTATTTACCCAAAATATATGGTCTTACTCTCTAAGGGTATTTCACATTTAAAGATGTCTTGTAGGGCATTGTGTATCCCCCTCCAATAGTTTTTTAATAACAGGGCGGTCCCAAAAAATAAGATGATGATTTGCATTTTGATTTCCACAATTTCTCCAGCAAACAGGGAAGTTACCATCATAATGGGATTTCAGAGAGGGTGTAATAAAATATCTTATCAAGTTTTTCCATCCAAACTCCCTCCATTTCTGTGAAATGGTACACTTCCATTGATACCTCCATATTGTTGTCCATTCTTCCTCAGATATAATTATCCCTTCTTCCTTCTCCCATTTTATTTTAATGTATGAAGTCCAATGTGTTTTAAGATTTGACAACCCCTTATACATGCTTGAAATGATTCTACTACCATTATCTGAATTATATGCTTTTCTAAAGAGCTCTATCAAGCAAGTATTTGCCTTGGTTACATTTTTAAGTGTCTTATTAAGATATTGTTGCATCTGTAAAAACCGATAAAAATCTTGTTTTTCTAATGTGTTTCTCTTTAAGCATTTCAAAACTAAACAGTGTTCCTTCTTTCATTATGTTGCAAAGAGCTGTTATTCCTTTAGCTGTCCAGTCCTTAAATCTAGCACCCAATTTATCTGGTGTGAAATCAGAGTCATATGCACTTCATTTAAGAATTGCAATATCTCCCTCTAGATTATATTCTTTTATAGTAGTTTTCCATATTTTAAGAGTCTATTTCACCCACGGGTTATCAATAGTATTTATGTACGTTTGCAGGTTGTTCTCAGCCAGAATTGCTTGTATGGGGATGGGAAGTACCCGCTCCTCAATGTTTTTCCATTGAGCGTCATATGATGGGTTGAACCAACATATCACAGCTCTCAACTGTGCTGCAAAATAATAATCTCTAAGAGAAGGCAAGCCCCATCCCCCCCCCCTTTTCCTTTGCTAATTGCAAAGTTTTGAGACAAACTCCAGGCCTTTTACCCTGCCAAATATACCTTGATAGCATCTTGTTCCATTCATTGAATTGATTTTTATTAATCTCTATTGGTGGATCTGAAAGAGATATAACAGACTGGGCAGTATATTCATTTTAATAGACTCAAACCTTGAACTGAGACTGAAAAATGGAATCAGGCTCCATCTTGCCACATCTTCCTTAATTTTTTTATATAAAGGCTGATAATTACATTCAGATAATTTTGCCAAATCTTTTGGCATAATGATGCCCAAATATTTGAAAGACTCTGTGTGCCATGCCCAGGGGTATTGATTTTCAATTTCTCTTGGTGGGCTATAGTAATATGAAAGTAATTGTGCTTTATCCATGTTGATCTTATATCCTGATAATTGACCATATTGTTCAAAGGATTGCATCAATTTAGGTAAAGAGTATGTTGGTTGCTCTAGATAGATCAAAATGTCATCCGCATAACAAGCCAATTTATGCTCTCTCCCTTTAATAGTAATTCCCCTGATATCTTCATTTTGTCTGATGTATTGAACTAGTGGTTCCAGATATAACGCTAAGACTAGTGGTGACCATGCACAACCCTGTCTCATGCCCCTTTCTAGTGTAAGACTATTTGATAAATATCCATTGACTTTAATCCTAGCAGTAGGATTGTCATATAGTGTCTGTAGAGTTTTAATAATTGTGTCTTGGAAACCAAATCTATGTAAAACTCTGTATAGAAAATTCCAATTAACTGAATCAAATGCTTTTTCAGAGTCCACATTTATCACTATTGCTTCGATTTTATTTTTTTGTATATGATCCATAATGTGAAGTGTCCTTCATACATTGTCTTGAGTCTGGCGTTGTCTTATAAAATCTGTCTGATCATTACCTATCAGTATGGGTAGAAACTCCTCTAATCGTTTGGCCACGATGGAGGAAAATAACCTCTAATCTACATTAAGAATGGATACTGGTCTAAATGATCCACATTTCATTTTATCCTTGCCTTCTTTCAGTTTAGCTGAGATTATCGCTTCCTTCCAACTGGGTGGCATTTGTGCCTTTTTTAGAGCCCAGTTCAGTGTGGGGAGTAAAACAGGAATTAACTCATTTTTAAATTCTTTGTACCACTCCGCCGTATATCCATCTGATCCTGGTGACTTGCTTAATTTAAGCCTACTAATTGCAGCTTTTAATTCAACTTTAGTTATGTCAGCAGTCATCCTATTTCGTTCTTCGCTTAAAGTGGGTAACTCTAGAGAATTCAAGAAGGTGTCAATTTGGGTTATGCTTCCCCCTGGAACTTTGGAATATAGAGTTTTGTAAAACACTTCAAAAACTTCTTGAATTTCACTTAGTTTATTTTTTATCATTTTCGTCCCTAATTCTATGAATTATATTTTCTGTTATCTTTTTTTTTCAGTTTCCACGCCAGTATTTTCATAGATTTTGATCCACTTTCATAATGTCTCTGTTTCAGAAACATTAAGTTTTTCCTGATTTCTTGCGTAGCCAAATTATTTATTTCAGTCCTAATTCTTTTAATTTCCCCTAATGTATCCTGTGCCAAATTCAATCTGTGTTTTTTCTCTAGTTCCTTCAGCCTATTTTGTAATTCCTCTAATGTTTTATTCCTTATTTTTTTCTTATATGAAGATATAGCTAAGTAGAGACCAATTTCTTTTTTAATTTGTTCCTTAAAGTACGGATCATTGAGTAGACTTGAATTTAGTTTCCAAATTGTATTCTTTGGTTGTAGGTCAAAATCAACAGATAAATATATAGGTGCATGGTCACTTACATCTATTGTTCCAATTCCACAGGTGTTTATTTTGTCTTTGTCTTTTTCAAATGTTACGAAATAGTCTATTCTTGTATATACAGAATGTGGAGCAGAATAATGAGTGTAATCCCTTCTGTTGGGGAAAAGGTCCCTCCATATATCAATTAAACCAACATCCTCAAAAAGTGTATTAACTTTCTTATGTAAAGATTTTGTTTCATAGGTTTTTCTATTGGAAGAGTCTAAGTTTGGTTGTAGTTGTAAATTTAAGTCTCCCCCACATATCAGAAGACCTTCTGTTTCCGTTACCATAATATCAGTAATTTTCTGAAAGAAACCAAAATCACTTCCCGCGGGTGCGTATATATTCAATAGAGTAACTGAATTGCCGTCTATATTCCCCCTTTCCAGAATAGATCTGCCTTCTTTATCTCCCATTTCGAGTATTTTTTCAAAATTTAGCTTACTTGAGATAAGAATAGCAACTCCTCTCCTATATCCTGATTTATAACAGATTAGTGAAGCCCATTCTCTTTAGTTTTTTATGCTCATTATCACTTAAATGAGTTTCCTATAAATACACTACATGGGCTTGTTCTTTTTTCATTTTGGATAAAATTCTCTTATGTTTGATTGGATTTAATAGCCCATTTACATTAAAAGAAATTAATTTTACCTAGTCCTTAGCCATCTGTATTTATCTGTCAATGTATCATTGAAATTAGAATAAAACTTAAACGATCTACTCCCTGAACAAATAAGAACCAAGAAACTTGAATAATAACAAAAATGGCAACGAACGTGTGATTCCAAGGCTGAGGTCTCTAGTAAATGACCCTGCGTTGAGCGAGAGGAAATGTCTAGCTGTGGGGATAACCTCTCCTACTTGTGAGTTGAGGGCCCCCATTGCAGTATTCATAAAAGTCAGTGAACAAATCCATTACACAGAAAAGATTACACACATACACATAATATATATACACTTTCATTTTGGTGGGGAAATAGGAGTAAGTGAGTGAATAAAGAACAACTAAGTAATATAAAATCCACATTATAATAAGTATTACTCGAGATGGGTATATCACCGTGTACTTTTGCTTCCGTTTAGCTTCTCAACATTTTTAAAGTTAGCCAAACCTTATGGCTCTTCTGAAGTGGGTGAGGACTGTCTTTGGGAAACTCCCGGTCTCTTCCTGATATATTTCTCTCGGCCTCCTCCCGTCTCCTGCCTTCTCGATTCTCGCACTATTTCCCAAGCGGAGCGGGATAATTCCCCAGCCAGGCTTTCCCTCGTTTTGGTCACACTGACGAGCAACCCTCTGGCCTTCATGTCTGTAGTCACGTCTTCCACCGTCTGGTACAACCGCGTCCCGTTGTCATAAAACACTCGAAGTTTAGCAGGGTACGGAGTTTGAAATCTAATCTTATTTTGCTTTAATACTGGCTTTACTTCGGAGTATTCTTTGCATTTCTGGAGGACCACGGGGGGGGGTAATCTTGGTCGAAATATATTAATTTATCATTGTAAAACACTCTCTACTTACCCCAGGCCCTTCGTAGAATCTCTGCCTTGGTGCTGTACCAAAGGAATTTAATTATTATTGCACTTGGCTTTCTATCCTGGGTAGGTTTCGGGACTAACACGCGGTGGGCTCTTTCAACTTCCAGCTCCATAGCCGGGGGAAGATCCAGCGCGTCCCGCAGTAACTTTCCGACAAACTCTGTCATAGACGAGCCCTCCGCTCCTTCGGGAACGTTGTAGATTCTGATATTTTTCCACCGTGATCTTTCCTCCAGGTCAAGCAGTTTACCTTCTTGGTGATGTATTATTTTTATTGTCTTGCTCAGTATCCGTTCCACATTTTGAACGCGATCTTCCACCTTCTCAATGCGAGTCTCTGCCACCGCTATTTTTTGATTAATGCTGGTGAGCTCTGACATAATATCACGGAGCTGCTGCTTCATCTCTTTCTGGAACTCCATTATTTCAAAAAATATTATATCTGACAGGTTAATAGGGCTTAATACGCGTTTTTCCGGAGGAGCTAGTGACTTAAGCTGCCATTCTCAACGATGACATCACCGGAAAAACCTCTAATTTCTTTCTTAACATTCTTCTTACATTCTTTATATTCCTCAAGCACCTCATTTGCTCCATGCTGCCTATATCTATTGTAGATCTCCCTCTTTTTCCGAACCAAGTTTCCAATATCCCTTGAAAACCCTGGCTCTCTCAAACTTTTAACCTTTCCTTTCACCGTAACAGGAACATAATGATTCTGTACCCTCAAAATTTCACCTTGAAATGACCTCCATTTCTCTATTACATCCTTCTCATAAAACAAATTGTCCCGATCCATTCCTTCTAAGTCCTTTCACATCTCCTCAAAGTTAGCCTTTCTCCAATCAAAAATCTCAACCCTGGGTCCAGTCCTATCCTTCTCCTTAATTAAATTGAAACTAATAGTATTGTGAACACTGGACCCGAAGTGCTCCCCAACAGATACGTCCGTCACCTGGCCTATTTCATTCCCTAACAGGAGATTCAACACTTCCCCTTCTCTAGTCAGTACCTCTATGGATTGCTGCAAGAAGCTATCCTGCACACATTTTACAAACTCCAAACCATCCATCCCTTTTACAGTATGGGCTTCCCAGTCTATGTGTGGAAAATTAAAATCTCCCACAATCACAACCCTGTGCTTACTACAAATATCTGCTATCTCCTTGCAAATTTACTCCTCCAATTCTCGCTCTCCATAAGGTGGTCTATAATACACCCCTATAAGTGTTACTACATCTTTCCCACTCCTCAATTCCAACCAAATAGTCTCCCTAGGTGAGCCCTCTAATCTATCCTGCCAGAGCACTGCTGTAATATTTTCTTGGACGAGCAATGTAACACCTCCCCCTCTTGTCCCACGGGATTTATCTAGAGATGTGGAATATCACCAGATGGTTTTCATTCGGCAGCCTGTGTTAAATCAAGCCACTAACACACCTGAAGCAACAAAATCCAGGAATATTTAGTTACCAATCACACCCCTCCTGCAACCATGTTTCACTAATAGCTACAACATCATATTTCAAGCTATCAATCCATCCTCTAAGCTCACCCACCTTTCTTAGGCATTGTAAGGAGCATTTCCTAGCATTAAAATAGATGCATTTAAAAAATCCTCCACCTCTTCCTCTCTGTTTATCTCTCACGATGCGATCAACTTTATTATCTTTTTCTTCCTTCTCCCCTACATCTTCGGTCTGAGTGCTCCCCTTCTCTACCACCTATCCTCCCTCACACACTGTCTACAAGCTTTCTCTATTTGTGAACTAACCTCCTCTCTCCTAGTCTCTTCAATTTGATTCCCACCCCCCAACCATTCTAGTTTAAAGTCTCCCCAGTAGCCTTAGCAAATCTCCCTGCCAGGATATTGGTCCCCTTTGGATTCAAGTGTAACCTGTCCTTTTTGTACAGGTCACACCTGTCCCAAAAGAGGTCCCAATGATCCAGAAACTTGAATCCCTGCCCCCTGATCCAATCCCTCAGCCACACATTTATCCTCTACCTCATTTCATTTGTACTCTCACTGTTGTGTGGCACAGGCAGTAATACTGAGATTACTACCTTTGTGGTCCTTCTTCTCAACTGCCTTCCTAACTCCCTATATTCTCCTTTCAGGACCTCTTCCCCTTTCCTACCTATGTCATTGGTACCTACATGTACCACAACCTCTGGCTCCTCACCCTCCCACTTCAGGATATCTTGGACGCGATCAGAAACATCCCGGACCCTGGCACCCGGGAGGCAAACTACCATCAGGTCTCCTGACTGCGTCCACAGAATCGCCTATCTGTCCCCCTAACTATCGAGTCCCCTATTACTACTGCTTTCCTCTTCCTTTCCCTACCCTCCTGAGCTACAGGGCCGGACTCTGTGCTGGAGGCACGGCCACTGTTGCTTCCCCCGGGTAGGCTGTCCCCCCCCAACAGTACTCAAACAGGTGTACTTATTGTCAAGGGGTACAGCCACTGGGGTACTCTCTGGTACCTTACCCTTACCTTTCCCAATCCTAACCGTGACCCACTTGTCTGCCTCCCGTGGCCCTGGTGTGACCACCTGCCTGTAACTCCTCTCTATCACCTCCTCACTCTCCCTGACCAGATGAAGGTCATCGAGCTGCAGCTCCAGTTCCCTGACACGGTCGCTTAGGAGCTGCAGCTCGGCGCACCTGGTGGAGATGTGGACTTCCGGGAGGCTCGGAGACTCCAGGACCTCCCAAATATGACACCGGGAACGACAAGCTGCCCTCACACTCATACTTCTCCTTTCCTCAAATAACAGGAACAACTGAAACCTAAACCTACCTTGCCCTGCCCGTTTCCACCTGAGCCGTTGAGCCAAAGCCCTTAAGCCTACGCTCTGCTCCCGGCTCCCTCCTCTGCCCGCTGTACAAGGCTGTGTCCTTTTTAAATCTCCCCCACTTCACTGCCCGCTGTCACATGCCTGCGCAGTCCCGCCTCTCTTAACTCCGATGAGAACAAGAAAAATTCAAGATGGCTCCCGCCGCACGCAATCCTGTTCTGATCCTACTTCCTTCTCCAAACTGCTGCAGGTCTTGATGGAAACCAGGTGTGCCGTCATCAGAGAGAATTAGAAGCAAATGGAAAGTAATGGTCGGAACCGTGGTGCAATCAAAGAAATTAGGAGCAAGATAGGGAAGTAACGATTGGGACTATGACAATATATCTCCCCTCAACGGGAGCCTCCAGGCGAACCAGCAGGCTTGTCTGGATTGTCTCGATGGAAATCACGGATGAGGGGAGGGTCTGTGATGAAGGATCGGGGAATCCAGGAGCGATCCTCTGGGCCGTGTCCTTCCCAATCGACCAGGTACTGGAGGCCTCTGCACCGGCGGCACACACCCAGTATTCGCTGGGTGGTCGTCAATGATCCGGGCGGGTGGGGGAGGTTCAGCGGGAGGGAACAAAGGGCTGACAGACACAGGTTTCAATTGGGACACATGGAAGGTGGGATGAATGTGCATGGATCCAGGCAGTTTGAGTCTGACCACCGAGGGGTTGATTACACACTCAATCTCGAATGCTCCCAGATAGCGAGGGGCCAGTTCCTTGGGTTCATTCTTGAGGGGTAAGTCTTTAGAAGAGAGCCAAACCTTCTGACCAGGCCGATAATTAGGTGCAGGATTTCCTGCGGTTCCACTCGGCTGAGCGGAGCAGGGCTCTGCGTGCATCCTTCCAGATCTTGTGGCAGGGCGGAGATAGGCCTGAACAGAAGACACTGCAATGTCATCCTCGTGTGGGAAACAGAGGGGGTTGCTAACCGAGGGAGCATTTGAAGGGAGACATTCCGGTGGCAGTGGTGACCAGGGAGCTGCGTGTGTACTCGACCCAAACAAGGTGGGTGTTCCAGGATGGCGGGTTGTTGGCGGTTATGCAGCACAGATCCAAATCCTGGTTTGCTCATTCTGTCTGACCGTTAGTCTGCGGATGGAAGCCGGACAACAGGTTTACTGAGGCTCCAAGGGTTTGACAAAAGGGTCTCCAGACTTGAGGAATGAATTGGGGGCCCCGGTCAGAAACAATGTCAGAGGGACAAGGAGGGCGGCTGTCTCATGGGCTGTAGGGAGTTTGGGAAGCGCACAGCTTTGGAGAAGCGATCCACCACGCTGAGTTCAGCAGTGTTCCCCTGTGAAGGGGGTAGTCCCGTAACAAAATCCAGTGCTAGGTGAGACCAAGGGTGGCTCGGGACAGGTAGGGGATGAAGCAATCCAGCAGGTGGTCGGTGGGAGGCTTTTCCACGGGCACAAACAGAACAAGCAGGGATGAAGGAACGGGTGTCAGCGTCCATGGAGGGCCACCAGAAATGCCTCTTCAGAAGGGACAGCGTCCGATCGATTCTGGGATGGAGGGCGAAACGAGGTGTGCCCCCACTGGAGAACCTGAGACCCCCCCCCACTGGAGAACCTGAGACCCCCCCCCACCGGAGAACCTGAGACCCCCCCACCGGAGAACCTGAGACCCCCCCACCGGAGAACCTGAGACCCCCCCCACCGGAGAACCTGAGACCCCCCCCACCGGAGAACCTGAGACCCCCCCCACCGGAGAACCTGAGACCCCCCACCGGAGAACCTGAGACCCCCCCCCACTGGAGAACCTGAGACCCCCCAACCGGAGAACCTGAGACCCCCCCCCCCACTGGAGAACCTGAGACCCCCCCCCCCACCGGAGAACCTGGGACTGAACAGAATCGGGCACAAAGAGGCAATTGGAGGGTCAGGTTGAGTCCTTTGGGCCTCGCTGACTATGGATTCTATCTCCCACGTGAGGGCAGCCACTACACAGGATGGTGGAAGGATGGTCTCGGGGTTGGGAAGACCCTCCTCGGAGAGGTATTGATGGGAGAGAGTATCAGGCTTCCTGTTCTTGGACCCCCGATGGCAGATGAGTGTGAACCTGAACTGGCCAAAAAATAATGCCCAACGGGCCTGGCGGGAATTCAGGCGCTTGGCGGTTTGGACATTCGCGAGGTTCTTGTGGTCTGTCCAGCTCCCTCCAGCCTGTGCCTCCACTCCTCCAAAGCAAGTTTGATGGCCAGTAACTCCCAGTTTCCTACATCGTAGTTCCGTTCGGCGGGGGACAGCTGGCGAGAAAGGAAGGCGCAGGGATGGACGGAGCGTTGGGAGAGGACCCAGAGTCGGAGGCGTCGACTTCCACAGGGAATTGATGAGGGGGGTCTGGTTGGACCAGGATGGGAGCGCAGGTGAAACACCTCTTCAGTTCCGAGAAGGCAGCGCCCACTTAGGGGGCCCAGTGAAGAGGGGTCGCAGGAGAGGTGAGTGAGTAAGGGGTGCAGCCACCCAGTTGTAATCCCTGATGAAGCCACGATAAAAGTTTGCAAATCCCAGAAATTGCTGGAGTTGCTTGAGTGTCGAGGGTGTTGGCCACTCCACCACCTCCCGGATCTTTTCGGGATCCGCCCTCACTTGCCCATTCTCGATGATGTGCCCCAGGAAACTGGCAGAAGGGACATAGAACTCACACTTCGCAGCTTTAACGAATAGTTTGTCCTCCCAAAGTCTCTGAAGAACCTAACGGACATGGTGGGTGTGTTCCTGAAGACTGAGGGAGAAGATTATGATGTCGTCCAAATAAACAAAAATGAAACGGTTAATAAAGTCCCTAAGGACATCGTTTATCAGAGCTTGAAAGACGGAGGGAGACCGAATGGTATGACTAGGTATTCGAAGTGACCAAGAGGGGTGTTAAAAGCTGTTTTCCACTCATCTCCCTCCCTTATCCTGACCAGGTGATAGGTCCAACTTGGAGAAGATGGTGGCTCCGTGAAGGGGCTGAAAGCAGAGTTGATAAGGGGAAGTGAATACTGATTCTTTATGGTGATGCTGTTCAGGCCATGGTAGTCAATGCAGGGGCGCAGTGAGCTGTCTTTCTACCCCACAAAGAAGAAACCTGTGCCAACAGGGGAAGATGAGGGTCGGATAATGCCAGTCGCGAGAGAGTCATTTAGGTGAGCCTCATTGCTTCCCTTTCTGGCCGGGACAGGTTATACAGCCGACTGGTGGGTAGAGGGGCTCTGGGGAGAAGGTCAATTATGCAATCATAAGGGTGGTGTGGAGGCAGGGAAAGAGCCCGTTGCTTGCTGAACACTTCTCCCAGGTCATGGCACTCTGTAGGAACCTTAGATAAGTCGGGGGTTTCAGCGGCAGATGACGTCACAGGGGACAGGGCCAATTGTAGAAGAGTGGAGTGACAGAAGAGACTCCAGCTGACTATCTTTCCAGTGGACCAGTCGACGTGGGCTAACCAGGGCTACCCAATAACTATAGGAGCTTGAGGAGAGGAAATTGTTAAATTGTACCTGCTCCTGATGGTTCCCGGAGAGAATAAGAGACAGGGGTGGTGTGCAGTGTGTGACTTGGGCCAGAAGTCTACTACCTAGTGCCCGGGCTTCCAGAGGGGAAGCTATGGCTTCATCCAAAAGGTTTCCCTCAGTGCTGACAAAGGCAGGGATTGTTGGTTGTAATGTACAATGGCTGGGATCTGCATCCGGGTTCGGGGGACGGAAGGGAATGTTGTCTGGCTCACCAAGATCCCCCTTTCTACTGGTGAGCCTCCCCTTTCGGCCAAAGGGAACAGGTAGCACAGGAGTGGCCAGAATGGCTGCAATGGAGACATTCCTGTGCTCTCAGTCTCTGGAGTCGCTCTGTGGGAGAAAGACGGTTCCATCCCTGCTGCATGGCTTTCTCTCCTGGGGCGATGGAAGTGGCCGGGCATGGAGCAGGAGAAGAGAGGCTTGTGCTGGTGAGAGGTGCTAGTGAGTGCCGTGGAGTACGTGGACGACTGCTGTTCGAGCACCAAGGAGCACTGCAGAAGGAAGGCCCAGCACTTCCCCAAATCCCCAGCGCAGTGTTCAGGTTCAGGTACGTGAGGCTCTCTTGGCGGGGGGGTTGCCACTACAGGCTGTCTGGGTTGCAGGAGTGGGTGGGTAAAAAGAGTGGATACCACGGTCCACCTGGTTACCGACCTTTGTTACATTAGCAGACAGGGAACGGAGTTTGGCCATGACATCCCGGGGAAGCTGATTGTGCAGACCCAGTCTGGCGAGGGCTTGTTGCAGGGTCCGCTGAGTTCATTCTGGCCAGTTCGTTCTGTTGCAATGAGCGACTGAGGCGAACCCAAGTGCAGGACACAGGCACGGAGATTGAGTTTGGATGCGAACACGGACGTGAACGTTGGACAGCTAACAGGAGGGACCTTGACATGGAGAGACGGGGTTTCATAGGTAAACCCTGAAACTGGAACAAAACTGAGAACACACAGTTGTAAGCGGCCAGGAAACGTTAATCACCACACAGGCAAAACCAACAATCTGGCGACTAGTGGTTGTAACACCAGGGTTCTTATGCTGCAGGTCTTGATGGAAACCAGGTGTGTCATCATCAAAGACGATTAGAAGCAAATGGGAAATTAACGATTGGGACCGTGACACATACATGAGGAGTAAATATCTTTATGTTACACCTCCAACTAAATGTGTCATGTAAAATCATAGTAATTTACAATAATTTATAATAAATAGAACAGTCGATATAATATATAGTACACTCAAATCAGCGCGAGTTTATCTGTCTGATGGCCTGGTGCAGAGGTCGGCAATGTTTACCAGTGAAAGAGCCAATATAGACCCATTTAATAGACAATAGGTGCAGAAGTAGACTATTCGGCCCCTCGAGTCTGCACCGCCATTCTGAGATCATGGCTGATCATTCACTATCAATACCCAGTCCCTGCCTTGTCCCCATATCCCTTGATTCCTCTATCCATCAGATATCTATCCAGCTCCTTCTTGAAAGCATCCAGAGAATTGGCCTCCACCGTCTTCCGAGGCAGTGCATTCCAGACCCCCACAACTCTCTGGGAGAGGAAGTTTTTCCTTAAATCTGTCCTAAATGACCTACCCCTTCTTCTCAAAGCATGCCCTCTGGTACTGGACTCTCCTAGCATCTGGAACATATTTCCTGCCTCTATCTTGTCCAATCCCTTAATAATCTTATATGTTTCAATCAAATCCCCTCTCAATCTCCTTAATTCCAGCGTGTGCAAGCCCAGTCTCTCTAACCTCTCTGCGTAAGACAGTCCAGACATCCGAGGAATTAACCTTGTGAATCTACTCTGCACTTCCTCTACAGCCAGGATGTCCTTCCTTAACCCTGGAGACAAAAACTGTACACAATTCTCCAGGTGTGGTCTCACCAGGGCTCTGTACAAATACAAGAGGATTTCCTTGCTCTTGTACTCAATTCCCTTTGTAATAAAGGCCAACATTTCATTAGCCTTCTTCACTGCCTGCTGCACTTGCTCATTCACCTTCAGTGACTGATGAACAAGGACTCCTAGATTTCTTTGTATTTCTCCCTTACCTAACTCTACACCGTTCAGATAATAAAATTATTCTTATTCTTAAACTGTGGCCTCTAGTTCTGGACTAACCCATCAGCGGGAACATGCTTCCTGCCTCCAGCGTGTCCGAACACCTCGTTAAAACTCTGGTCGGTGACTGTCTCAGCGGCTCCAGTTCGTTCCCGTGCTCGGTCAGGCGCTGTGTCTGAGGCCACATCCACACTAGACCCGATAATTTTGAAAAAGCAGGTTTCGCGTAAAAACGGTCGGCGTCCACACTCGGCGTTTTTAACGATATCTCCGTCCACCTTGAGAGGGAGATTTCAGCGAATCTCCTCCTACAAGCGACATGTTTGGTGTCGAATCTCGCCGTGAAGGTGCGCGTTTCGGTAGCGACAGACCAGAAAAACTTAAAACGACGGACTCTCCCGCAGGAGAACTTAAAAGTTAAAAAAAACAACAAATACTGGAGCGTACGGAGGCAACCGGCAGGGAGTTCACGGACAGATTGACCCGGCTGACGACGAACATTGAAAAACCAACCAACTCTGTTGCATTAACAAAGCACCTTATTAAATGTATTAAACATGTCAGCATCAGTGTTATCTTGTATTTCCATACAACGTTACATTAGGCTGTTACACATCTACTGTCAGAGAAGGACTTACATAAATAGGTAAACCACCTTCATACCAGCAAGGACAGAAAACAGGGAAAAGTGAGCACAATATACTTATTTATTCAGTAAGTTATGGGTCAAAGTATTTGATGAGCACATTTCTAACTCTTCTGGCTTCAGTCTCGTTGCCGTCTGTTCTGAAATTGTTAGGTTGCGTTCAGGAAAACAATGAAATGGCGCGCTGCCGTCTGACAGCGTTTTCAGATTTCTCCGGTCACCCCGTCCACACTGATCTGCCGAATCGGCGTTTTCAAAAATACCCACCCTGGAAAGCGTTTCTGAAAAGCTCCAGTTTCGGGGGACGAAAACGCCGTTTTAGTGTGGACGGTAAAAACGAAGAGAAAAAGCTTCGGTTACGGATTTATCCGGCGTAGTGAAGTCTTCAGGGATAATTCCCGAACTCCATCTGGTGGTTGCGGGCGGAGCATATCACCACCCTGATATCCCAGCTGCTCGAATCGGAAATCAGCCAAGCACCTTGCGTCTCAGACATGGCCACCCCTCTAAAGCGCAATTGGCTGATGGCTGTTATTGGCAGTGTGTTATCGAAGGCATTTAACGCGAGAAACAACACTCACTTCAGCAGTTCGGGCTCGGCACTCACTCTTGTATCAAGATGAGTAAAATCTCCCTGTATGAAGAAGCCGGCTTTGCCGGGAAAAACAAGAACTTTATGGACAGTGTACCCGATCTTGCCGCTGAGCTCTTCGGTAATACTGCCCGCTCGCTGAAAGTTCATGGCCAGCACTGGGTGGCGTATACGGAGCCAAACTTCCGAGGGAAGTTCAAAGTGTTTGGACAAGGAGACCACGGATGTCTGGGTGAGCTGGATCAAAAGATTCTCTCCTTGCGTCTGGTGAAGGAGGATTTGAAGAACCCGGAAATCATTCTGTACGAGCATGTCGATTACAAGGGCAACTCCCGCAGCGTTGAGGAAACGGTGAACGATCTGAAAAGAGCCGGCTTCAACGATCTCGTCTCTTCCCACAAGGTGAAGCAGGGCGTGTGGATCCTGTATCAGGACATGAACCTGACCGGTGAGAGACTTATCACCTTCAAGGGCGACGAATGGAACAACTATGTCTCTCTCAAATGGAATGACAAGCTGTCTTCACTCAAGCCCCTGCTGAGCAGCGACCTCGAGGTGTGAGCTCGCCCGGAGTCGTGTCCCGCTTTCAGCCGGAGCTCCCCAGCCCCGAATTACCTCGTCCAGTTGCCGAGTGGTCCCGGACCATCGCTGCGGTGCCGCTAATAAAATGCTCCGTTTTGAACGAATAAATTGCTACTAACTTTCTATCGGTCTCATTGTCTGATTCTTTCTTCGGATAAGCTGTCACTGGGGAATGTGGTGGGTGTGTAAGCGAGGTGGTGATCTGGAGCGCGGGAAACGTTGAGAGTCGGTGGCGCTGATGAAGGACAAACGACGGATGTTCAGATTTTCCGCTTTTCAAAGGTGGTGTCAAGGGTGGCTGATTTCGGTGCGTTTCTGGGGTTCGGGGGAGGTGGGAATCACTGAACTATAGCATTTTAATAATCCTGTAAATGAATATAAAGAATTCTCTGAAGATTTTATTTAGAGCTACAGGCCTTTCGGTTCCGCGTCGCCCAATTCCAGCCTCGTGAGCAATTAACCTGCCGACGCTGAAGTCTTTGCGATGTCAGGCGAAACCCGCACGATCACCGGGAGAACGTAGACATCTATGGGAATTGAACCCGAGGCGCATTCCGTGAAAGTGTTTTACTAATCGCAATGCTTGCCCCTCCAGTCGCTGTCCAGTAGTGTTCTTCCACCTCACAACACATCCCCGACCCTAAACTCGTTTAATCCAGGACTGTTATCTCCCTTCACTTCGCATTTTGGAAATTTACGTTAATTGAAATGTATTGCCCACATCTTAATCCCCCTTGTAGGTAAGAACAAGAAAATTTGGCAGAACTATATGTAACCCCCTGGGTCGCCTCAGGCTCGCTCAGCTCATTCTCGTCTAGGGGGAGCAGCCTTCGGCCCCGCCAAACTGGGTAATCAGCTGGTGTGGATGCTGTGTGAGGTCCCCGCCTCGCCCAAAACCAGACAGTACACCATAAGCGATTAAATGAGTACAATTTATAAAGGTTACTATAACTAAGTGATTAATAACGATACAGTATATATGAAGAGAAAATTAAAGAAAAGGCGCCAAACTTATCAAAGTCCAAACCACTTCGTGCACAGCCGTTGGACCTCAATTACTGAAGTCTTCTGGCCACCATTCGATCCCCTCCGAACTCCTCGACTCTCCAAACAGCTCAGGACCCTCCCAACTCCTCAACTCTCCAAACAGCTCAGGACCCTCCGAGTGGTCAACCAAGCACATCTAGCTTCACCCCCCCCCCTCCTTGGAGAATCTCCCGGCCTCGGACCCCCCTTTGGGGTCCGATCCTCGCCCAGCTTAGAGCATTGCGTCCTCTCTCTCGACCCCCTCGCGCCGATCTGCCCAAAAGCCCGTCAACAAAAGCTTACAGACTCAGAAGAAAGAACATTAATCCCCATTTGGTTTACAAAGGAATACCATTCTCGTTATCAGTAAATTAGCATTCCTGCTAGTTAACAAAAAGAAGAAATCCTCTTTACACTCTCCCTCCACCAAATAAAAGTCATGTCCTCATGACTACTAAATAACTCGCCACCTTTCCTGCCAACACACCGTAACCCAAGCACAAACAGTGACATCTCCTCCCCACAGTAACCCTCACCCCCTGTTCCTCAGGCGCTACTTAGGCCAACTATCTGGGAGTTCCCTAACCCTTCTGAGGCCTCTGTACCCCCTCACCTAAACCCTTCAGGCTCGGACACAACTGGGGATACCTTGGGCCCACTACCAACTCCTCTCTCAACCTCTCACTCATGCCCCACACTGCACACAGCTAACCCTCCCCGCTACACATGACTCAATGGGAGAAGGGCCAAAGGTCTCCTCCTCAATCGAGGGAAAGTCAGCAAAAGGCAGCATGTACCACACATCCAGCACATCATCCATCGAATCTGTATTCTTCCTCATTCCTGTGATCGGTAGCTGCTGTTTGATCTTCTCCAAACGGAAACACCTGGCCTGCACTGCTCCCGCAGTCTCTTCAGCCTCCTGTTCAGTATTCACTGCACTTCTCTCCAGCTTTTTCTTCCTCATGACTTCTTCCAGATCAACTTTCAGGTTTTGCACTTCATTTGAACTGTTGATGGTCATCTTCAGGTTCCCTTCAAGCTTCCGCTTCTCTCTTCTGAGATTCGTCTGTAATTTCTTCACCTCCGCAAACTCCCCTCTCCGGGTTCTCAGTTTGCTATTACCCTCAGTCAGACAACTTTCTTCATTCTCTCCAACTTGTAAGTCTTCCGACTGGTTCCAGATCGCTTTCTCCAGTCTCTCCGTCTTCATTTCAAACTTGATTCCGTAGAGACAGTCTCTCACGAGCTGCGACCTTCGCCAGCCCTGGCACGTGTCCCGAAAACACTTTAACTCGGTAGTTCTCAGCTGCTCCTGCAACGACCTCACTTCATATTCTCCTGAGGCAAATCCAAATACCAAGAGATCATCCACATACACCAAAACTCCAAACGCCTCCACATCCCCTATGGTCTTCCACCTGCCCAGCAGGAAGGTTGCAAGGGCTCCAGATATGCCCTGTGGCATCTTTTCGGACCCGAAGACTCCTAGGGAATTTATAACGGCCGTCTTCTCCTTGTCGGCCCCACTCATCGGGATCTGGAAACATCCACTCCTCAGATCCAGCACCTTAAACCACATCGCACCGTTCAGACAGGCCAACGCCTCTCTGGCCCTCAGGGCCATATTCTGGTCACTGACAGTGCGCCTCTTCAACGCAATATAGTCCACACACACGCTGCCTACGTCTTCCACGGCTGTAGGGGCCAGTCGCCGCAACCTCTCTCTCTCCGAGGTGTCTTCAGCAGTCAACTCCCCTCCCTTGTGGTATTTCGCAGCGTCCACGAAGAGGGTCTCACCCTCAGATACTTCCCCCAGGCCGTACCGCCACTGGCTCTTGTTTGAATTCGGCATCAGCCCAATGCTGCTACACACTTCCACACAAGCAGCTCGAAACCCTGGGTGCATCGACAATGCCTCCAAACAACGCTCACCCGCCTCCTCCGGGCGGGCCCCCAAGCGCACCAGCAGGATATTGGTTCTCTCTAGAACAGAAACGCTGCCCGTCTCAACAGGGTCCGGACACATCAGCATTAACGATTCCTGAACCTCAGTCTCCTCCACATTTGCCTCCAAGAACTCCATTTTCACTGACCAACAACCATCGTCTGGATAATCACCGGCACTGGTACCCCGAATCTCCAGTGTTCTCAATGTCGTCAAGGGTAAATGCTTCCAATAACGGTTATAAAACAAACTGTACAGCAACTTCACCGGCGCCCCGGTGCCGAGGATGGCTTTAACTTGACTTCCATCCATCCGTAACAACACCTGTGCGCATGGCCCCTCTAAGCCTTCAGGAATAGGGTCTGTTCCTTTCGGGAGTTCCTTGGTACATTGCTGGGAACGTGCTCCCCCAGAGACCCCAAGCCGTTCCCCCACTGGGCCTCCTCTAAGTTTCCCGACACCTCTCGAATCAACGGAACAACTGATCCCCTTGACAGATCCCCTTGGCACCACAAGCAATTTATCTGCCCCCCTAGGCAAAAAGGGATACCCTAAAAACTTCCCACCAATCTCCTGCCACGAATATGATAAGCCCCCCAGCTGCGGCATTTGTCTTCCAGTCGAACCACACGCATTTTCCCACACTTTCCCAGAACTGGCAGCGGTCACTTCGAGGTAATTGCGCCTGACAGTTCTAACAAAGTCACCAGCCCGCCTACTCAAACTTTCAACCCGTCCCTGTCGCTTTCCCTCAGCCAAGCACTGCCACTCACCCAACAACTGAGGGGTCCGCTCTGCCCCTTTAGGACTGGACGTTATTCCAACAACCGGGCGGAGCTCACCACTGCTGAAACATCCCAACCTGTCACTCCTCAATCTCCAAACAGTACGGACAACCCATGGTCCCACCACCATTTCGTCAGCCAACAGCAGCCACCCAACACACACGCAGAGATAACCAGCAATCGCACACCCACAAAGGCACACCAGCTCTTCGCCGCAGACACAATTTAAAGAGGGTGATCACACAGCTTCCACAGAAATCAACCCCGGACGAGCACCCCACAATGTAACCCCCTGGGTCGCCTCAGGCTCGCTCAGCTCGTTCTCGTCTAGGGGGAGCAGCCTTCGGCCCCGCCAAACTGGGTAATCAGCTGGTGTGGATGCTGTGTGATGTCCCCGCCTCGCCCAAAAACAGACAGTACACCATAAGCGATTAAATGAGTACAATTTATAAAGGTTACTAAAACTAAGTGATTAATAACGATACAGTATATATGAAGAGAAAATTAAAGAAAAGGCGCCAAACTTATCAAAGTCCAAACCACTTCGTGCACAGCCGTTGGAGCTCAATTACTGAAGTCTTCTGGCCACCATTCGATCCTCTCCAAACTCCTCGACTCGCAGCTCAGGACCCTCCGAACTCCTCGGCTCTCCAAACAGCTCAGGACCCTCCGAGTGGTCAACCAAGCACATCTAGCTTCACCCCCCCCCCCTCCTTGGAGAATCTCCCGGCCTCGGACCCCCCTTTGGGGTCCGATCCTCGCCCAGCTTAGAGCATTGCGTCTTCTCTCGACCCCCTCGCGCCGATCTGCCCAAAAGCCCGTCAACAAAAGCTTACAGACTCAGAAGAAAGAACATTAATCCCCATTTGGTTTACAAAGGAATACCATTCTCGTTATCAGTAAATTAGCATTCCTGCTAGTTAACAAAAAGAAGAAACCCTCTTTACGAAAAATCGCCTTAAAAGTCTTCCAGTGTTCCTGAACAATCCCACCATATAACCATAAAGATGACATCCCAGGGTACTGAAAGAAATGGCAGGGGTTATAGTCGAGGCTTGGGTGATAATCTACCAAAATTCTCTGGACTCTGGTCAGGTCCCGGCTGATTGGAAGATGGCAAATGTCAGGCCACTGTTCAAAACAGGATGCAGGAAAAAGGCAGGAAACCATAGGCCAGTTAGTTTAACATCTATAGTTGGGAAAATGCTTGGAGAAATAGTGAGGCATCTGGAAAGAAACGGATCCATCAGGCAGACACAGCATGGATTCAGCAAAGACAGGTCCTGTTTGACAAACTTGCTGGAGCTCTTTGAGGATGTAATGAGCACAGTGGATAGAGGGGAACAGGTGGACATTATTTACTTGGATTTCCAGAAGGCGTTTGATAATGTGCCACATAAAAGACATAAGATAAGGATGCACAGAGTTAGGGGTGATGTACAGGTATTAGCATGGACAGAAGATTGGTTAACTAACAGAAAGCAGAGAGCTGGGGTACATGGGTGTTTCTCCGGTTGGTGAGTGGGGTGCTGCAGGGGTCAGTGCTGGTTACAATTTACATCAATGATCTGGGAAAGGGGAAGGAGTGCAGTGTATCTAAATTTGCTGATGATACTAAATTGAGTGGTAAAAGAAAATTGTGCAGAGGATACAGAGAGTCTGCAGAGAGGTTAAGTGAGCAGACAAGGGTCTGGCAGACAGAGGTCAGTGTTGGTGAATGCGAGGTGATCCACTTTGGAATAAAAGTGGGAAAAGATCACAGCACGCTGCTGTGCAGAGGGACTTTTTTTTATTACAAAATCCTTTATTACAAATTTTGGTGCTATACAATATATACAAAACAGTGGCAAACACAATTACTGCACTACAAATAGACAATAGACATTACACCAGAATGTTGCCATCCCTATCCACGATGGCATTTACACCCCGCGGAGCCCAACTGTCTCGAAACTCCTCCAAGGCCGCTGTGGACTGCACGTGTTCCTTTTCAATGGTTACCCGGGCATGAACATACCCCCTAAACATTGCCAGGCAGTCTGCCCGGGGAGATCCTCCCGCCACCCGTTTCCAAGACCCACGGATGGCGGATTTCGCCAGCCCCAGGAGCAAGTTGACTAGGACATCCTCATCCCTCCTTGCCCCCTTCCTTACTGGATGACCATATATAAACAGGGTGGGACTAAAGTGCAGCCAGAAGGCGAGAAGCATCCCACGCAAATATGCAAAAAGAGGCTGCAGCCTCACACACTCCATGTACATGTGGACTTGGGAGTGCTTGTTCATGAATCACAAAAGGTTGGTTTGTGGTGCAGCAGGCTGTCAAGAAGGCAAATGGAATGTTGGCCTTCATTGTCAGAGGGATTGAATTTAAGACCAGGGAGGTTATGCTGTAACTGTACAGGGTACTGGTGAGGCCGCACCTGCAGTACTGTGTGCAGTTCCGGTCTCCCTACTTCAGGAGTTTAAGAACAGGGAGGTTTTGCTACAACTGTACAGGGTACTGGTGAGGCCGCACCTGCAGTACTGTGTGCAGTTCCGGTCTCCCTACTTCAGGAGTTTAAGAACAGGGAGGTTTTGCTACAACTGTACAGGGTACTGGTGAGGCCGCACCTGCAGTACTGTGTGCAGTTCCGGTCTCCCTACTTGAGGAATGATATACTGGTTTTGGAGGTGGTGCAGAGGAGGTTCACCAGGTTGATTCCAGGGATGAAGGGGTTAACCCAGGAGGAGAGATTGAGTCACCTGGGACTATACTCGCTGGAATTCAGAAGAATGAGAGGAGATCTTATTGAAACATTGAAAATTATGAAAAGATTAGATTAGATAGAGGTAGGAAAGTTGTTTCCACTGGTAGGTGAGACAATAACTAGGGGACATAACCTCAAGATTTGGGAGAGTAGATTTAGGTTGGAGATGAGGGGGAACTGTTTTTCCCAGAGAGTGGTGAATCTGTGGAATTCACTACCCAGTGAAGCAGTGGAGGCTACCTCAGTAAATATATTTAAGACAAGGTTGGATAGATTTTTGCATTGTAGGGGAATTAAGAGTTATGGGGAAAAGGCAGGTAGATGGAGATGAGTCCACATTCAGATCAGCCATGATCTTATTGAAAGGCAAGGCAGGGCCGACGGGCCAGATGGCCGACTCCTGCTCCTACTTCTTATGTTCAAATAGCTGAGAAATTGGTGTGGGATGGGGTTTTGGATTTCCGGATTATTGGGATCTCTTCTGTGGAAGGTATGACCTGTACAAAAGAGAGGAGTTACACATGAAGCCGAGGGAAAACCAAGATGCTTGCGGATGGGTCTGCGGGATGGGAATTATAGGGCTGAGCATTGGGAAATTCGTATACGAGTCGATGCAGTGTGTAGTGAGACTGTGAAGGAAGGACAGGCAGATGTCAGGGCAAAATTACAGTTTTGTGGGATGAATTAAAGTGTAACAAGTGAGCAAAATGTAAACAGAATACAGGAACGAAGGTGATATATTTGAATGCACGCAGTACATGGAATAAGGTAGATGATGCTGTAGCGCACACAGAGATTGGCAGTTATAGGTTGAATAAGTTAGGTCGTTATTCTTTGGAGCGTAGAAGGTTGAGGGGGGGACTTGATAGAGGTATTTAAAACTATGAGGGGGTTAGATAGAGTTGACGTGGATAGGCTTTTTCCATTGACAGTAGGGGAGATTCAAACAAGAAGACAGGAGTTGAGAGTTAAGGGGCAAAAGTTTAGGGGTAACAAGAGAGGGAACTTCTTTACTCAGAGAGTGGTAGCTGTGTGGAACAAGCTTCCAGTAGAAGTGGTAGAGGCAGGGTCGATATTGTCATTTATAGTAAAATTGGATAGGTATATGGACAGGAAAGGAATGGATGGTTATGGGGTGGTTATTGGTGGGACTAGGTGAGATTAAGTGTTCGGCAGGGACTAGAAGGGCCGAGGTGGCCTGTTTCCGTGCTGTAATTGTTATATGGTTATGTTGTGGGTATCTGAGTCATGGCTGGAACCAGGTTATAGCTGGGAGTTTAACATCCAAGAATACACACTTTATCGAAAGGACAGGCAGGAAGGCACGGTGGGGGGGAGGGGGGTGCTGATTCTGACAGATGTTATATATGGGCATCTAACAAGTGGTGTTCCGAAAATGAGATACAGATTAGAATGGGAGATAGGAAAAGCGTGTAAACAGGGTATCATTACTATAGTCATGGGGGGTTTCAATATTCAGGTAGATTGAGAAAAATCGAGTTGGTGATGGAAATTTTAAAATGCCTATGAGATGTTTTGTGTTTTTTTTTCGAGCAGCTTGTGGCTGAGCCTACGAGGGGAATCAGTTATTCTGGATTACATGTTGCTTAATCCAGCAAATTCAATTAGAGAGATTCAGTTCAGGGGACAGTGAGGAAGCGATCATCATACTATGATACAATTCACACTGCAGTTCCAGAGGAAGAAGATAAAGTTCAATGCATCATTATTGCAGTGCAGTCAAGGGGATTACAGAGGCAGCAGAGAGAAGCCAGCCAAGTTTGATTGAAAGAACACATGAGCAGGGATGAAGGCCGAACAGCAATGGCTGCAGTTGAGATCATACGATATAGAAGCAGAATCAGGCCATTTGGCCCATTGAGTCTGCTCCGCCTTTCCATCATGGCTGATTCTTGGATCCCTCTCAACCCCATACATCTGCCTTCTTGCCATATCCTTTGATGCCCAGGCCAATCAGGAGATGATCAATTCCACCCTAAATATACCAACAGACTTGGCCTCCACTGCATTCCACAGATTTACTACCCTCAAGCTAAAAAAAATTCCTCCTTACCTCCGTTCTAAAAGGCCACCCATCAATTTTGAGGCTGTGCCCTCTAGTTCTGGACACCCCCACCATAGGAAGCATCCTCTCCACATCCACCCTATCTAGTCCTTTCAACATTCCGTAGGTTTCAATAAGATCCTCCTGCATTCTTCTAAGTTCCAGTGAGTTCAGGCCCAAAGCTGCTGAATGCTCCTCGTATGTTAACCCTTTTATTCCGAGAATCATCCTTGTGAACCTCCTTTGGACTCTCTCCAATGAAAACACATCCCTTCTGAGGTATAGGCCCAAAACTACTGAAAAGTGTAGCCTTACTGGTGTCTTATAAAGGCTGAGCATTATCTCCTTGCTTTTATGTTCTATTCCTCTTGAAATAAGTGCCAACATTGCATTTGCCTTCTTTACCACAGACTCAACCTATGAATTAACCTTCTGTGAGTCTTGCACGAGGACTCCTATCTCTCTCCACATCTGATGTTTGAATTTTCTCCCCATTTAAATAACAGTCTGCACTGTTGTTGCTTTTACCAAAATGCATTATCATACATTTCCCAACACTGTATTCCATCTGCCATTTTTTTGTTCATCCTTCCAATTTGTCTAAGTCCTGCTGCAATCACATTGCTTCCTCAGCACTACCCACCCCTCCACCTATCTTCGTATCATCCGCAAACTTTGCCACAAAGCCATCAATTCCATTATCCAAATCATTGACAAACAATGTGAAAAGTCGTGGTCCCAATACTGACCCCTGAGGAACACCACTAGTCACCGGCAGCCAAGCAGAAAAGGCCCCTTTTATTCCCACTCACTGCCCCCGGCTGTTTCTGTCCATGCCATTATCTTTTCTGTAACACAATAGGACTTTATCTCGTTAAGCAGGTTCACGTACGGCACCTTATCAAGCACCTTCTGAAAATCCAAGTAAATGACATCCACTGTCTCTCCTTTGTCCGTCCTTCTTGTAACTTCCTCGAAGAACTCTTAACAGACTTGTCAAGCAAATTTACAGAAATCATGCTGACTTTGAATTTTTTTATCATCAGTCTCCAAGTCCCCCAAAACCTCGTCCTTCATGATAGACTCCAACACTTTCCCAACCACTGAAGTTAAGCTAACCAGCCTATAACCACCAGGGCTTGAAAAGTGGCAGGAAGGTCCTGGGTGACCAGCTCATGTTTGATGTCGTTCAGGAAGGTGACGTATTGTGCCTGAGTTCCAGCCGCTGCAGGTGGCTCGGGTCTGGGACTCCTTGGTGTAATCTGACACAGATCTGCGCCCCTGGTGCATGTGCAGCATTTTCTTTCTCTCTCTCTCACGTTTGGAGTGATCAAACACTTTTCTCATCTCAAAAAAATAACTGAAAACTGATGCCTCCCAGACGTCTGTTCCCCTTTCCCTTGCCCGACCGGACAGTTGGGTGATGACATAGGCTACCTTGGCTCAAACGGAAAGATTGTTGTTGCAATTCAAATATGAGGGTCCACTGAGAAAGAAAGGAGTGGCAGGTACACGAGTACTTTTCTGGAGGAGGCAGACGGGGTCTTGGGCGGGAGGAGTGAGCGAGAATGCAGAGGGTGGGGCGGAAGACGTAGTTGCAGAATGTTGATGGGTGCTCTGGGACAGCTGGAGCGACTGAGTCTGGGCCACAAGATTGGCTACATTGGCAGAAAGCGACTCCACTGCCCGGAACCCGGAGTCCAGCTGGCTCCGGTGTCTCCCCAGCATCACTCCCTGTTGTTCCAGGGCAGTCCTCAGACGACCGGGGTCTGCCGGATCCATTCTGGCCAGGTTGTACTGTCAGGGAGGGACACTGGAGCAGGGATCCAGTCACGTGCACACCGTGATATATACTGAGTAACAAATCCCAAGGTGTGAACAAAGCCAGCTTCAAAGTTCAGGCAGAGATCAAAACATCAAGAGAAATCCAAAAATTAGAATCAGGAAACAGGCAGAGTTGATATTCAGATTGACGGAGTACAGGTACGAATGCTGGAAAGTCTCAGGAAAACTCACTGGCACAATCTGGCAACAAAAAACTGAAAACACAGGACTGAAACACACTGAGCAATCAACAGAGGTGGAGCACAATGAGACACAGGTGGTAGCAATACAGGTAACAATGAGAAACAGGTGAGAGGTGGAGTACTCAGTGATACAGGGGCTGGAGTCGAGCAGGAGCAGGGACAGGAGCACATGGCAATACAAAACCCCAGACTGACAGCTAGGGAGAAAACACACAAAAACACAAAGTTCTACTGGAGATACTGACACTCTACAAATGAATGCCAACTTGCATTCCCCTTCTTCACCAGCGACTCAACCTGGAGATGAACCTTTAGGGTATTTTGCACAAGAACTCCCAAGTCCCTTTGCAACTCTGCATTTTGAATTCTCTCCCCATCTAAATAATAGTCTGACAGTTTATTGCAGTATGAATTCAAACAGGTTATGATCCTGTCTCCTTAGGGTTCCTTTACATTAAGCTCCCTCATAAGATCTGGATTACCACACAACACCCAATCGAAGATAACCTTTCCCCAAGTATGCTCAAGCACAAGCACCATCTTGTAGGCATGCAACAAATCCCATCCCTTGTAATCTGACACCAACCCCATTTTCCCAATCCCCTTGCATATATCCCCTTATTCCATGCCTTTTCCAGCTCCCTTTGCAATTCCAACCCCACATCTTGGCTACTATTTGGAGTCCTATATATGATTCTTATAATTTTTTTTACTCTTGTGGTTTCTTAACTTCATCTACAAAGAGTCAAGTCAAGTCAAGGCAAGTCAACTTTCATTGTCATAACTGCTGGTACAGTACATAGTAAAAATGAGACAACGTTTTTCAGGACCATGGTGTTACATGACACAGTACAAAAACTAGACTGAACTATGTAAAAAAACAACACAGGGAAAGCTAAACTAATCTACAGACCTACACTGGACTGCATAAAGTGCTGAAAAACAGTGCAGGCATTACAATAAATAATAAACAGGACAATAGGGCAAGGTGTCAGTCCAGGCTTGAGGAGTCTGATAGCTTGTGCGAAGAAACTGTTGCATAGTCTGGTCGTGAGAGCCCGAATGCTTCGGAGCCTTTTCCCAGAAGGCAGGAGGGAGCAGAGATTGTATGAGGGGTGCGTGGGGTCCTTCATAATGCTGTTTCCTTTGAGAAATGCAGCGTGTAGTGCAAATGTCCATGATGGCAAGAAGAGAGATGGCAAAGATTCGATATTCTCTGACCGAATGGCACCCTTTCTAAAGATGTAATTCTATCTCTTACCAACAGAACCACGCCACCTGCCTGACCTTCCTTTCATGTTGGGCTCTCAGCATTTGGCCTTCTTTCAGCTACGCCTCCATGATGCCCGCAACACCATACCGGCCAATCTCTAATTGTGCCACAAGTTTGTCCACCTTATTCCAAATGCTACTCAGCACCTTCAGTCCTGTATTCTTTGCTTTTTTTGAATTTTCCCTCTGTGGAACAAATTAACTCTTTGGTCTGTCTGCATTTGAACCCAGTCTTTGGCTTGTCCTTCCTTACATTCATGTTACACCCATCATCTAATTTTAAACCTGCTGGCTCATCCTCAACTCTTTCAAACTGGTTCCCACCCTCCTGGCATATTAGTTTAAACCAGTCCCAACAGCTCTAGTAATCCTACCCACAAGAGTATTGGTCCCAGTTGGAATCAATTGCAAACCTTCCCTTTTGTACAGGTCCCGCCTGCCCCAGATGAAGTCCATTATCTAGACATCTGAATTCCTGATCCCTGCTCCAATTCCTCAGCCACACATTTATCTGCCACCTCATTCTAGTCCTATCCTCACTGTGGCACAGACAGCAATCCTGAGATCACTACTTTTGAGGTCCTGCTTCTCAGCTTCCTGTATTCTTTTTTCAGGGAACAATTCAGATGGTGCAGGAAGTTTTCAAAAGTAATGATGAGGCAACTGTGGCAGACAGAGGAAGTCAAAGGTATCAAAGCAGAGGGCAACAACATGGCAATATCTACTGGGAAGCTTCTAAAAGCCAACTAAAAACAACTAAAAAAACATAAGGAGTGGAAATATGAAAAGATGGAAATATGAAATATGCAGGTAAGCTAGCCAATAATATCAAAGAGCAAAGAGAATACCAGATTTTGTTTCCAATATATAAGGTGAGAATAGATGCCCAACCAATGGAAAATAATGCTGGAGATGTAGTAATGGAGGACAAAGAAATGGCAAAGGAACTTCATATGTACATTGCATCAAAAAGATCTGAGGTGAAAGGTCTGAAAGTAAATACATCCCCTGCACCAGAGGTTCGGCTACATCCAGGGGTCCTGAAAGAGATTGTGGATGGATTAGTAATAATCTTTCAAGAATCACTAGGATCTGGGGGACTGCAGAATTGCAAATGCCACTCCACCCTTTAAGAAGGTAGAAGAGAGGAAATTACAGGTCAGTTAGCCTGACAAGCATTGAGGGCGGTGGCAGATGTTGGAATCTCTTATTAAGGATAAGGTTTTGGGTACTTGGAGGCAAATGATAAAATCATCATCATGGGTTCCTTCATGGGAAATCTTGTCTTAAAAATATGTTGAAACTCTTAGAAAATGATGGGAAGGACAGACAACAAGAATTACTGGGTATGAGGATGCATAAGGCCCCTTGGTATTACAGGAATAATACAGGCAGGGATAGAAGATTGGCTGGCTATCAGGAGACAAGGAGTGGGAATAAAGAAGGCCTTTTCTGGTTGACTGCCAGAGACTAGGTGTTCCGCAAGGGTCGTTGTTGGGTCTGATTGCTTTTACATTTTGTGTAAAACACCCTGGTTTCCTCAGCTGTGCAAATCTAGGGAAGACTATCTCCAGCCCCACCAAGCGTGTGAGACTGAGGCGCGAGCCCACCCCGAACCCCCTGTTTGTGTGGGTGCTGTGAAATTCATCACCCTGTTACAAATGAGTGCCGCGAAATGACAGACAGTGCACTGCATGCAATTAAAAGATTTAGTTTTATAATCCTTAATTTGACTAAAGGGTTAGTAGTGAAAAGAACAAAAAAAAGAAAAGGGCCCATTTTAATGAAACAGTCTAATGTGCACACGTTGGAGCTCACGGTTCCCCATCACCGATCCTCAACCGATCTCACCCCTGACCTTGTTGAATCACGGTCCCGCTCTGGGTCAAATCCTACCACCTTTTCTCTCCAGCATCTTCTCTCTTCCACTCTCCGGAACAACACAAAAAAAAATCAAGCCCAACCTTAGTGTCCCTCACCAGATAACCCTCCCCCGTTCAATTCAACCCTCCAAATTGGATGGCAGACATTTCTCCTCATCTCTTATCTTCAACAAGAACCCAAACATAAGCTGAAAACAGCAGCTCACCAGAACAGCACAAAATGAGATACGTACAGCATAACAGTGAAATATACAAATGAGGGCATTACATATGTCAATGATTTGGATGATGGGATTGATGGCTTTGTGGCAAAGTTTGTGGACAATGCAAAGATGGACAAAGAGCCAGATAATGTTGAGGAAGGAGAAAGTCTGAAGGACTTAGACAGATTGGGAAAATAAGCAGGGAAGTTGCAAATGGCATACAGCAATGAAGGGAAGTGCTTGGTCATACACTTCGGTAGAAGAAATAAAAGTATTTTCTAAACAGGATGAATATTCAAAAATCAGAGTTGCAAAGGGTTTGGGAGTCCTCTTACAGGATTTCCTAAGGGTTAACTCACAGATTGAGTTGTCAGAAGGCAATGGCAAAGTTATGATTCATTTCCAGGGGACAAAACAAATATATTTAAAAGGCTATTACTACTTTCAAATCTCTTACTATCTCTCCTTTCGGTTAGTCCTGACGAAGGGTCTCGGCCCGAAACGTCGACTGTGCTTCTCCCTATAGATGCTGCCTGGCCTGCTGTGTTCCACCAGCATTTTGTGTGTGTTGTTCGAATTTCCAGCATCTGCAGATTTCCTCATGTTTGATATCTAAAAGGCCCTGGTCAGGCTGCATCCGGAGTATTGTGAGCAGTTTGGGGCTCTTGGTTTAAGAAGAGTTAAGCTAGCTTGAGAGGGGGTCTGGAGGAGCTTCACAAGAATAGTTCACGGAGGTGAAAGGGTGATATATCAGGGCTGTTTAATGACTCTGCACCTGGACTTGCTGGGCATTGCAAGACTGAGAAGGAATCTCATTGAAACCTATCGAATATTGAAAGCTGTGGATGTGAAGAGAATGTTTCCTTTAGTGAGTGAATGCAGGATTGTCAATTTGGAGCAAAGATGGGGAAGAGTTTCTTTCGTGAGAGGGCAGTGAATCTGCAGAATTCATTGCCACAGATGTTTATGAAGGCCATGTCATTAGGATTATTTAAAGTGGAGGGTGATCGTTTCTTGATTGGTTAGGGCATCGAAGTTGCTGGCAGAGGCAGGGTAATGGGGGAAAGGGAGGTAATAAATCAGTTATGATGGAATGATGTGGCAGACTCAATGGGCAGAACAGCCTGATTCTGCTCTTATATCTATGGCTTGATGGTTGGTAACCCAAGCAAATGTGAAATTGGAAGGTCAAATGTAGAGGAGCAGCAGAGTAGCAAAACTTTTAACAGTTCTGATGCAGAGAATGGCCTTGAGGTCCATCTCCGTATTCCCAGAACGGCTGCGCAGATTGAAAGGATGTTATGTTTTCATTGCTGCTTTGACTCGAGGTGCCAAGTTCAGTAGTTGGTAGGTTAATAAACACAATGGCTTTATAAACACAGTGGTGGTTCCATCTGGAATTTTGCAACGCACAGAAAATGCTGCAGAACGAAGCAGCTCAGACTGCATTGATGGAAATGAATTCAGTCGATCTTTGAGCCAAAACCCTTCAATAAGACTGGAAAGAAATGGTGGGAGAAGCCACGAAAAGAAGCTGTGGGGATGGAAGGACTACAAGCTAGACTGGGAAAGGTGAAGCCAGGTAGGTAGGGAAAGAGGGATGGCCAGAATCTGCGAGACAATAGGCTGAAAAGCTAAGGGGTGAAGGAGGAATCTGATAGGTGTGTAGAGCAAGCCATGGAAAGTGGAGAAGCACTGGTGGGGAGGGGGATGATTGGGAAGGAGAATACAGGAGGTATGACGGGAGTGAGAGGCACCAGGGGAGGAGAATAGAGGAGATATGACGGGACGCAGAAGAGCTGGCGCCGCACCGCGAAGCTTGGGTACCCTCCCACTTTATCCCTATTAATGGAGTTTTATTTGCTGTCATTTTAATTTTAATTTTTACTTTGTCGTATTTGTATCAAGTAAACCCATGCAGTAGGGCCTTAATTTGGCCTAAGGGTGAGGTCAACCTGTCCCTTGTGATTTGCCCCAGGTCCAGCCGACCGGTCTGGCAGCACCTGGTAAGGGTCCCTTGCTCGGGGTTACGAGCGATGACCAATGGCAGACCCAGCAGGAGACTGGTGGGGAAGGCGGCAGAACTGTGACCGTGGAAGACAATACTTGCTTTGCAAGCAGATGATCTATCAAGAAGAGATCTTTTTCAATTCACCCGGCAGAAGCCAAAGGCCAACCACTGCTGTAACCTGCCAGGTACATGATTTCCCAATATGTCAGTCTCAAAAAAGGATCAAAACAATTACTTTAACGGAGACGTGAATAACAATAGTAGAGTCTCGTCAGGCAGCGGTAGGAATGAGGCTACCAGGGTCGCCATCATGTCAGGTTAGGTACATGGAATATTAGATCTTTTCTTATACGAGGTAAACTAGAATATGTGGTTATGAAAGTGAAAAGACTGAAGATAAACATACTCGGACTATGTGAAACAAGATGAACGATGGGGGGGGGGGGGGGAATGTCACGGTCCCGACCTTTGACTCCTCGTTTTCTCCTAATTCCCCTTTCCCTGTGTTCTCCCGGGCTCCTTGATTGCAGCATCTGATTCTCATCTGAACCCGCAGCACAAAAACCCCGGCTTTGCATCCACTCATTGCCAGACCATTGCTTCCACCAGTCTGGTATTGCCTGCCATTTGCCCTTCCATTTGCTGCACCATGTCAAGTTAAGGGTTGCCTGCCACCTGTCTCCTGTTGCCCTTCAGCTTCAGCAATGCCCTGTGTCAAGAATAGTTTGCCTACCTCCTGCCCCCCCCCCCCCCCATTCACTGATTGTGTGTGTTAACCCTGTATCTCGGCCGCTTGGTATTGTGTACACTAACTTCTGTTTCCATACTGTTTGCCTGTGTTAACCCTTCCCCCCCCCCCCCCCAGCGATAGTCATCCCCTTATCCGCATCCCTGCTCTGCCTCATCCTGCCGTCCACCTACACTCTCTGCTGGCTCAGTGGTTAAACGCTTGTTCTCACCATAGCGACCCGGGTTCGATCCCCAGTCCAGCCTCGCTCAATCCTCAGCTTTCCTCTACCTAATCCTCGCTCCCCAGCCTTCCCTGCAACCATTAATAAACACTCTTCTGATTATGCTACCTCCATGTCAGTGCCCTGCGTTTGGGCTCACCCGTTCTCGTTGCAATGGGGGATGGCCCAAAAGGGATGACAGATACCAACTGATCCATTCAGGAGGAAATGAACGTAAGCACAGAGTTGGAATGTTGGTAGACAAGGAAACAGTGAGAACTATCAAAGGCAGTGTCTCCATTAACGAAAGAGTGATGATGATTAAAATCTGGGCTAAACCATTTGACATTAACGTCATACAGGCCTATACGCCAACCACGGACTATGATGAAGATGAAGTCAATATGCTCTACGGAGAAGTTAAAAAGCTAATGAAAAAGACTAAAAACAATGAAACAACTGTGATTCTTGGTGATTTTAATGCTGAAGTTGGCAGTGCAAGAGAAGTTTTGATTGTAGGACCCTTCGGGCTTGGGGAAAGAAACGACTATGGAGAAAGATGGGTTGAATTTGCAAAAGCTAACAAGCTAATGATTGTGAGCACCTGCTAAAACAGAGACTGTACACATGGACCAGTCCTGATGGTTCAGTATAAAACCAAATTGACTATATCTTAGTATCCAATCGGTTCAGGAATGGAGTGAAGCCGGTGACACAAACCTGTAGTATTGGACATGTGTGCGTATAAAGAAAATGAGAAAGGCCAAACCATCAAATAAGATAGACTTTGATTTACTTATTATGGATGAAGCAAAAAAGATCAAATATTTAGTCGGAGAATAGATTTTCAGTCTTAGATGACGAGGGTAGCACATGTTAGTGGAGAACATCTGGGAAGAGTTTAAAACAACAGTGACAAAAGTTTTGGAAAAGACACTGGGTTATCAGAAAAAAAGCAAAAGACAACACTTGGTTCACCAATGAGTTGAGAAAGTTAACTGAAGAAAGAAGACTGAAGAAAGGTAAAACATCGGGATAAAGAATGATACAAAGCCCTACACCACGTGATTCAAAGAAAATGCAAGGAAGCAAAAGAGAATTGGGTGAACGAACAGTGCAAAGAAATTGAGCAGTATGAACGAAGTCATGATTATAGAGGCCTTCACCAAAAGGTAAAGGATATGATGAAATTAAAGAGGACCGTGCCATCAGCTGGGTGTATCGAAGACGGTAGTGGTAATCCACGCTATGAAAGAGAAGAGATCATGGACAGATGGGTTGAGTACATCTCAGGATTGAATATTTACCAGAATTAAATCAATTACTAATCAACCTAAAATATTGATGTCAGAGATGGAAAGTCCAATTCGGAGTCTACAAGTCAGAAAGGCGGCCAGTGAAGATAAGATTTCCACTGAAATCCTGAAATCACTTGGTCCGAAGGGAAAAACAAACCTTTTAGTGATATTAAACAACAGTTACATGACAGGGAATCTTCTGGAGGACTTTCTCAAATCGGTATTTATTGCCTTACCTAAAAAGCCAAGGATGATAAAATGTAACAAAATGTCTCACTGCGTCAAGCTACTGTTGAAAATAGTGTTTGGCAGAATGAAAGGTACAATCAGCGATGGAATTGGAGAAACGCAGTTTGGTTTTTGTAAAGGCTCAGGAACACGGGAAGGAATATTTGTGATGAGAAACATGGAGAGATACATTGAGGCACAAAAGACCATCTACTTGTGCTTTATTGACTATGAAAAGGCTTTTGATAAAGTAAGATACAAGAGAGTAATAGAAGTGCTGAACAAATACGATCTGGGATGGGAGAATGTGCAGATAATAAGGAACTTGTGCTGGAAACAGAAAGCAGTGGTCAGGGTAGAAAACGAGCTATCACCATGGGCAGGTAAGGCAAGGCTGTGTTGGCTTGCTGGATTTGTTCAACATCTATGGAGAATGGATTTTTCAGGAATGTGACCATCAGGAGACAGAAATCGGAGACCGGAAGGTGGATAACATCAGAGATGCGGACGACACCACATTTTTGGCTGACAGCGAATGCAAACTGCAAACTGTACTGAATAAAATGAATGAGAAAAGCCTTGACTACAGACTTAAAATCAACCATAAGAAAACAAAATCGATGGTGGTAACACTGAAGACTCTTTCAAGATGGTATCGCTACAAGTGAACGGTCAAGACATTGCGAAAGTTTGAATATCTTGACAGTTGTCTGACAGATGATGGGACATGTGAAGTTGAGATCAGAAGGAGAATAGGTATGGGTAAGACCCAGTTCATGAAGCTAAAAGAACTACAATGCAATCAGAAGGAAGACGTCCAAAATAGAATCCACTTCCTCGAGTGTTACGTATGGTCAGTGCTGAGGTATGGATGGGAAACATGGACCCTGAAGAAGGATGGCATGAAACAAATTAATGCTTTTGAAATGTGGTGCTATCGACGAATGTTGAAGATCAGCTGGGTAGAGAAAGTTTCAAATGAGAGGATTTTGTCCGAAGTTGATAGACCACGGATACTGCTGGAGAAAATTATGAAGTTAAGAGTTGCTTATTGTGGGCATGTTACGTTGTTGGACTTACTGTATGGAAAGGTGGAAGGAAAGAAAGGAAGAGGAAGGCAAAGAACGACGTAGCTGCATAACATCAAGGATTGAACCGAGCTGGACAAGATTAGGGATGTTGTGGACAAGTGTCGGGACAGAGTGGTGTGGAGGGAAATTATCTGCCAACTGTAAATTCCAGGTGCGACCTGACAATGACGGAAGTGAGAGGCACTGGGAGAGGTGATCGGGGAGAAGAGTGGAGTTATAATGGGTGTGGGAGGCCTGAGGAAGGTGATAGGGGAGGAGGAATGATGGTAATGAGAGGCACTGAGGAGGAGATCAGGGAGGAGAATAGAGGTATGACAGGAGTGAGAGGCACTGGGGAGGTGATGGGGAGGAGAAGAGTGGAGGTATGACTGAGTCATAGAAACATAGAAAGAGAGAAAACCTACAGTGTAATACTGGCCCTTTGACTCACAAAAGCTGTACCAAACATGTCCCTGCCTTAGAAATGACCTAGGGTTACCCATAGCCCTCTATTTTTCTAAGCTCCATGTACGTATCCTAAAAGACCCTATCATATCTACCTCCACCATAGTTGCCGGCAGCCCATTCTGCACACTGACCACTCTCTGCGTAAAAAACTTACCCCCAACATCTCCTTTGTACCTACTTCCAAGTGTTACGGACCCCATAACTTTGCTGGTCACTTACCAGCAAAGATAGAGAGGACCGTTGAAGTCTGATGGTACTATTTTTAAAAGTCTTTATTTATAAAGGGGCACAAAAATAAGATTAACACAGACATTCAGATAAAATATGTCATCAATACTCAATTGAAAAACGCGGGTATAATAATAATCATCAATTAAGCAATAGCTCTATCGTTTGTCTAGGGGATATTGTATTGTCCGATGGAAAGATAAAAGTCACTGTCCTTTCAAGCCGCAGCTTTTGAGTTTAAGAGAGATGGTTTTAAATTTGCCCGGGACTTTTATGAGGCCAATCCGTTGAGTTGGGGGAGTTGGTTCCCCGTTGTTAGTTCCAAGTCATTTGCCGTGGTACCAGCCACCAGCCCCCAGGCAAGGGAACCGAACGCACGTGGCTTCCTTCAAATGGCTTCCCGCTATTATGGGATCGCTAGTGTTTCTTCTGGTGCATCTGAAAGGGGTTGTTCCCCCAGACCCTCTTTTATACTTCCTCACAAAAGATGTCAATCAGGTTGGGGGGATGCAATCTCTCTCTCAACCAGCCCACTTTGCCCGAGGGCTTGCACGTAGCACAGTCCCCAATCCACAAACGTTGTCTCCAGGAGACAATGGCCAGGTCTCTCTCTCATTTCCTGGGTCCTCTGACACAACCCAGTAATGCTCTTACGATTCTCACAAAGGAGGGGGCTCCCCCGCACCCTTCGGCCCCTCAGAGCTGTGGTACATTCATAACACAAGCGCCTTAAAGCTGTGCCCTCTCATGCTAGCAATTTCAGCCCTGGGAAAAAGCCTCTGACTATCCACATGATCAATACCACCCATCATCTTATACACCTCTATCAGGTCACATCTCATCCTCCATCGCTCCAAGGAGAAAAGACCAAGTTCACTCAATCTATTCTCATAAGGCATGCTCCCCCAATCCAGGCAACATTCTTGTAAATCTCCTCTGCACTCTCTCTATGGCTTCCTCATCCCTCCTGTACTGAGGCGACCAGAACTGAGCACAGTACTCCAAGTGGGGTCTGACCAGGGTCCGATATAGCTGCAACATTACCTCTCGGCTCCTAAACTCAATCCCACTATCGATGAAGACCAATACACCGTATGCCTTCTTAACCACAAAGTCAACCTGCGTAGCAGCTTTGAGTATCCTATGGACTCAGACCCCAAGATCCCTCTGATCCTCCACACTGCCAAGTGTCTTACAATTAATGCTATATTCGACTATCATACTTGACCTACCAAAATGAACCACATCACACTTATCTGGGTTGAACTCCATCTGCCACTTCTCAGCTCAGTTTTGCATCCTATCAATGTCCCATTGTAATGTGTATTATCATGTAAACTTACTAACCCATCCCTCCACTCCTTCATCCAGGTCACTTATAAAAATCACGAAGAGTAGGGGTCCCAGAAAAGATCCCTGAGGCACTCCACTGGTCACCGACCTCCATGTGGAATATGAACCATCTACAACCACTCTTTTCCTTCTGTGGGCAAGCCAATTCTGGATCCACAAAGCAAGATCCATTTGGATCCCATTCCTCTTTACTTTCACAATGAGCCTTACATGTGGTACCTTATCAAATGTTTGCTGAAATCCATATGCACTACATCTACTGCTCTACCTTCATCACATCCTCAAAAAATTCAATCAGGCCCGTAAGAAACGACATGCTTTTGTCAAAGCCATGCTGACTAATCCTAATCATATTATGCCTCTACAAAGTTCATAAATCCTGCCTGTCAGGACTTTTTCCATCAACTTACCAACCACTGAGGTAAGACTCACTGGTCTATAATTTCCTGGGCTAACTCTACTCCCTGCCTTGAATAATGGAACAACATCCACAACCCTCCAATCCTCCGGAACCTCTCCCCTTCCCATTGATGATGCCAAGATCATCGCCAGAGGCTCAGCAAAACCTCGCCTCCCACAGCAGCCTGGGATACATCTCTTCCAGTCCCAGAAACTTATCCAACTTGATGATTTCCAAAAGCTCCAGCACATCATCTTTCTTAATGTCTACATGCTCAAGCTTTTCAGTCTGCTGCAAGTCATCACTACAATTGCCAAGATCCTTTTCCACAGTAAATACTGAAGCAAAGTATTCATTGAGTGCCTCTGCTAGCTCCTCCGGTTCCATACACACTTTTCCACTGTCACACATGATTGGTCCTATTCTCTCACATTTTATCCTCTTGCTACCCGCATGTTTCTTCAGCGGTTTGAAGGAGTCAAAACTGTGCAAAGGCGTTGAGGTCAGCCAGTGAGAACAGCGGGAAGAGTTTCAAAAGAAGACAGGTTTACAGAGCGGGTGACTGAGTAGTGGGTGACAGAGTAGGAAGGCTTTGGCTTAACGGGGCTTTGGCGATAACAGGTCGAGGAGGGGTAGGTTATTCATGTAGATTACAGACAAGAAGAATGTGTGTGAGGCCAGTATTCTGTGCTCAGTGTCAGATGTGAGAAGTCCGGGAGACTCCCTGCTTCTCGGACAGCCACATCTGCAACAGGTGTGTCAAACCTTAGGGAGCAGGGTTAGGGAACTGGAGCTGCAGCTCAATGACCGTCTGGTCAGGGAGAGTGAGGAGGTGATAGAGAGGAGTTACAGGCAGGTGGTCACTCCAGGACCATGGGAGACAGAGAAGTGGGTAACAGTCAGGAGAGGGAAGGGGAAGAGTCAGGTACTAGAGAGTACCCCTGTGGCTCAATAGGTACTCCTGTTTGAGTACAGTTGGGGGAAACAGCCTACCTGGGGGAAGAAACAGTGGTCGCGCCTCTGGCACAGAGTCCAGCCCTATAGCTCAGAAGGGTAGGGAAAGGAAGAAGATGGCAGCAGTGATAGAGGACTCTATAGTTAGGGGTCAGATTGGCGATGCAGGAAAGAAACGCGGATGGTAGTTTGCCTCCCAGGTGCCATGGTGCCAAGGTCCGTGATGTTTCCGATTGCATCCACGATATCTTGAAGTGGGAAGGTGAACAGCCAGAGGTCGTGGTACATAGGTAGGAAAGGGGAGGAGGTCCTGAAAGCAGACTACAGGGAGTTAGGAAAGAAGTTGAGAAGAAGGACCATAAAGGTAGTAATCTCAGGATTACTGCCTGTGCTACGTGACAGAGAGAGTAGGAATAGAATGAGGTGGAGGATAAATGTGTGACTGAGGGATTGGAGCAGGGGGTAGGGATTCAGATTTCTGGATCACTGGGACCTCTTCTGGGGCAGGTGTGACCTGTACAAAAAGGACGGGTGGCACTTGAATCCGAGGAGGCCCAATACCCTGGCGGGGAGGTTTGCCATGGCTACTGGGGAAAGTTTAAACTAGAATGGCAGGGGGGTGGGAACAGAACTGAAGAGACAGAGGAATGGCTCACAAATAGAGAAAGTTTGGAGACAGTATGAAAGGGAGGATAGGCTGGTGATAGAGAAGGGACATGCTCAGATCGATGGTTTGAAATGTGTCTAATTTAATGCGAGGAGTGGTATGAATAAAGTGGATGAGAGAATGTGGATCAGTACTTGGAGTTATGATGTGGTGGCCATTACAGAGACTTGGATGGTTCAGGGGCAGGAATGGTTACTTGAAGTGCCAGGCTTTAGATGTTTCAGAAAGGATAGAGAGGGAGGCAAAAGAGGTGGGGGCATGGCACTGCTGATCAGAGATAGTGTCATGGCTGCAGAAAAGGAGGAAGTCATGGAGGGATTGTCTACAGGGTGTCTGTGGATAGAAGTTCAGAACAGAAAGGGGTCAATAACTCTACTGGGTGTTTTTTATAGACCAGCCAATAGTAACAGGGACATAGAGGAGCGGATAAGGAGACAGTCTCTGCAAAGGTGTAATAATAACAGGATTGTTGTGGTGGGAGATTTTAATTTCCCATGGGGGTGTAAAACTGCACCAATGCAGATGTTCCCACAATCCTGATTGAGAAGTTGCAGAACCTCAGCCTCTGTACCTCCCTCTGCAGTTGGATTCTCGACTTCCTAACCAGAAGACCACAATCTGTGTGGATTGGTGATAACATATCCTCGTCAGGGGCGTGTGCTTTGCCCACTGCTCTGCTCTCTATATACACATGAATGTATGGCTAGGCATAGCTCAAATACCATCTACAAATTTACTGACCATATAACAATTACATCATGGAAACAGGCCATCTCAGCCCTTCTAGTCCGTGCCGAACGCTTACTCTCACCTAATCCCACCGACCTGCCCTCAGCCCATAACCCTCCATTCCTTTCCTAACCATATACCTATCCAATCTTATGATAAATGACAATATCAAACCTGCTTCTACCACTTCTACTGGAAGCTCATTCCACACAGCTACCACTCTCTGAGTAAAGAAGTTCCCCCTCATGTTATCTCTAAACTTTTGCCACCTAACTCTCAACTCATGTCCTCTTGTTTGAATCTCCCCTACTCTCAATGGAAAAAGCCTATCCACGTCAACTCCATCTATTCCCCCTCATAATTTTAAATACCTCTATCAATTCCCCCCTCAACCTTCTGAGCTCCAAAGAATAAAGACCTAACTTGTTCAACCTTTCTCTGTAACTTAGGTGCTGAAACCCAGGTAACATTCTAGTAAATCTCTTCTGTACTCTCTCTATTTTGTTGACATCTTTCCTATAATTCAGTGACAAGAACTGTACACGACACTCCAAATTTGGCCTCACCAATGCCTTGTACAATTTTAACATTACATCCCAACTCCTATACTCAATGCTCTCATTTATAAAGGCCAGCACCTATTGTCTATAGTCTATAAAGTCAAAGTCACTCATGATAACAACACTGTTAATTTTCTAGCTTTCCAAAATCTGCCTCCCAATTTGTTCCTCGGTATCTCTGCTGCTACCAGGAGGCCTATAGAATACTCGCAATAGAGTAACTGCTCCCTTCCTGTTCCTGACTTCCACTCATACTGACTCAAAAGAGGATCCTGCAACATTATCCACCCTTTCTGTAGCAGTAATAGCATCCCTGACCAGTAATGCCACCCTCCTCCCCTTTAAGCCCTCACTATCACTTTTATCCCTCTCTATCCCCGCCTGTTTAGGAACCTGATGGTTGTAGGTTAACGGTGGTGATCAATGACTCCTGGTAGTGGTTGTGGGAAGACAGCATGGTCCGCTTGGTGGGGTTTTTGATGACACATGCTGCTTTCCTGTGGCAGCGCTCCACGATCTCTCCCGCTGAGTGATTTTAAAACACACTCTCTGTAAAAGAGGGGAAAGGGAAGGGAGAACGTCAGGTAGTGAAGACAACCTCTGTGGCCGTCCATTTCAACAATATGATCTCCATTTTGAGTGCTGCTGGGGTTGAGGACCTCGCTGGGGGAAGTAATAGTGGCCATGCCTCTGGCACTGTCTAGCCCTCTGGCTCATAAGGGTGGGGATTTCAAGAGGATGGCAGTAGCAATAGAGGACTCCACAGTCAGGGGGACAGACAGCCAATTCTCTGGATGTCTCAGGTGGTGACAAGAGGGCATACAGGAGTGAGATATGCCAACTTGTGGAATGGTGTCTCAGCAGCTACCTGGCACTCAACGTCAGAAAGATGAAAGAGCGGATCGTGGACTTCAGGAAGGGTAAGATGAAGGAACACATTCCAATACTCTATAGGGGGGTCAGAAGTGGAGAGAGTGAACAGCTTCACTTTCCTCGGTGTCAAGATCACTGAAGATCTAACGTGCTCCCAACTTATCGATGTAGTCAGAAAGAAGGCAAGACAGCGGCTATACTTTATTAGGATTTTTAGTTATTATTACTATTTTCCCCTCTCTGCTAGATTATGTATTGCATTGAACTGCTGCTGCTAAGGTAACAAATTCTACGTCACATGTCTGGTGATAATAAACCCGAGTTGGATTCCCATTCGTTGGATGGGATTACCAGGGAATGCCGGGAACATGGACTATTACCAGGGAAAGTTGGGAACATGGGCCATTAGCAGGGAAGACTGGGAATGTTGACTATTACCAGGGAAAGCTGGGAACATGGAACATTACCAGGGAAGGCTGGGAATGTGGACTATTAGCAGGGAAAGCTGGGAACGTGGACTGTTACCAGGGAAAGCTAGGAACGTGGACTATTACCAGGGAAAGCTGGGAATGTCGATAATTCCATGTTCCTAATGAAAAGGCAGGAATCGCCGGGTCCCATGTGGCTCCCGATGACTGTAGCTTAGGTTTGGAATATGTCATTGATTTTAGGTCACTCCTTCTGCAGAACGAGTTTGAGGGTTTGGAGGGAGCTGCAGAGATTTGCAGGATGTTGTCTCGATTCCAGCGGATGTGCCATCAGAAGGATTGGACCACTTGAGTACTTTTCTCTGGAGTGGTGGAGGACAGAGAGAGATCCCATAGAGATTGATATGTTTATGAAGTTCGGAGGTAGAGTAGAAAGCTGTTCATGTTCATCAGAATATTGTTTCACCTTTGGACTGGGAACAGAAAATCCAATTGATACGTCAATTCTTGTGAAATCTTAGTAACAGTCTCCAGCCTTACGGTCATAAATCAAAATACCAATTCCTTTGTTCAGACTTCCAAGTAAATTTATTATCAGATACGTGTATTTTACCATGTGTATTCTTGAAACTAACATCTTGCAGGGAGTTACAGAAAAAGACAGTAAATGAATTTGAAATTACTGGATGCTCTGCGTAAATAGGCAAAGATTGACCAACAGCCAATCTGCAAAAGAAAAGAAACTGGAAATAAAATAATACTGTGAACATTGGTTGCAAAGAGTCCTTGAACATGAGGCTGCACAGAATAAGTTCAGGGCAGTGGTGATTCACTTAACCGTGCCTGTTTAGGAACCTGATGGTTGTAGGTTAATGGTGGTGATCAATGACTCCCGGTAGTGGTTGTGGGAAGACAGCATGGTCCGCTTGGTGGGGTTTTTGATGACACATGCTGCTTTCCTGTGGCAGCGCTCCACGAACTCTCCCGGGGAGAGATTTTAAGACACACTCTCCGTAAAAGAGGAGTACCGTCCAGCCAGTTTTCTGTTCTGGGTGTCAGGTGTGGGATTTCCGGGAGATGCCCTGCCTTCCCAGAGGCCACATCTGCCAGGTACATCAAGATGCAGCTCTTTACAGACCGTGATGATGCAGCTCCTTAGAGACCGTGATGATGCAGCTCGATGACTTTCGGCTTGTTAGGGCTAGTGAAGTGGTGATAGACAGGAGCTACAGTCACCCCAAAGCTGCAGCACACAGATAAATGGATAAATGTCAGGAAAGGGAAGGGAGAACGTCAGGTAGTGAAGACAACCTCTGTGGCCGTCCATTTCAACAATATGATCTCCATTTTGAGTGCTGCTGGGGTTGAGGACCTCGCTGGGGGAAGTAATAGTGGCCATGCCTCTGGCACTGTCTAGCCCTCTGGCTCATAAGGGTGGGGATTTCAAGAGGATGGCAGTAGCAATAGAGGACTCCACAGTCAGGGGGACAGACAGCCAATTCTCTGGATGTCTCAGGTGGTGACAAGAGGACATACAGGAGTGAGATATGCCAACTTGTGGAATGGTGTCTCAGCAGCTACCTGGCACTCAACGTCAGAAAGATGAAAGAGCGGATCGTGGACTTCAGGAAGGGTAAGATGAAGGAACACATTCCAATACTCTATAGGGGGGTCAGAAGTGGAGAGAGTGAACAGCTTCACTTTCCTCGGTGTCAAGATCACTGAAGATCTAACGTGCTCCCAACTTATCGATGTAGTCAGAAAGAAGGCAAGACAGCGGCTATACTTTATTAGGATTTTTAGTTATTATTACTATTTTCCCCTCTCTGCTAGATTATGTATTGCATTGAACTGCTGCTGCTAAGGTAACAAATTCTACGTCACATGTCTGGTGATAATAAACCCGAGTTGGATTCCCATTCGTTGGATGGGATTACCAGGGAATGCCGGGAACATGGACTATTACCAGGGAAAGTTGGGAACATGGGCCATTAGCAGGGAAGACTGGGAATGTTGACTATTACCAGGGAAAGCTGGGAACATGGAACATTACCAGGGAAGGCTGGGAATGTGGACTATTAGCAGGGAAAGCTGGGAACGTGGACTGTTACCAGGGAAAGCTAGGAACGTGGACTATTACCAGGGAAAGCTGGGAATGTCGATAATTCCATGTTCCTAATGAAAAGGCAGGAATCGCCGGGTCCCATGTGGCTCCCGATGACTGTAGCTTAGGTTTGGAATATGTCATTGATTTTAGGTCACTCCTTCTGCAGAACGAGTTTGAGGGTTTGGAGGGAGCTGCAGAGATTTGCAGGATGTTGTCTCGATTCCAGCGGATGTGCCATCAGAAGGATTGGACCACTTGAGTACTTTTCTCTGGAGTGGTGGAGGACAGAGAGAGATCCCATAGAGATTGATATGTTTATGAAGTTCGGAGGTAGAGTAGAAAGCTGTTCATGTTCATCAGAATATTGTTTCACCTTTGGACTGGGAACAGAAAATCCAATTGATACGTCAATTCTTGTGAAATCTTAGTAACAGTCTCCAGCCTTACGGTCATAAATCAAAATACCAATTCCTTTGTTCAGACTTCCAAGTAAATTTATTATCAGATACGTGTATTTTACCATGTGTATTCTTGAAACTAACATCTTGCAGGGAGTTACAGAAAAAGACAGTAAATGAATTTGAAATTACTGGATGCTCTGCGTAAATAGGCAAAGATTGACCAACAGCCAATCTGCAAAAGAAAAGAAACTGGAAATAAAATAATACTGTGAACATTGGTTGCAAAGAGTCCTTGAACATGAGGCTGCACAGAATAAGTTCAGGGCAGTGGTGATTCACTTAACCGTGCCTGTTTAGGAACCTGATGGTTGTAGGTTAATGGTGGTGATCAATGACTCCCGGTAGTGGTTGTGGGAAGACAGCATGGTCCGCTTGGTGGGGTTTTTGATGACACATGCTGCTTTCCTGTGGCAGCGCTCCACGAACTCTCCCGGGGAGAGATTTTAAGACACACTCTCCGTAAAAGAGGAGTACCGTCCAGCCAGTTTTCTGTTCTGGGTGTCAGGTGTGGGATTTCCGGGAGATGCCCTGCCTTCCCAGAGGCCACATCTGCCAGGTACATCAAGATGCAGCTCTTTACAGACCGTGATGATGCAGCTCCTTAGAGACCGTGATGATGCAGCTCGATGACTTTCGGCTTGTTAGGGCTAGTGAAGTGGTGATAGACAGGAGCTACAGTCACCCCAAAGCTGCAGCACACAGATAAATGGATAAATGTCAGGAAAGGGAAGGGAGAACGTCAGGTAGTGAAGACAACCTCTGTGGCCGTCCATTTCAACAATATGATCTCCATTTTGAGTGCTGCTGGGGTTGAGGACCTCGCTGGGGGAAGTAATAGTGGCCATGCCTCTGGCACTGTCTAGCCCTCTGGCTCATAAGGGTGGGGATTTCAAGAGGATGGCAGTAGCAATAGAGGACTCCACAGTCAGGGGGACAGACAGCCAATTCTCTGGATGACTCAGGTGGTGACAAGAGGACATACAGGAGTGAGATATGCCAACTTATGGAATGGTGTCTCAGCAGCTACCTGGCACTCAACGTCAGAAAGATGAAAGAGCGGATCGTGGACTTCAGGAAGGGTAAGATGAAGGAACACATTCCAATACTCTATAGGGGGGTCAGAAGTGGAGAGAGTGAACAGCTTCACTTTCCTCGGTGTCAAGATCACTGAAGATCTAACGTGCTCCCAACTTATCGATGTAGTCAGAAAGAAGGCAAGACAGCGGCTATACTTTATTAGGATTTTTAGTTATTATTACTATTTTCCCCTCTCTGCTAGATTATGTATTGCATTGAACTGCTGCTGCTAAGGTAACAAATTCTACGTCACATGTCTGGTGATAATAAACCCGAGTTGGATTCCCATTCGTTGGATGGGATTACCAGGGAATGCCGGGAACATGGACTATTACCAGGGAAAGTTGGGAACATGGGCCATTAGCAGGGAAGACTGGGAATGTTGACTATTACCAGGGAAAGCTGGGAACATGGAACATTACCAGGGAAGGCTGGGAATGTGGACTATTAGCAGGGAAAGCTGGGAACGTGGACTGTTACCAGGGAAAGCTAGGAACGTGGACTATTACCAGGGAAAGCTGGGAATGTCGATAATTCCATGTTCCTAATGAAAAGGCAGGAATCGCCGGGTCCCATGTGGCTCCCGATGACTGTAGCTTAGGTTTGGAATATGTCATTGATTTTAGGTCACTCCTTCTGCAGAACGAGTTTGAGGGTTTGGAGGGAGCTGCAGAGATTTGCAGGATGTTGTCTCGATTCCAGCGGATGTGCCATCAGAAGGATTGGACCACTTGAGTACTTTTCTCTGGAGTGGTGGAGGACAGAGAGAGATCCCATAGAGATTGATATGTTTATGAAGTTCGGAGGTAGAGTAGAAAGCTGTTCATGTTCATCAGAATATTGTTTCACCTTTGGACTGGGAACAGCAAATCCAATTGATACGTCAATTCTTGTGAAATCTTAGTAACAGTCTCCAGCCTTACGGTCATAAATCAAAATACCAATTCCTTTGTTCAGACTTCCAAGTAAATTTATTATCAGATACGTGTATTTTACCATGTGTATTCTTGAAACTAACATCTTGCAGGGAGTTACAGAAAAAGACAGTAAATGAATTTGAAATTACTGGATGCTCTGCGTAAATAGGCAAAGATTGACCAACAGCCAATCTGCAAAAGAAAAGAAACTGGAAATAAAATAATACTGTGAACATTGGTTGCAAAGAGTCCTTGAACATGAGGCTGCACAGAATAAGTTCAGGGCAGTGGTGATTCACTTAACCGTGCCTGTTTAGGAACCTGATGGTTGTAGGTTAATGGTGGTGATCAATGACTCCCGGTAGTGGTTGTGGGAAGACAGCATGGTCCGCTTGGTGGGGTTTTTGATGACACATGCTGCTTTCCTGTGGCAGCGCTCCACGAACTCTCCCGGGGAGAGATTTTAAGACACACTCTCCGTAAAAGAGGAGTACCGTCCAGCCAGTTTTCTGTTCTGGGTGTCAGGTGTGGGATTTCCGGGAGATGCCCTGCCTTCCCAGAGGCCACATCTGCCAGGTACATCAAGATGCAGCTCTTTACAGACCGTGATGATGCAGCTCCTTAGAGACCGTGATGATGCAGCTCGATGACTTCCGGCTTGTTAGGGCTAGTGAAGTGGTGATAGACAGGAGCTACAGTCACCCCAAAGCTGCAGCACACAGATAAATGGATAAATGTCAGGAAAGGGAAGGGAGAACGTCAGGTAGTGAAGACAACCTCTGTGGCCGTCCATTTCAACAATATGATCTCCATTTTGAGTGCTGCTGGGGTTGAGGACCTCGCTGGGGGAAGTAATAGTGGCCATGCCTCTGGCACTGTCTAGCCCTCTGGCTCATAAGGGTGGGGATTTCAAGAGGATGGCAGTAGCAATAGAGGACTCCACAGTCAGGGGGACAGACAGCCAATTCTCTGGATGTCTCAGGTGGTGACAAGAGGGCATACAGGAGTGAGATATGCCAACTTGTGGAATGGTGTCTCAGCAGCTACCTGGCACTCAACGTCAGAAAGATGAAAGAGCGGATCGTGGACTTCAGGAAGGGTAAGATGAAGGAACACATTCCAATACTCTATAGGGGGGTCAGAAGTGGAGAGAGTGAACAGCTTCACTTTCCTCGGTGTCAAGATCACTGAAGATCTAACGTGCTCCCAACTTATCGATGTAGTCAGAAAGAAGGCAAGACAGCGGCTATACTTTATTAGGATTTTTAGTTATTATTACTATTTTCCCCTCTCTGCTAGATTATGTATTGCATTGAACTGCTGCTGCTAAGGTAACAAATTCTACGTCACATATCTGGTGATAATAAACCCGAGTTGGATTCCCATTCGTTGGATGGGATTACCAGGGAATGCCGGGAACATGGACTATTACCAGGGAAAGTTGGGAACATGGGCCATTAGCAGGGAAGACTGGGAATGTTGACTATTACCAGGGAAAGCTGGGAACATGGAACATTACCAGGGAAGGCTGGGAATGTGGACTATTAGCAGGGAAAGCTGGGAACGTGGACTGTTACCAGGGAAAGCTAGGAACGTGGACTATTACCAGGGAAAGCTGGGAATGTCGATAATTCCATGTTCCTAATGAAAAGGCAGGAATCGCCGGGTCCCATGTGGCTCCCGATGACTGTAGCTTAGGTTTGGAATATGTCATTGATTTTAGGTCACTCCTTCTGCAGAACGAGTTTGAGGGTTTGGAGGGAGCTGCAGAGATTTGCAGGATGTTGTCTCGATTCCAGCGGATGTGCCATCAGAAGGATTGGACCACTTGAGTACTTTTCTCTGGAGTGGTGGAGGACAGAGAGAGATCCCATAGAGATTGATATGTTTATGAAGTTCGGAGGTAGAGTAGAAAGCTGTTCATGTTCATCAGAATATTGTTTCACCTTTGGACTGGGAACAGAAAATCCAATTGATACGTCAATTCTTGTGAAATCTTAGTAACAGTCTCCAGCCTTACGGTCATAAATCAAAATACCAATTCCTTTGTTCAGACTTCCAAGTAAATTTATTATCAGATACGTGTATTTTACCATGTGTATTCTTGAAACTAACATCTTGCAGGGAGTTACAGAAAAAGACAGTAAATGAATTTGAAATTACTGGATGCTCTGCGTAAATAGGCAAAGATTGACCAACAGCCAATCTGCAAAAGAAAAGAAACTGGAAATAAAATAATACTGTGAACATTGGTTGCAAAGAGTCCTTGAACATGAGGCTGCACAGAATAAGTTCAGGGCAGTGGTGATTCACTTAACCGTGCCTGTTTAGGAACCTGATGGTTGTAGGTTAATGGTGGTGATCAATGACTCCCGGTAGTGGTTGTGGGAAGACAGCATGGTCCGCTTGGTGGGGTTTTTGATGACACATGCTGCTTTCCTGTGGCAGCGCTCCACGAACTCTCCCGGGGAGAGATTTTAAGACACACTCTCCGTAAAAGAGGAGTACCGTCCAGCCAGTTTTCTGTTCTGGGTGTCAGGTGTGGGATTTCCGGGAGATGCCCTGCCTTCCCAGAGGCCACATCTGCCAGGTACATCAAGATGCAGCTCTTTACAGACCGTGATGATGCAGCTCCTTAGAGACCGTGATGATGCAGCTCGATGACTTCCGGCTTGTTAGGGCTAGTGAAGTGGTGATAGACAGGAGCTACAGTCACCCCAAAGCTGCAGCACACAGATAAATGGGTAAATGTCAGGAAAGGGAAGGGAGAACGTCAGGTAGTGAAGACAACCTCTGTGGCCGTCCATTTCAACAATATGATCTCCATTTTGAGTGCTGCTGGGGTTGAGGACCTCGCTGGGGGAAGTAATAGTGGCCATGCCTCTGGCACTGTCTAGCCCTCTGGCTCATAAGGGTGGGGATTTCAAGAGGATGGCAGTAGTAATAGAGGACTCCACAGTCAGGGGCACAGATAGCCAATTCTCTGGATGTCTCAGGTGGTGACAAGAGGACATACAGGAATGAGATATGCCAACTTATGGAATGGTGTCTCAGCAGCTACCTGGCACTCAACGTCAGAAAGATGAAAGAGCGGATCGTGGACTTCAGGAAGGGTAAGATGAAGGAACACATTCCAATACTCATAGGGGGGTCAGAAGTGGAGAGAGTGAACAGTTCAATTTCCTCGGTGTGAATATCTCTGAGGATCTAACCTGGTCCCAACATACCGATGCAGTCAGAAAGTAGGCAAGAGACAGCAGAACAGGCAGTTGGCTCACAAATAGAGATATCTTGTTGGCAGTGTGAGAGGGCGTATAGACAGGTGATAGAGAAGGGATACAGTCAAACTGATGTTTTGAGATGTATCTATTTTAGTGACAAGGAATATCATGAACAAAGCGGGTGAGCTTACAGCATGGATCAGTACTTGGAGCTATAATATTGTGGCCATTACAGAGACTTGGATGGAGTTTCTTAGGTGTGTTCAGGAAGGTTTTTTGACACAGTATGTCAGCAAGCCTGCAAGAGGAGAGGGTGTACCTGATTTGGTATTGGGAAATGAACCTGGTCAGGTGTCAGATATCTTTGTGGGAGAGCATTTTGGAGATAGTTATCATAATTCTATCTCCTTTACAATAGCTTTGGAGAGAGATAGGAACAGACAAGTTAGAAAAGTGTTTAAGTCCATAAAACCATAAGACAAAGGAGCAGAAGTCGGCCATTTGGCCCATCGAGTCTGCTCCACCATTTCATCATGAGCTGATCCACTCTCCAATTTAGTCCCATTCCCCCGCCTTCTCACCATAACCTTTGATGCCCTACTCAGATACCTATCAATCTCTGCCTTAAATACACTCTATGACTTGACCTCCACTGCCGTCTGTGCCAACAAATTCCACAGATTCACCACCCTCTGGCTAAAATAATTTCTTCGTATCTTTGTTCTGAATGGGCACCCTTCAATCCTCAAGTCACGCCCTCTTGTACTAGACTCTCCCACCATGGGAAACAACTTTGCCACATCCACTCTGTCCATGCCTTTCAACATTTGAAATGTTTTTGTGAGGTCCCCCCTCATTCTTCTAAACTCCAAGGAGTACAGTCCAAGAGTGGTCGAATGTTCCTCATATGTTAACCCTCTCATTCCCGAAATCATTCCAGTGAATCTTCTCTGAACCCTCTCCCATGTCAGCACATCGTTTGTTAAATAAGGAGCACAAAACTGTACACAGTACTCCAAGTGAGGTCTTACCAGTGCCTTATAGAGCCTCAACATCACATCCCTGCTCCTATGCTCTATTCCTCTAGAAATGAATGCCAACATTGTATTCGCCTTCCTCACCACCGACTCAACCTGGAGTTTAACCTTAAGGGTATCCTGGATGAGGACTCCCAAGTCCCGTTGCATCTCAGAACTTCGAATTTTCTCCCCAGTTAAATAATAGTCTGCCTGTTTATTTTTTCTACCGTATACTTTCCGACATTGTAATTCATTTGCCACTTCTTTTCCCATTTCCCCAATCTATCTAAGATCCAAGTATCTGCAGACTCTCTGTTTCCTCAGCACTACTGGCCCCTCCACCTATCTTTGTATCATCAGCAAACTTAACCACAAAGCCATCTATTCCATAATCCAAATCATTGATATACAATGTAAAAAGAAGTGGCCCCAACATGGACCCCTGTGAAACACCACTGGTAACCGGCAGCCAACCAGAATGAGATCCCTTTATTCTTAATCACTGTTTCCTGCCAATCAGCCAATGCATTATCCATGTATGTAACTTTCCCGTAATTCCATGGGCTCTTATCTTGTTTTGCAGCCTCATGTGCGGCACCTTGTCAAAGGCCTTCTGAAAATCCAAATACGCAATATCCACTGCATCTCCCTTGTCTAGCCTACTTGTAATTTCCTCAAAAATTCCAATAGGTTTGTTGGCAGGATTTTCCTTTAAGAAAACCTGAGTTTGGCCTATCTTGTCATATGCCTCCAGGTACTCCATAACCTCATCATTGACAATCGACTCCAACAACTTCTCAGCCACCGATATCAAGCTAGCAGGTCTATAGTTTCCTTGTTGCTTCCTTGCCCCCTTCTTAAATAGTGGAGTGACATTTGCAATCTTCCAGTCCTCCGGAACTATGCTAGAATCTTTTGACATTTGAAAGATCATTGCTAATGACAATAGACAATAGATGCAGGAGTTGGCCATTCGGCCCTTCAAGCCAGCACCACCATTCAATGTGATCGTGGCTTATCATCCACATCCCGTTCCTGCCTTCTCCCCATATCCCTTGACTCCGCTATCTTTAAGAGCTCTATCTCTCTCCTGAAAGCATCCAGAGACTTGGCCTCCACTGCTTTCTGAGGCAGAGCATTCCATAGATCCACAACTCTCTGGGTGAAAAAGTTTTTCCTCAACTCTGTTCTAAATGGCCTACCCCTTATTCTTAAACTGTGGCCTCTGGTTCTGGACTCCCCCTACATCGGAAACATTTTTCCTGCCTCTAGCGAGTCCAATCCCTTAATAATCTTATATGTTTCAATCAGATCCCCTTGCATCCTTCTAAATTCCAGTGTATACAAGCCCAGTCGCTCCAATCTTTCAACATATGACAGTCCCACCATCCTGGGAATTAACCTCGTGAACCTACCCTGCACTGCCTCAATAGCGAGAATGTCCTTCCTCAAATTTGGAGACCAAAACTGAACACAACACTCCAAGTGTGGTCTCACCAGGGCCCTGTACAACTGCAGAAGGACCTCTTTGCTCCTATACTCAACTCCCCTTGTTATGAAGGCCAACATGCCATTAGCTTTCTTCACTGCCTGCTGTACCTCCATACTTACTTTTAGTGACTGATGAATAAGGACACCTAGATCTTATTGTACTTCCCCTTTTCCTAACTTGACACCATGACACCATTCAGATAGTAATTTGCCTTCCTGTTCTTGCCACCAAAGTGGATAACCTCACATTTATCCACATTAAACTGCATCTGCCATGCATCTGCCCACTCACCCAACCTATCCAAGTCACCCTGCATTCTCCTAACATCCTCCTTATATTTCACATATTACTACCCAGCTTTTTGTCATCTGCAAATTTGCTAATGTTACTTTTAATCCCTTCATCTAAATCATTAATGGATATTGTAAATAACTGTAGTCCCAGCACCAAGCCTTGCGGTACCCCACTAGTCACTGGCTGCCATTCTGAAAGGGACCCGTTAATCCCTACTCTTTGTTTCCTGTCTGCCAACCAATTTTCTATCCATAGGAGTACCCTATTCCTAATACCATGTGCTTTAATTTTGCCCACTAATCTCCCATGTGGGGCCTTATCAAAGTCTTTCTGAAAGTCCAGGTACTCTACATCCACTGGCTCTCCCTTGCCCATTTTCATAGTTACGTCCTCAAAAAATTCCAGAAGATTAGTCAAGCATGATTTCCCCTTCGTAAATCCATGCTGACTCGGACCGATCCTGTTACTGCTATCCAAATGTGCCGTTATTTCATCTTTTATAATTGACTCCAGCATCTTCCCCACCACTGATTTCAGGCTAACTAGTCTGTAATTCCCTGTTTACTCTCTCCCTCCTTTTTTAAAAAGTGGGATAACATTAGATATCCTCCAATCCTCAGGAACTGATCCTGAATCTATAGAACATTGGAAAATGATTACCAATGCGTCCACGATTTCTAGAGCCACCTCTTTAAGTACCCTGGGATGCAGACCATCAGGTCCTGGGGATTTATCAGCCTTCAGTCTCATCAGTCTACCCAACACCATTTTCTGCCTAATGTGAATTTCCTTCAGTTCTTCCATTACCCTAGGTCCTCTGGCCACTATTACATCTGGGAGATTGTCTGTGTCCTCCCTGGTGAAGACAGATCCAAAGTACCTGTTCAACTCGTCTGCCATTTCCTTGTTCCCCATAATAAATTCACCCGTTTCAGTCTTCAATGGCCCAGTTTTGGTCTTAACTTTTTTTTTCTTTTCAAATTCCTAAAGAAGCTTTAGGCTAGCTTACCTTCGTACCTCATTTTTTTTCTCCCCATATTGCCTTTTTAGTAATCTTCTGTTGCTCTTTAAAAGTTTCCCAATCCTCTGGCTTCTTGCTCATCTTTGCTATGTTATACTTCTTCTCCTTTATTTTTATACTGTTCTTGGCTTCCCTTGTCAGCCACGGTGGCCCCCTACTCCCCTGAGAATCTTTCTTCCTCTTTGGAATGAACTGATCCTGCACCTTCTGCATTATTCCCAGAAATACCTGCCATTGTTGTTCCACTGTCTTCCCTGCGAGGGTATTCTTCCAGTCAACTTTGGCTAGCTCCTCCCTCATGGCTCCATAGTCCCCTATGTCCAACTGTGATACTGGTACTTCTGATTTTCCCTTCTCCCTCTCAAATTGTAGATTAAAACTTATCATATTATGGTCACTACCTCCTAATGGCTCCTTTATCTCGAGTTCCCTAATCAAATCCAGTACATTACACAATACTAGATCCAGAATTGCCTTCTCCCTGGTGGGCTCCAGTACAAACTGCTCTAAGAATCCATCTTAGATAATGCCTCCGCAGTCTCCACAGCTACTTCCTTCAGAACTTGAGGGTGTGTTCCATCTGGTCTGGGAGATTTTAGACTATTCAGCTTCCCAAGTACTTTCTCTGTTGTAATTGTGACTGCGCACACTTCTCTTCCCTGACACCCTTGAATGTCCGGTAGACTGCTGTTGTCTTCCTCAGTGAAGACTGACGCAAAATACTCGTTCAGTTCCTCCCCAATCTCCTTATCTCCCATTACAATTTCTCCAGCATCATTTTCTATCTGTCCTATATCTACTCTCGCCTGTCTTTTACTCTTTATACACTTGAAAAAGCTTTTAGTATCCTCTTTGTTATTATTTGCTAGCTTCCTTTCATGGTTCATCTTTTCCCTCTTAATGACCTTCTTAGTTTCCTTTTGTAAGCTTTTAAAAAATTCCCAATCCTCTATCTTCCCACTAATTTTTGCTTCCTTGAATGCCCTCTCCTTTGCTTTTACTTTGGCTTTGACTTCTCTTGTCAGCCACGGTTGCAACCTTTTTCCATTCGAAAATTTCTTCTTTTTTGGAATATATGTCTTGCACCTTCCTCACTTCTCACATAAACTCCAGCCACTGCTGCTCTGCCGTCCTTCCTGCTGGTGTCCCTTTCCAGTCAACCTTGGCCAGATCCTGTCTCATGCCACTGTAATTTCCTTTACTCCACTGAAATACCGACACATCGGAGTTCGGCTCCCCTTTCTCATATTTCACAGTGAACTCACTCATGTTATGATCACTGCCTCCTCAGGGTTCCTTCACCTCAATCTCTCTAATCACCTCTGGTTCATTACACAACACCCAATCCAGTACGGCCGATCCCCTAGTGGGCTCAACAACAAGCTGTTCTAAAAAGTCATCTCGTAGACATTCTACAAGTCCTCTCTCTTGAGATCCAGTGCTGACCTGATTTTCCCAATCCACTTGCATATTAACATCCCCTACAATTATCATCACACTGGCCTTCTGGTGGGCCTTTTCTATTTCCTGTTGTAGTTGGAGTGAGGGGAATTATGAGGCTATCAGGCAGGAAATTGGAAGCTTAAATTGGAAACAGATGTTCTCAGGGAAAAGTACAGAAGAAATGTGGCAAATATTCAGGGGATATTTGTGTGGAGTTCTGCACAGGTTCCAAGGAGACAAGGAAGTTATGGTAGGGTACAGGAACCGTGGTGTACAAAGACTGTTGTAAACCCAGTCAAGAAGAAAAGAAGAACTTATGAAAGGTTCAGAGAGCTAGGTAATGTTAGAGATCTAGAAGATTATAAGGCTAACAGGAAGGAGCTTAAGAAGGAAATTAGGAGAGCCAGAAGGGGCAATGAGAAGGCCTTGGCTGACAGGATTAAGGAAAACCCCAAGAAGAGGACCAATCAAGTGTGACAGTGGGAAAGTGTGTATGGAACCGGAGGAGATAGCAGAGGTACTTAATGAATACTTTGCTTCTGTATTCTCTACAGAAAAGGACCTCGACGACTGTAGGGATGACTTACAGCGGGCTGAAATGTTTGAACATTTTGACGTTACGAAAGAGGATGTGCTGGAGCTTTTGGAAAGCATCAAGTTGGATAAGTCATGAGGACCAGCCAAGATGTACCCCAGGCTACTGTGGGAGGTGAGGGAGGAGATTGCTGAGCCTCTGGTGATGATCTTTGCATCATCAATGGGGACGGGAGAGGTTCCAGAGGATTGGAGGGTTGCGGATGTTGTTCCCTTATTCAAGAAAGGGAGTAGAGATAGCCCAGGAAATTATAGACCAGTGAGTCTTACTTCAGTGGTTGGTAAGTTGATGGAGAAGATCCTGAGAGGCAGGATTTATGAACACTTGGAGAGGCATCGTCATGGCTATCCCTTGAGGTCGACGATGATGACAAAGGTAGAGCTGTAGATGTCGTGTATATGGATTTCAGCAAGGCATTTGATAAGATACGCCATTCAAGGCTTATTGAGAAAGTAAGGAGCATGGGATCCAAGGGGACCTTGCATTGTGGATCCAAAATTGGCTTGTCCACAGAAGGCAAAGAGTGGTTGTAGACGGGTCATATTCTGCATGGAGGTCAGTCACCAGTGGTGTGCCTCAGGGATCTGTTCTGGGACCCTTACTCTTCGTGATTTTTATAAATGACCTGGATGAGGAAGTGGAGGGATGGGTTAGTAAGTTTGCTGATGACACAAAGATTGGAGGTGTCATGGATAGTGTGAAGGGCTGTCAGAGGTTACAGCAGGACATTGACAGGATGCAAAACTGGGTTGAGAAGTGGCAGATGGAGTTCAACCCAGATAAGTGTGAGGTGGTTCATTATAATGGCAGAATATAGTATTAATGGAAAGACTCTTGGCAGTGTGGAGGACCAGAGGGATCTTGAGGTCAATCAGTACTGGGGAAATTAAAATCTCCTATCACGATAACTTTGTTATTACGGCACCGTTCCAGAATCTGACGCCCTATCTGTTCCTCGATGTCCCTGTTACTATTGGATGGTCTATAAAGAACACCCAGTAAAGTTATTGACCCCTTCCTGTTCCTAACCTCCACCCACAGAGACTCCGTAGACAATCCCTCCATGACTTTCTCCTTTACTGCTGTGACACTATCTCTGATCAACAGGGCCACACCCCCACCTCTTTTGCCTCCCTCCGTGTCCTTTCTGAAACATCTAAAGCCTGACACTATAAGTGACCATTCCTGCCCCCTGAGCCAACCAAGTCTCTGTAATGGCCACAACATCATAGCTCCAAGTACTGATCCACGCTGTAAGCTCATCCGCTTTGTTCACAATACTCCCTGCATTAAAATAGACACATCTCAAACCGTTGGTTTGAGCGTATCCCTTCTCCATCACCTGCCTATCCTCCCTCTCGCACAGTCTACAAGCTTTCTCTATTTGTGAGCCAACAGCCACTTCCCCAGTCTCTTCAGTTCGGTTCCCACCCCCCAGCAATTCTAGTTTAAACTCTCCCCAGTAGCCTTAGCAAACCTCCCCGCCAGGATATTGGTCCCCCTGGGATTCTAATGAAACCCATCCTTTTTGTACAGGTCACTCCTGCCCCAAAAAAGGTCTCAATGATCCAGAAATCTGAATCCCTGTTCCCTGCTGCAATCCCTCAGCCACACATTTATCTTCCACCTCATTCTATTCATATACTCACTATCACGTGGCACAGGCAGTATTCCTGAGATTACTAGCTTTATGGTCCTACTTCTCAACTTCCTTCCTAACTCCCTGTAATCTGCTTTCGGGACCTCCTCCCTTTTCCTGCCTTTGTCACTGGTACCAATATGTATCACAAACTCTGACTGTTCTCCTTCCCACTTCAGGATATTGTGGATGTTATCAGAAACATTTATTTTATCAAGGAAACCTGGCAAGAGCAGGAAACAATGCTGAATCCTGATGTTTGGAAACCACTGACGATACTCAGAATTCAGACTTTTTTTCACCCAACAAGGAACAGCAGTGACCCAACAGAGAGAGGTTGGAATGAGCCACTGAGATACACCCTGCAGCACATAGGCTTTCCAGGCATTGATGTTACCGTCAATACGTTACCGTTGAATACAAGTGATACAAACAAGGAGTTTAACATTCCCCATGATCCCAAATGAGACACCTGCAAACAAAAGTGAAAAACCAAGTAAGTGCAAAGACCAACAACTAAACACAGACGATGAACAACCCAAGGACAGCGCATCTCCACAAACCGATATTGAGCTAATACAGACCACATACAGACTCAAAAAGACTTAAAAACAACCCCTGGTTGTAACACCGAAACAGGTCACAGAGGAGGAGGTGAGGCAAATTAGGGCGGATAAGTTCCCAGGTCCTGGAGTCCCTGAACATGGAGTTCCCTCGGACCCTGCAGAGGCAGATGCTGGGACCCTCACAGAGAAATTTAAATCATCCCTAGCGGAGGATTGGAAGATACCCAGTCGAGTTTGACTGTTTAAGAAAGTCTCTGAATATAAACCAGAAAGTTATCAGCAGGCGAGCCTGACATCAATAGTGGGAAAGTTATTGGGAGATATTCTAAGGAACTGATATAAGACCATGAGATATAGGAGCAGTATTAGGCTATTTGGCCAATCGTGTCTCCTCCGCCATTTCATCATGGCTGATCCAATCTTCCTCTCAGCCCCAATTTCCTGCTTTCTCCCTGTATCCCCTTAATCCCTCACCACTCTCTGGCTGTAGAAATTCCTACCCATCTCCGTACTAAAAGGACACACCTCTATTCTGAGGCTGTGTCTGATTCTGATATGTGAGTGTTTCAATATTCATTGACTGATTAAGAATAGTCAGCATGGCTTAGTGAATGGTGGGTCTAACGAAACTTAGTGCTTTTAGAGGAATGTTGATGAAGTCAAGGCAGTGGGTGTTGTCTACATGACATCTGACAAGGTCCTGCATGGGAGGCTGGTCCAGAAGGTTCAGTCACTCAGCATTCAGGACGAGGTAGTAAATGTGGTTAGACATTGTTCAAAGTAAAATTTATTATCGGAGTACATGTATCTCATACTTTCTTCCTGTGGACATACTCAGCAAATCAATAGAATAGTAACCATAACAGGATCAGTGAAAGATCAACCAGAGTGCAGAAGACAACAAACTATGCAAATGCAAATATAAATAAATAGCAATAAATAACAAGAACATGAAATAACAAGATAAAGAATCCTTAGAGTGAGATCATTGGTTGTGGGAACATCTCAAAAGATGACTGTAATTATCCCTTTTGTTCAAGAGCCTGATGTACTCGAACCTGATGGTGGGAGTCCTAAGGATCCTGTACCTTCTACTTGATGGCAAAACCAAGAGAAGAGCATGATCCAAGTGGTGAGGATCTCTGCTGATGGAAGCTGCTTTCCTACGACAATGTTTCATGTAGATGTGCTCAATGGTTGGGAGGACTTTACCTGTGACTTACTGGGCCAAATCCACTACCTATTGGAAGGTTTTCCATTCAAAGGGTGTTGGTGCTCCCATACCAAATACACTTTCCACTACACATCTACAGAAGTTAGTTGAAGTCTTTGATGTCATGTCAGATCTACTCAGACTCCTAAACAAGTGGAGACACTGTCGTGCTTCCTTTGCAAATACATCTATATGATGGGTCCAGAACAGGTCATCAGAGAAAGTCCAGGAATTTAAAGTTTCTGACCCTCTCCACGTCTGATCCTCTGAGGACATGGACCTCAGGTTTCCCTCTCCTGAAGTCTATCAGTTCCTTGGTCTTGCCGACATTGAGTAAGAGGTTGTAGTTACACCACTCAGCAAAACTTTCAATCTCCCTCCTGTATGCTGATTCATCATCCCCTTTGATACAGCCCACACAGGGGTGTCATCAGCAAACTTGTATCTGGTGTTGGAGCTGTACTTAGCCACACAGTCACAGGTGTAAAGTGAGTAGAGCAGTGGGGGTTAAGCACACATCCGCTGGTGCATCTGTGCTGATGGAGATTGTGGAGGAGATGTTTTTGCCAATTCTAACTGACTGGGGCCTACAAATGAGAAAATCCAGACTCAAATTGCACAAGCAGGTAAAGACACCCGATCCTTGGAGCTTCCGGTCTGAATGCTGCATCTCCGCTGTTACGTATTCAGGCAACAATAAATATATGAGTTTGGCAAGGATTTTTTTTTAACAAACAACTCATTTATTAAACACAGAAAACAAACCCCCCAAAAGTAAACAAACACTACCGTAACCGGAAACAGCTGCTGTGCGGCAGCTCAAACAGTTCTTAAAGCCATATTGCAAAAACAGTTCTTTAAAGTGGTATTGCCAAAAGTTCAATATGCTCACAGTCCATTTAAAAGGAGAGACTTTATAAGATGATTTAAATTCTCTTTCACGTCGCTTGCTTCGATCCCCAACATTGAACTTCCCACGAAGAATTTACGAAATGAAACGGCTTAAAGGCGCTGACCTTTCCTTCCTCACTATCTTCAATCCTTTCTGGTAAACCCAGGGATTAACGCGAAGATAGTCAACGAAATCCTTCCAAATAAGGATCAAAGAAAGGTCGAAACCCGTTTCACCGTAGAAAGCGATTCTCCTCGATCTTTAACTCCCGAACTTCAATCTTCACTCTCCACTGATTTTTCGAACTAGCAGAATCATAAAGAACCTGCTGGCAATGACATTTTAAACTTTAGGCATTAGATAAAAACTTCATCCTTCAACTAAACTGCGTCATCACATTAAATCACGCAGTGGCATGAAGTCAACTTGGCAAATCCAGCCACGAACTGCCCCTCCTCACAGGGTGGGGTCTTCCTTTTATAACCTGTAAAAAAAACCTGTCACAGGAAAATGACATCACTCCACCATCACAAGACCATTACCTCAAGTCCAGTATAGCTTCAACCCCAGTCACGTGACAAGGGTACCACTGCCATGTGTCACGAGTACGTAACACCTCCCTCCAAAAAAAACATTTTTGGTCTGACAAGAACAAAAATTTTTAACAATTGCTTACAAGAAAAACAAAGGTATAAATTTTATAACATACACAATATATAATACCATCATATAACAGCTTACAACTCACAATACAGTAGGAGTGTTACAATAAAAAAAACCACTCCTAAAAAAAGTTGCATTGTACATTCTACATCGAGATAGACAATCAGCAACCACATTATCTTTACCTTTAGTATGAGTTATCACAATATTGTACTCTTGTAACATCAAACTCCAATTTAATAATCTTCTGTTTTTGTTTTTCATCTTACTCAGAAAAACTAACGGATTATGATCAGTGTAAACAATAAGTGGTTTTTGAGTTGTACCAACATATACCTCAAAATATTCCAAAGCTAAAACAAGAGATAACAATTCTTTCTCTATTGTTGAATAGTTTCTTTGATGCTTATTAAATTTCTTAGAAATGTAAGCTACTGGATGATCAACCTCATCACCCTCATTCCTTTGCATTAATACTGCTCCTGCAGCCTCATCACTAGCATCCACAGCCAATGAAAATGGTTTTTCAAAGTCAGGTGCCTTAAGCACAGGTTGTTGACATATCATTGTTTTCAATTTTTGACAAGGCACTGTCCACACAAACTTCTCATTCTTCTGCAGAAGGTTAGTTAATGGAAGGGCAACATTAGCAAAATTCTTACAAAATTTCCGATAATATCCTACCATTCCCAAAAACCTTCTGAGAGTTTTTTTCCCCGTTGGAGTGGGAATCTCTAAAATTGCCCGAACTTTTGCCTGAACAGGAGCTACCTTACCTTGACCCACAACATAACCAAGGTAAGTCACAGTGGCATGTCCAAATTCACTCTTAGCTAAATTAATAGTTAAGTTAGCTTTTGAAAGCCTTTCAAACAATTTCTCCACCGCAATAATGTGTGCTTCCCAAGTATCATTTCCTGTCACTAAATCATCAATATAAGCATCAGTATCTTTCAATCCCTGAATCACAGAGTTAATCATCCTCTGGAAAGTACCTGGGGCATTCTTCATCCCAAATGGAAGAACATTATGCTCATATAACCCAGATGGAGTTACAAATGCAGAAATCTCTCTACCTCTGTCCGTTAATGGAACACACCAATACCCTTTCAATAAATCAATCTTTGTAAGGAACTTTGCTTTTCCAACTTTATCTACACAATCATCTACTCCAGGAATTGGATATGTATCTGTTTTCGTTACAGCATTCACCTTCCTATAATCCGTACAAAACCTAATACTACCATCTGGTTTTGGCACCATAACACATGGCGAACTCCAATTCAAGTTAGAATGTCTAATGATATTATTCTCTAACATATATTCAATTTCTTTCTCAGCAAGTTCACATTTTCCTATGTTCATCCTATATGGATGTTGTTTAATAGGTTTGGCATCTCCAACATCTACATCATGTGAAGCTATAGTAGTCCTTCTCGGAACATCTGGAAACAACTCCTTATATTTAAAAATTAACTCCTTCATCTGTTGTTTCTGCTCTAGCTGTAAATGTGCTAATTTCTCATCAATATTTTCCAGAATGGTTGAATTGGGTAACCTAACAAAAACAATGTTGGATTTAGAATGAAAGTCAGATGAATCATCTATCATGTTCCTAGTTAAATCAAACTCATTCTCACTAACCACAACCGTCACAGTATCAGATTGTTTCTTAAAATATGGTTTTATCATATTTATATGGCAAAGTTGTGTTGACCTTCTACGATCTGGAGTTTTTATCACATAATCCACATCATTGATTTTAGACACAATTTCATAAGGACCATGAAATCTAACTTGTAAAGGATTTGTCTGCACTGGGAAAAGAACCAACACCTTATCTCCAGGCTTAAACATCCTCATCCTAGCTTCTTTATCATACCAAGTCTTCATTTTCTCCTGAGCCAACTTTAAATTTTCCTTAGCTAAGCTACAAGCTTTATGTAACCTGTCGTTATATTTCAAAACATAGTCCAACAAATTAGTGTGTAGTTCCTTACTAATCCACTGTTCTTTCAATAAAGCTAAAGGTCCTCTAACTCTATGTCCAAACACAAGTTCAAATGGACTAAAACCTAAAGATTCCTGTACCAATTCCCTTACTGCAAATAAAAGTAAGTTTATACCCTCATCCCAGTCACTTTCATTTTCCACACAATATGTCCTAATCACATTCTTGAGGGTAGAATGAAACCTCTCCAAGGCACCTTGCGACTCTGGATGGTATGCAGACGAAGTGATTTGCTTAGCTCCCAATTTATAAACTATCTGTTGAAACAATCCAGTCATAAAATTACTGCCTTGATCAGTTTGTATCTCCTTAGGTAATCCAAAATAAGTAAAAAAAAATTATAAGGGCCTTTGTCACAGTTTTAGCTTTTATATTCCTAAGTGGTACTGCCTCTGGAAACCTAGACAAAGTACACATGATAGTCAACAAATACTGATAACCAGTTTTTGTCTTTGGTAATGGACCAACACAATCTACAATAACTTTAGAAAATGGTTCACCAAATGCTGGGATAGGTTGTAATGGAGCTACTGGTGTAACCTGATTTGGTTTACCCACAATTTGACAAGTATGGCACATTTTACAAAACATCGCCACATCTTTTCTTAGACCAGGCCAGTAAAAATGTTTTAAAATCTTGTCCACAGTTTTCCTTACCCCTTGATGTCCACCTAAAGGCACACTATGAGCTAAAGTCAAAATCTCATTTCGATAAACTTTTGGGACAACTACCTGGTAAATCCTCACTTGCAGGAATTGTAGGCGATCTCCACTTCCTCATCAACACTCCTTTTTCCAAGTAATATCCTACTGGCACCTTCTTAATTTCACTACCTAGTAAAGCTTGCTCTCTTAATTTTATAATCTCAGAGTCTCTATTCTGCTCTGCTATAATCTCCTTCCGAGACAGAGATAAATCTTTATAGTCAGACTTACTCCAAGAATCTTGTTCAAACAACGAAGATAAGAAAGTCTCTGACACATCCTCAAAACTCGAATCCTGAGTCGAACAGTCATGAGTAACAACCTCATTCTGCACATCAATCTTTTTAGCCATAGCTCTAGACACAACACAGGAAGAATATGTGTTAGAATTCAACTCTGGTTCCTCTGACTCCATTGTCAAATGCACTTCAGGAAAAACTTGTCCACCTGTCAAGTCATTACCTAACAATAGAGAAATACCCTTCACAGGTAAGCTATGCTGTAATCCTACTTTAACAAATCCTGTAACTAACCCTGACTTTAAATTTACTTTATGTAAATGTACAGGCATAAAATCACTCCCAACACCTCTTATGTAATTTACCTCACCAGTATCAGACTCTTCACTAAACGTCAACACACTGTCTAACATCAGTGATTGAGAAGCACCAGTATCCCTAAGGATTCTTATTGGCACCAGAGTAGATCCTTCTTTCAAGGATACAAACCCTTCAGTTATAAAATGATCATATCCCTTTCTAACTTGGTCAGACTCTAACAAAGCCTCATTTGTGTTTATCAAACCCTGTAACTTTACAGGAGCTTCAGTATGTTACACACAAGCATCTGGAACTGCTTCCTTCTCCTTCTTTTTCAATCTGAAACAGTTAGCTATTACATGGCCAGACTTCTTACAATAGTTACAAATAAGACCAAACTGTCTTTCCTTCACAGGCTTTCCTTTCTCATTAACCTCTGATTTAATTTCTGATTTACCTTGAGTCTCCATGTTATCTTTCCTCCTAAAATTTCTGCCCTGAGGAAATTTATTCTTATGGATTAAAACATACTCATCAGCTAATCTAGCACAGTCCTGCAATTTATCACTTTCCCTCTCATTTAAGTAGGTCCTTACTTCAACAGGAATGCTTCTTTTAAATTCCTCCATTAAAATCAGCTCTCTCAATGTATCATAGTGACCATTTACATTTTTAGAAGAAACCCATCTCTCAAAACACACAGCTTTATCATAGGCAAATTCCACATAAGTTTTTTCCCCAGACTTTTTCAAACTTCTGAATCTTTCCCTATAAGCTTCTGGGACTAATTCGTATGCGTTTAAGATATGCATCTTCACAATATCATAACCAAGTGCTTGCGCAGCTGTTAAAGCTGTGTAAACTTGTTGTGCTTTACCTTTAAATACACTCTGTAACAACACTGACCATTTATCTCTCGGCCACTCTGACATCCAAGCAATAGTTTCAAAATGTTGAAAATATCTTTCCACTTCTGTTTCACTAAATGGAGGGACCAATTTAATCTCTTGACTAGCAACAAACAATTTTCTTGAACCAGAAGACTGCTTCCCAGACCTTAATTCCTCCATTGCATAGTCAAAATCCTTCTTCTTTTGATCCGCCTCCAATTTACACCTCTCCAAATCAGCTTTACTCTGTTCCAGCCTCATTTGTTCGATTTGCAACTGCATCTCCAGATTACTTATTGGAAACGACTCTAGAACCGAATCATCAAAAACACCCAAATCCACATAGTGTGACGCGATTTTTCTCTGTATCACAGCTTTAGATGTAGTCTGCAAAATACCTTTAAGTTGCAATCTACTAGCTATCTCAGACACCTCAGTTTTCTTCGCCTTCGCCAACAACCCCGCACCTGGCGAAGCCAGAAACTCATCAATATTCATTGTTGCCGAATACCACTCACAAGCCAATCAAACAAAAGAATCAAGTATTCCCCTTATCCAAAACACCGATTCAAAAGTTAGCAAGCATCTAAACTCAAACGATCCAATCCAGACGCAGCCCCCATATTTAATGTTACGTATTCAGGCAACAATAAATATATGAGTTCGGCAAGGGTTTTTTTTAACAAACAACACATTTATTAAACACAGAAAACAAACACCCCAAAAGTAAACAAACACTAATGTAACCGGAAACAGCTGCTGTGCGGCAGCCCAAACAGTTCTTAAAGCCATATTGCAAAAACAGTTCTTTAAAGTGGTATTGCCAAAAGTTCGATATGCTCACAGTCCATTTAAAAGGAGAGACTTTATAAGACAATTTAAATTCTCTTTCACGTCCCTTGCTTCGATCCCCGACGTTGAACTTCCCACGAAGAATTTACGAAACGAAACGGCTTAAAGGCACTGACCTTTCCTTCCTCACTATCTTCAATCCTTTCTGGTAAACCCAGGGATTAACGCGAAGATAGTCAACGAAATCCTTCCAAATAAGGATCAAAGAAAGGTCGAAACCCGTTTCACCGTAGAAAGCGATTCTCCTCGATCTTTAACTCCCGAACTTCAATCTTCACTCTCCACTAATTTCTCGAACTAGTAGAATCATAAAGAACCTGCTGGCAATGACATTTTAAACTTTAGGCATTAGATAAAAACTTCATCCTTCAACTAAACTGCGTCATCACTTAAATCACGCAGTGGCATGAAGTCAACTTGGCAAATCCAGCCACGAACTGCCCCTCCTCACAGGGTGGGGTCTACCTTTTATAACCTGTAAAAAAAACCTGTCACATGATCTCTACTGGCAGGAAAATGATGTCACTCCACCATTACCTTAAGTCCAGTAAAGCTTCAACCCCAGTCACGTGACAAGGGTACCACTGTCATGTGTCACGAGTACGTAACACCGCAGATAGCCAAGTCTCAACACAGCAAAGATTTGAGATCCGCCTCATCTTCCTCTGATACAGCAGCCTTGGCCTCAGACCATGAGTGTGCAGTCACCAACAAGCTGGGTATATCTTATGTGAAATGTCAATGACTTGGTTGATGGAATGTGATTGTTTTGTTGCAAAGTTTGCGGACAATATGAAGATAGGTGGATGGGGCAGGAAGTTTTGAGGAAGTAGTGAGGCTACAGAAGGACTTGACAGAATAGGAGAATGGGTAAGGAAAGGGCAGATGGAATGCAGTGTTGGGAAGTGTATGCTCATGTAATTTGGTTGAAGAAATGAAAAGGTTGACTATTTTACCAAATGGAGAGAAAATGCAAAAAAATACTAAGGTGCAAAGCGATTCCCTAATTTGTGAGGAAGGCAAATATAATGTTTGCATTCATTTCAAGAGGACCAGCATATAAAAGCAAGGATGTAATGTTGAGACTTTGTAAAGCACTGGTGAGGCCTCACTTGGAGTATTGTGAGCAGTTTTAGGCCCCTTATCTTGGAAAGGATATGCAGAAACTGGAGAGGGTTCAAATGAGGTTCACAAAATTGATTTCCTATTGATTCCATGATTGAATGGTTTGTTATATGAGGAGCATTTGATGGCTCTGGTCCTGTATTCACTGGAATTCAGAAGAATAAGGGTGACCTCACTGAAACCTATCGAATGGTGAAAGGCCTCGATAGAGTGGATGAGGAAAGGAATAGAGGGACATCCTTTTAGAATGCAGCTGAGGACAATACCTTTAGGGAGAGAGTGGAGTACAACCCAGAGACGTGCAAAGTGATCAGATCCCTCTCTGCAGTCTAGCCGTAATCAGATGAAAATAAAGTTCCTTTGTTCAGGGGTATTTGAGTGTTCGCAAACCACCAAGATAAGGCATCACTGGACCACTTCCTGGCACAGATGCTCAAATAACATACTGAGCAGAAAATGATGGATATAGGCAAACCCTCTCCACGATTGAGCACATTTGCGTGCTCCCACAAAAAGCAGCATCCATCGCCAAAGACCCCACTAACTAGACCATCCTCTTTTCTCACTACTACTACCAGTCTGTAAAAACAGAAACCGTAGGTCCCAAACTATCAATTTCAAGAATAGTTATTGCCCAGTCTCCTGAAATGGCTTGGATCACTCGCTCAACAATTTCCTGAACTAATTCTAAGACCTTTAGTCTCACTTTCAAGGACTCTTTACAACTCTGTTATCTTTACTTTCACAGTTTATTTGCTTTTAGATACTAACTGGTAATAGATTCTGCTTCAACTATGAGCAAAGGATTTATAGTTTTATATGGTTGTAAGGGTGTGCTTGTGATTCTTGTATCCAGTCCAAAGGTGGTACAAATTTCCAAAGGCAATACTGTAGAACACTGATCAGTACAGCTCAGGATCAGCTTGTCAGCCCACAATGATGTGCTGAAGTCATTAATGTCGTAAGCTAATGTCCAACGAGCCAACACAACGTCAGTTTGGCTCCAATCCATACTCATTCATGTTCCAATCTAAGAGTATCTTGAATGCCTCCAGCATCACCCCTTAAAGGCACCCTCTACTCTGAAAAAATGTTTTTCCACCCTCCCATCTACTTTTAGTCTAGCCCCTCCCAACTTAAATGCATGGCCTGAATACTGAGACAAGGATACAGGCCATCACCTCTGTCTAGGACTCTCATAATCTTATCTCCCCTCTGCCTCCGCCATGCCAGACAAAACAACCCAAGTTTGTCCAAGCTCTCGTTGCAGCACCTGCCCTCTAATAAAGCTCTCGTTGCAGCACATGCCCTCTAATAAAGCTCTCGTTGCAGCACCTGCCCTCTAATAAACCTCTTCTGCACCCTCTTAAAAGGCTCATCATCTTTCCTATAATGGGGTGACCAGAACTATATACAATACTTCAGATGCAGTCCAACTAGAGTTTTATAAAGCTGCAACACAGCTTCCCAATTCTTGAACACAATGCCTCAACTCAAGCAAGTATGTATTCTGCCTTTTCTTTTTCACCCTGTCAATCTGTGCAGACACTTTCAGAGAGGTATGATCATGGACTCCCATGGTCCCTCTGAGTGAGCGAGCAGAAGCAATCGGACTTTCGACTGACTTGAGATTGAGAGAACTGTTCAATTGTGCTGACCCGAGTGCGAGATTTAAAAAGGGATGTGACCAGTCAGGACACTCAAGAGGCTTGAGGTTGTAGACTAATGAGGCACCTGGCAGGGGCCAATAAAAACTAAGTTATGCTTAAGCGCAGTGGCCATTGGGGGACCGTCTACTGTGTGAGTGGGCCAGTGTGATAGTGGGGAGCTTAATGCTTGGGTAAGAAAAGGCAAGAGCTATGGTAAGATTCTTTATACTGTATTGCAGAATTATATAATGGAAATGGCAGAGAGGACAGTACAATACTCTTTTTGAGGGATGTGGGAAGACAGGAAAGCCTCCAGTGTCCCCGATGACTACACCTATGAAAAGCGCATCCAGCTGCAGCTTTTAAAGAGTTAAAGCTGGAACTGGATGAAGTCCAGATCATTCCTGAGGTTGAAAGACAGGACATACAGGGAGGTAGTTACATCCAAGGTGCAGAACACAGGTAAATGGGTGACCGTCAGTAGCAAGAAAGGGGTTAGGCAGCCTGTGGCCATTCCCATCCGCAACAGATACAGTGGCATGCACCCTTGGTCAAAATTTCTGTTGCTGTCAATAGCTAAGCGAGTAAAAGATGACCTGATTTCCAAAAGGCATGAAGTTAAAGATATCAAATTTCTTTAATATTTTAAGCATGATTACTTTTTTATCTTTTCATCTTCAGCTTTTTTACAGACAGTGTGACTGATGTTTGCTTCCAGAACTTGCTGGTATTTAATTGAATTCATTCTTCCCTCTAATAGTGAAATGTTCCCTGTGCCACTGGCTGAAACCCAAGCCCAAAGCATGATTGATCCACTCCCGCGCTTAACAGTTGTTCTTTTAAAAACAGGTGTTGTTTTCATGAAATTCTGCACCCTTTTTTCTCCAAACACACCTTTGCTCATTGCAACCAAAAAGTTCTGTTTTAACTTCATCAGTCCACAGGACTTGTTTCTAAAATGCATCAGGCTTGTTCAGATGTTCCTTTGCAAACTTCTGATGCTGAATTTTGTGGTGAGGGCGCAGGAAAGGTTTTCTTCTGATGACTCTTCCATGAAGGTGATATTTGTGCTGGTGTCGCTGCACAGTAGAACAGTGCACCACCACTCCAGAGTCTGCTAAATCTTCCTGAAGGTCTTTTGCAGTCAAACGGGGGGTTTGGATTTGCCTTTCTAGCAATCCTACGAGCAATTCTCTCAGAAAGTTTAAGCAACACGCACAAAATGTTGGTAGAACACAGCAGGCCAGGCAGCATCTATAGGGAGAAGCACTGTCAACGTTTCAGGCTGAGACCCTTCGTCAGGACTAACTGAAAGAAAAGTTAGTAAGAGATTTGAAAGTGGGAGGGGTAGGGGGGAGATCCAAAATGAAAGGAGAAGACAGGAAGGGAAGGGATGAAGCTAAGAGCTTGAAAGTTGATTGGCAAAAGGAATACAGAGCTGGAGAAGTGAAAGGATCATGGGACAGGAGGCCTAGGGGGAAAGAAAGGGGGAGGGGAGCAGGCAAGGAGTGATTGTGAGAGGGGAAGAGAGAGAAAAAAGAGGGAAAAAACGAGAGGAAAAAAGGTGGGAGGAATAAGAAATAAATAGATAGATAAATAGATAAGTAAACAAACAAACAAATAAATAAATAAATAAGGGATGGGGTAAGAAGGGGAGGAGGGACATTAATGGAAGCTAGAGAAATGTTCATGCCATCAGTTTGGAAGCTACCCAGACGGAATATAAGGTATTGTTCCTCCAACCTGAGTGTGGCTTCATCTTGATGGTAGAGGAGGCCATGGATAGACATATCAGAATGGGAATGGCCACTGGGAGATCCAGCTTTCTCTGGCGGACAGAGCGTAGGTGTTCAGTGAAACAGTCTCCCAGTCTGCGTCGGGTCTCACCACACCAGGAGCACACCAGGGACGTGGAATTAGAATGTGTGGCCACTGGGAGATCCAGCTTTCTCTGGTGGACAGAGCGTAGGTGTTCAGTGAAACAGTCTCCCAGTCTGCGTCGGGTCTCAATTTTAATGCTCTTCTTTGTCTGTAATTCCCTGCAAGAATATGAATCTCAAGTTAGTATGTGGTAAAATAATGAAAGAACATAAGACATTGGAGCAGAATAACGTCAGCCGAGTTTCTCCGCCGTTTCATCATGGCTGATCTATTTCCCTCTCAACCTCATTCTCCTGCCTTCTCCTCATAACCTTTCAGGCCCTGTATAATCGAGAATCTATCAAACTCTGCCTTAAATGCACCTAGTGACCTGCCACCAGAGCCACCTGAGGCAGTGAATTCCACAGATACACCTCCCTCGGACTAAAGGAATTCCTCCTCAACTAAATGGATGTCCCTCCATCTTGAGGATGTGTGACCTGGTCTGAGGCTTCCCTACCAAAGGAAACAACGTTCGTATCCAGGCCCTTCAATGTTCAATAAGTTTTAATGAGATCCCACCTCATTCTTCTAAACTCCAGCGAATACAGGCCCAGAGACTTCAATCGCTGCTCGTATGATTAACCTTGTCACTCCTGGAATCATTTTTGTGAAGATCCTCTGAACTCACCCACTATGTTGACACATCCTTTCTTAAATAAGGGGCACAAAACTCCAAAGTCACAGCACTCCAAATGAGGCCCCAACATCCCGTCCTTGTTTTTATATTCTAGTCCTCTTGAAATGAATGCTAACATCACATTAGCCTTCCTCATCACAGACTCATAAGACAGTTTTAATATCCAATGTGAAACAGCATTCAATGTAAAAAGAAGCAGTTCCAACACAATTACTGTTCAAAGTAAAATTTTATTATTACAGTACATACATGTTGCCACAAACAACCCTGAGATTCTTTCTCATGTGGGCATATTCAGCATATCGATACAATAGTGACTATTGATTAAATTGACAATTGAGTCTGTGGATCACTGCTGATCAGAGATAGTGACATGGCTGCAGAAAAGGAGGAAGTCATGGAGGGATTGTCTACGGAGTCTCTGTGGGTGGATGTCAGGAACAGAAAGGGGTCAATAACTCTACTGGGTACTTTTTACCCAATAGTAACAGGGACATCAAGGAGCAGATTCGAAAGCAGATTCTGGAACGGTGCAATAATAATAGGGTTGTTGTGATGGGAGATTTTAACTTTCCTATTACTGACTGGCATCTGCTGAGTGCAAGGAGTTTACATGGGGTGGAGTTTGTTAGGTGTGTTCAGGAAAGTTTCCTGACACAATATATAGATAAGCCAACCAGACGAGAGGCTGTACTTGATCTATTATTGGAAAATGAACCTGGTCAGGTGTCAGATCTCTTGGTGGGAGAGCATTTTGGAGGTAGTTATCACAACTGTATCTCCTTGACCATAACGCTATAGAGGGATAGGAGCAGACAATTTTGGAAAACGTTTAATTGAGGTGGGGGAAATATGATGCTATTTGGCAGGAACTTGGGAACATAAATTGGAAGCAGATATTCTCAGGGAAATGCTTGGCAGAAATGTGGCAAATACTCAGGGAAGATTGGCATGGAGTCTGCACAGGTATATTCCATTGAGGCAGGGAAAGGATGGTAGGGTAAAAGAACCATAGTATACAAAGGATGTGGGAAATCTATTTAGGAAGAAAAAAATGTTTATGAAAGGTTCAAGAAACTAGCTACTGATAGAGCTCTAGAAAATTACAAGTTTACCAAGAAGAAGCTCAAGAATGAAATTAGGAGAGCCAGAAGGGGCCATGAGAAGGCCTTGGCGAGCTGGATTCAGGAAAATCCCGAGGCATTCTACAAGTATGTGAAGAGCAGGAGAATGAGTCGTGTGAGAATGGGACCAATCAGGTGTGACAGTGGAAACACGTGCATGGAGTCGGAGGAGGTAGTGGAGGTACTTAATGAATAATTTGCTTCAGTATTCAATAGTGAAAAGGACCTTAGCAATTGTGGGGATGACTTACAGTGGACTGAAATGCTTGAGCATATGGACATCAAGAAAAAGAATGTGCTGGAGCTTTTGAAAAATACTAAGACCAGAAGACCATAAGATATAGGGCATCTGGCTCATCGAGTCTGCTCCGCCATTCAAACATGGCTGATCTTTTTTTTCTATCTCCTACTCAATCAGTTCTCGGCCAGTCCCAGCCTTCTCCCCATAACCTTTGATGCCATGTCCAATCAAGAACCTATCAATCTTTGCCTTAAATACACCCAATGACCAGGTCTTCAGAGCTGCATGTGGCAAGAAATTCCACAAATTCACCACCCTTTGGATAAAGAAATTTCTCCACATCTCTGTTTTGAAAGGGCACCCCTCTATCCTGAGGCTGTCCTATTGTCCTAGACTCTCACACCATGGGAAACATCCTTTCCACATCTACTCTGAATGGACCTTTCAACATTTGAAAGAATTCAATGAGACCCCTCTCCCCCCCATCTTTCTGAATTACAGCAAGTACAGACCCAGAGCCATCAAACATTCCTTTCATTCCTGGAATCATCCTTGTGAACTTCCTCTGAACCCTCTCCAATGCCAGCACATCTTTTCTCAGATGAGAGGCTCAAAACTGTTCACAATACTCAAGGTGAGGTCTCACCAGTGCCTTATAAAGCCTCAGCATCACATCCCTGCTCTTGTATTCTAGACCTCTTGAAATGAATGCTAACATGGCATTTACCTTCCTCACCACCGACTCAACCTGCCAGTTAACCTTCAGGGTGTTCTGCAGAAGGACTCTCAAGTCCCTCTGAATCTCCTGGAATTTCTCATTTAGAAAGTAGTCCGTACATTGATTTCTACTACCAAAGTGCATGACCATGTATTTTCCAACATTATATTTAATTTGCCTCTTTTTTGCCCATAGTCCTATTCTAAGTCCTTTTGCATCCTACCTGTTTCGTCAACACTACCTGCACCTCCCCCAATCTTCGTGATCATTCTTCTTTGTAATTTTTATAAATGATCTGGATGAAGAAGTAGAAATGTGGGTTAGTGACACAAAGGTTGGGGGTGTTGTGGATAATCTGGAGGGTTGTCAATGGTAAGCCTCCAGACCATTAAGTTAGATAAATCGCTGAGATTGGATGAGATATACCCCAGGCTACTGTGAGAACTGAGGGAAGAGATTGCTGAGCCTCTGGCAATGATATTTGCATCATCGATAGTGGTAGGATAAGTACCAAAGGATTGGAGGGCTGCAAATGTTGTTCCATTGCTCAAGAAAAGGAGTAGAGATAACCCAAGAAATTACAGACCAGTGAGTCTGACTTTAGTGGTGGGCAAGTTGTTGAAGATTCTGAGAGGCAGGATTTATGAACATTTGGAGAGACATGGATAGTCAGCATGGCTTTGTCAAGGACAGGTCATGCCTTATAGACAATAGGCAATAGGTGCAGAAGTACACCATTCGGCCCTCGAGTCTGCACCGCCATTCTGAGATCATGGCTGATCATTCACTATCAATACCCAGTCCCTGCCTTGTCCCCATATCCCTTGATTCCCCTATCCATCAGATATCTATCTAGCTCCTTCTTGAAAGCATCCAGAGAATTGGCCTCCACCATCTTCCGAGGCAGTGCATTCCACACCTCCACAACTCTCTGGGAGAAGAAGTTTTTCCTCAACTCTGTTTTAAATAACTGACCTCTTATTCTCAATCCATGCCCTCTGGTACTGGACTCTTCCAACATCTGGAACATATTTCCTGCCTCAATCCTATCAAATCCTTTAATTATCTTAAACATTTCAATCAGATCCCCTCTCAATCTCCTCAATTCCAGTGTGTACAAGCCCAATCTCTCCAATCTCTCTGCGTAAGACAGCTCTGCCATCCCAGGAATCAACCTAGTGAATCTATGCTGCACTTCCTCAATTGCCAGAATGTCCTTCCTTAAACCTGGAGACCAAAACTGTACACAATATTCCAGGTGTGGTCTCACCAGGGCCCTGTACAAATGCAAAAGGACATCCTTGCTCTTGTACTCAATTCCCCTTGTAATAAAGGCCAACATTCCATTTGCCCTCTTCACTGCCTGTTGCACTTGCTCATTCAACTAGGACTCCTAGGTCTCTTTGCATTTCTCCCTTACCTAACTCTACACCGTTCAGACAATACTCTGCCTCTCATTCCTGCTTCCAAAGTGGATAACTTCACATTTATTCACATTGAATGACATCTGCCAAGTATCTGCCCACTCACCCAGCCTATCCAAGTCTCCCTGTATTCTCCTAACGTCCTCTTCGCATGTCACACTGCCACCCAGTTTAGTATCGTCAGCAAACTTGCTGATATAGTTTTCAATGCCCTCATCTAAATCGTTGACATAAATCGTAAAGAGCTGTGGTCCCAATACAGAGCCCTGTGGTACCCCACTAGTCACCTCCAGCCAGTCCAAGAAACACCCATTCACTGCTACCCTTTGCTTTCTATCTGCCAACCAGTTTTCTATCCATGTTGAAACCCTGCTCCCAATGCCATGAGCTCTGATTTTACTCACCAATCTCCTATGTGGCACCTTATCGAATGCCTTCTGAAAATCTAGGTACACAACATCCACTGGCTTACCCTCGGCTAACATCCCTGCTACACCCTCAAAAAACTCCAACAGATTAGTGAAGCATGATTTGTCCTTGGTAAATCCATGCTGGCTCGGCCTAATCCTATTATTGCCATCAAGATGTGCCACTATTTCGTCCTTAATAATGGACTCAAGCATCTTCCCCACGACTGACGTTAGGCTAACAGGGCGATAGTTCTCTGTTTTCTCCTTCCCTCCCTTCTTGAAAAGTGGGATAACATTAGCCACTCTCCAATCTTCAGGAACTGATCCTGAATCTAAGGAACATTGGAAAATGATTACCAATGCATCCGCAATTTCCTGAGCCACCTCTTTTAGAACCCTCGGATGCAGACCATCTGGGCCCGGGGATTTATTAGCCTTCAGTCCTACCAGTCTACTCATCACAATTTCTTTCCTAATGTTAATCTGTCTCAATTCCTCTGATATCTTATGACCCTGGCCCATCCATACATCTGGGAGATTGCTTGTGTCCTCCCTGGTGAAGACAGATCTAAAGTACGCATTAAATTCTGTTGCCATTTCCCTGTTTCCCATAACAATTTCTCCCAATTCATTCTTCAAGGGGCCAACATTGTTCTTAACTATCTTCTTTCTCTTCACATAGCTAAAAAAGCTTTTGCTATCCCCTTTTATATTCCTGGCTAGACTGAGCTCATACCTGATTTTTTCTCTCCGTATTGCTTTTTTAGTTAAGATCTGCTGTTCCTTAAAACTTTCCCAATCATCTGTATTCCCACTCATCTTAGCCCTGTCATACTTCTTTTTCTTTAATGCTATACAATCTCTGACTTCCTTTGTCAACCACTGTGGCCCTTTCCCCCTCTTTGAATCCTTCCTTCTCATTGGAATGAACTGCTTTTGCATCTTTTGTATTATCCCCAAGAATATCTGCCACTGCTGATCCACTGTCTTTCCTGCCAGGGCATCCGCCCATTTAACTTTGGCCAGCTCTTCCCTCATGGCTCCGTAGTCTCCTTTATTTAATTGCAACACTGACACCTCTGATCTGCCCCTATCCCTCTCAAATTGTAGATAAAAACTTATCATGTTATGATCACTACTTCCTAATGGCTCCTTTACTTCAAGATCACTTATCAATTCCTGTTCATTACACATCACCAAGTCCAAAATAGCCTTGTTCCTGGTTGGCTCAAACACAAGCTGTTCCAAAAATACATCCCTTAGACACTCCACAAGCTCCCTATCCTGGGGTCCAGCACCTACCTGATTCTCCCAGTTCACTGCATGTTGAAATCTCCCATAATGACTGCATTACCTTTAGCACATGCCAATGTTAACTCCCTAATCAACTTGTACCCAATATCCATGCTACTGTTTGGGGGCCTGTACACAACACCCATTAGGGTCTTTTTACCCTTACTGTTCCTCAGCTCAATCCACACAGACTCTACTTTCCCTGTTCCTAAGTCACCCCTTGCTAAGGACTGAATCTCATTCCTCACCAACAGGGCCACCCCACCCCCTCTTCCCATATTTCTGTCTCTATGATAGCACGTATACCCTGGTACACTCAATTCCCAGGCCTGATCCCTTTGCAGCCATGTCTCCGTTATCCCCACAATATCGTAGTTCCCCATTTTCATCTGAGCTTCAAGCTCATCTGTCTTATTTCTGACACTACGCGCATTCAAGTATAGAATTCTTAGCCCATTCCTCCTCTCTTTGCTTAAAACACTGTCTATTGTACCTAACCCAGCTCCTTGAACTTCCATCGGGCTAATTGCACCTTGAATTTTGATGACCTTCTCAAGATCACCCAAACCTTCTACACATTTAACCCCATACTCCTTCTGACCAACCCTCTGTATATGTAACTTTTCCAACACATGTTCTGTCTCACCTTTCTCCTTTACACAATTTATATTTGGGAAACGTGTATTCCCCACCTGTCCCTTATCCTTCATCATATCATCTTCTCTCGTAATCTGGATCCCTGCCCCCTGCACATCTAGTTTAAACACCCCCGAGCAGCACTGGCAAACATTCCTGCAAGAATGTTAGTACCCCTTCGGTTCAGATGTAGACCGTCCCTTCGAAACAGATCCCAATGTCCCTGGAACAAAGACCAATTATCCAAAAACCTGAACCCTTCCTTCCTGCACCATGCTCTCAGCCTTGTATTAATGTACATAATCATTCTATTCTTCGCCTCACTCGCACGTGGCACAGGTAGCAATCCCGAGATTGTCACCCTGGAGGTCCTGTCTTTCAGCTTCACTCCTAACTCCCTGAACTCTCTAAGCAGGACCCCCTCACTCACCTTACCTACATCATTGGTCCCTAAATGGACCACATCTGGCTTCATGCCCTCGTTCTCAAGAATAGCCTGTACCCGATCTGTCTCGGACCCTGGCACCAGGGAGGCAACATACCATCCGAGACTCCCGATCTGCCCCACAAAATCTCCTTTCTGCCCCCCTGACTATAGAATCCCCTAAAACTATCGCTCTCTTCTCCCCTTCCTAGTTGAGGGTTCAACCTCTGTGCCAGAGGCAGGACCACTACAACTCATTCCTGGTAGGTCATCCCCATCAACAGTATCCAGTACGGTATACTCATTGTTAATGGGAATGGCCGCAGGGGTGCTCTGCTCTCTCTGCCTGCTCACCCTGCCTCTCTGGACCGTCACCCATCTGCCTACTTCTTGGATTTTTGGTGTGACTACCTCCTGATAACTCCTATCTATCTCTGCCTCTGCCTCCCGAATGATCCGTAGTTCATCCAGTTCCAGCTACAACTCCCTAACTCGGGCTGATAGGAGCTGCAGCTGGACGCACCTTTTGCAGGTGTGGTCATCAGGAACAACTGTGTTGAGCCTGACCTCCCACATACTGCATATGGAGCACACCACTGCTCTGACTGTCTCCCCCATACCTGAACTGGATTAATAGAATAGGTCTAAAAAGCACCTAGCAACCTTACCTTCTTCCCCTCAGCGAGCAATCACACAGGCTTACCGAAGCCCACTTAGCCAAAGCCCACTTAGCCAAAGCCCAGGACTCTGCTCCCACGGACTCCGCTGCCCGCTCTGACAAGAAGTCCTGCCTTTTAAAGTGCGCGCTCGACGCTGACGTCACTCGTGCCTGCGCAGTTCCCCCTCCTCCACAGGTATTGACCAGGTAGGCTTAAATCCTACCTACACGGTCGAATTCTCTGAGCTCCCAGCTGAATCACAAGCTGTAACTTCCTCCCGATTCAAATGAAAATGGTGAGAGAACAGGGTTAGTGTAAAGAAGTGTACAATGGTTGGCACAGAGTCGGTGAGAGAACAGGGTTAGTGTAAACGAGTGTGCAATGATTGGCACAGAGTCGGTGTGAGAACAGGGTTAGTGTAAACGAGTGTGCAATGATTGGCACAGAGTCGGTGTGAGAACAGGGTTAGTGTACAACAGTCGAATTCTCTGAGATCCCAGCTGAATCACAAGCTGTAACTTCCTCCCGATTCAAATGACCGATCTGAAAAGATCTTATGAACCTGATTGAATTCTTTGAGGGTGTAACAAAACAAATTGATGAAGGTAAACCAGTGGAAGTAGTGTATATGAATTTCAGTAAGGCATTTGGTAAGCTACCCCATGCAAGGCTCATTCAAAAAGTAATGAGACATGGGATCCATGGAGACCTTGCTTTGTGGATCCAGAACTGGCTCACCCGCAGAAAGCAAAGGGAGGCTGCAGATGGTTCGTATTCTGCATGGAGGTTGGTGACCACTGCTGTTCCTCAGGGATCTGTTCTGGGACCCCTACTCTTTGTATTTTTATAAATGACCTGGATGAAGTAGAAAGGTGGGTTAGTAAGTTTGCTGATGACACAAATGTTGGGGGTGTTGTGGGTAGTCTGGAGGGCTGTCAGAATTTACAGCAGGACCTCAATCAGATTCAGAAGAGGGCTGAGAACTGGCAGATGGAGTTCAACCCAGATAAGTGTGAAGTGGTTCATTTTGGTAGGTCAAATTTGAAGACAAAATATAAAATTAATGGCAGTGTGAAGGATCAGTGAGATTTTGGTCTCCATGTCCACAGGACACAAAAAGCTGCTGCGCAGGTTGACAGTGTTGTTAAGAAGGCATACGGTGTGTTAGCCTTCATCAAGAATGGGGCCGAGTTTAGGAGCCGACCTTGGACAGACCCCACTTGGAGTACTGTTCTCAGTTCTGGTCACCTCACTACAGGAAGGATGTGGATACTATAGAGAGAGTGCAGAGGGGATTTATAAGGATGTTGCCCGAATTGGGAAGTGTGCCTTATGAAAACAGTTTGAGGGAACTTAGCCTTTTCTCCTTGGAGCGACAGAGGATGAGAGGTGACCTGATAGAGGTGTATAAGATAATGAAGGACATTGATTGTGTGGATAGTCAGCGGCTTTTTCCCAGGCCTGAAATGCCTAACAGGAGGCAAGTCTTTCACACAGAGAGTGGTCGGTACGTGGAATGTACTGCCAGCGAAGGTGGTAGAGGTGAATACAATGGGATCTTTTGACAGACTCTTAGATTGGTACATGTGTCACGTACCCCGTGACTGGGTTACCAAACCAGCAGAAATGGACTGATAGGTTGGAGTCTGGTGGGACTGTAACTAAAGGTGTTTATCAGTAAACTAAGTAATACAGTACAATAAAATGCAAATATACATAAAACAGGTTAGCAATGATAATATACAGAAGTGTGGAAATATAAATCAAAACCAAGCTCTATCAAGTCTAGGGGTAACTGAATAGACTTAAGACGATGCGGAGTTCAGTTTAAGTCGAGGTAGTTGCTGTTGTACCATTGGGGAGAGAGAGCAAGCGAGAGGTGAGCAGTTGCAGCAGGCAAACCTTCCGTTGTCTTCTTGTTCTGTTGTGCTGTTGTGGTCACCGACTGTGACCCCTCCGTTCCCTGCCAGACTGTTCTTCAGTGGTGATCCTGTCACCCAGGTGAAGGTGGACACACACACAAGTCCCCACCGGTCTGACTTCACATACTGTGAGCCTCTGATCAATTCCCCCAAATCGATCCTTCGTACCCCCACCTTCCTGTGGGTGCACAATGCTCCTTCAGTGTCCTGTGGCATGTCTGAGCAGACCTACCTTTTATCTCCCAGCCGGGGTACCAGCCATCCATCAACTGACCATGTCCACGTCCATCAAACTGGGCCACTCCTTGCTGTCTCAGCAAGAATGTTAACGAGCAAAGAAGAGTGTCAAAGGTAAATAATCAGTGAAGAAGCCATAATACTAAATTATGTATGTGTCTCTCTCTCTCTCTCATCTGTGTAAGATACCTCCCCACCTTCTCTCTCTCTCGTTAGCAGCACAAACAGTGCCCAAAAGCCAGTATCATTCTCCTGACATTTTAAAAGTGGTTGTCCACAGAAAACATGAACCCTAGGGGTACATAACACATGGAGCTTAGGAAAATAGAGGGCTATGTGGTAGGGAAATTCTAGGCAGTTTTCTAGAGTAGGTTGCATGGTCGGCACAACATTGTGGGCCGAAGGGCCTGTAATGTGCTGTAAATTTTATGTTCTAATTTCAATGAAAAAACAAGAGCATAGTAGCCAACAAACTGCAAATGAGACTAAATGAAATAACAAGATAGAGTTCTTAAAGTGAGATCATTGGTTGTGGGAAAATCTCAATAGGTGAGTGTAGTTATCCTGTTTTGTTCAAGATCCTGATGGTTGAGGGGTAGTAACTGTTCTCGAACCTGGAGGTGTGAGTCCTGACACACTTGTGCCTTCTACCTGATGGGAGCAACGAGAAGAGCGTGGTCTGGGAGGTGAGAATCTCTAATGATGGATGCTGCTTTCCTACAACAGTGTTTCATGTAGATGTGCTCAATGGCTGGAGGGTTTTACCAGTTATATATTGGCCCGAATCCACTGCCTATTGGAGGGTTTTCCATTCAAAGGCTGTTGGTGCTCCCATACCAGGCTGTAATGCAACCACTTTCCACTATGCATCTACAGAAGTTAGTTGAAGTCTTTGATGTCACGCCGCATCTCCACAGACTCCTAAACAAGTGGAGGCACTGTCGTGCTTTCTTTGCAAATGCATTTATATGATGGGTCCAGGACAGGTCATCAGAGACAGTCCAAGAATTTAAAGTTTCTGACCTTCTCCACGTCTGATCCTCCCAGGACTGTCTCATGGACCTGTGGTTTCCCTCTCCTGGAGTCTACCATCAGTTCCTTGGTCTTGCTGACATTCAATGAGAGGCTGTTGTTATTTTGCCACTCAGCCAAATCTTCAATCGCCCTCCTGTATGCTGATTCATCACCTCCTTTGACTAAACCCACAACAGCAAATTTGTATATGGTGTTGGAACTGCAGAGTAGAGCTGGGAGCTAAGCCTTGCGGTACACCTGTGCTGATGGAGATTGTGCAGCAGATGCTTTTGTCAATTCAAACTGACTGGGGTCTACAAGTCAAGAAATCCAGGATCCAATTGCACAACACAGTATTGAATCCCAGTTCTTGGAGTTTGCTGATTAGTTTGAGGGAATTACAGCATTAAATGTTGAGCTGAAATTGATAATGAATATCCTGAGAAATGCATTTTATCTATCCAGATATTCCAGGAATGTGTGAAGAGCCAATGAGATGGCAGCTACTGTGGATCTGGTGCTCCGGTAAGCAAACTGGAATAGTTCCAAATCACCTCTCAGACAGGAGCTGATATGCTTCTCAAAACACTTCATCACTATGGATGCAAGTGCCACTGGGCCATAGTCATTGAGGAAGATTCCCACAGTCCTCTTGGGCACCTGTGTGATTGAAGCAGGTGGGTACCACACACTGCCAGAGCAAGAGGTTGAAGATATCCGTGAACGTCAGTACTCGGCCAGGTTCTCTGCCTGGACTGAATAGATGTGATGGTTCCTCCATGTTCTGATGGTCAAAGTGACCATAGAAGGCATTGAATTAAGCTAATCTGGAAGCAAAGTTCTGCTCTCCGCTCCCCCTCCCCGCCCCACGTTGCTTGATTTAACTTTGTAGTAAGTTATGGCATTCAAATCCCTCGCTGATTCCAGTCTAGTCTGCAATCTCCACTTCGCCTGAAAGATGGCTTTCAGGAGTTCACACCAGCACCTCTTGTAGCATTCTTCATCTCCAGACTTGAATGCCTCTGATCTGGCCTTCAGCAAATTCCAGAATCCACGGGTCATCGAGGGCTTCAGATTGGGAACGAACCCAAATGATTTCATGGGGACACACTCATTTACTGCTGTTTTAACAAAATCTGTTACAGCCCTGGTGTAGTCATTCAGATCCTAAGATGAGTTCTTGAGCACGGCCCAGTCCACTGACTCAATCCTGTAACCATTCCCCAGCATCCCACAACTACCTCTCAGCTGTCTTAATCTCTGGATCCTTGCCTCAGGCTCTGTCTGTACACAGGTAGTGGGAGTTCAGCCAAGTGGTCCGATTTTCCAAAGTACTGTCTGGGCAAGGAACAATAGGTATTCCTTATCATAGTGCAACAGTGGTTATTGTAGTGCAACAGTGGTTATCATAGTGTAACAGTGGTTATTATAGTGCAACAGTGGTTATCGTAGTGCAACAGTGGTTATCATAGTGTATCAGTGGTTATCGTAGTGTATCAGTGGTAATCGTAGTGTAACAGTGGTTATCTTAGTGTAACAGTGGTTATCGTAGTGCAACAGTGGTTATTGTAGTGCAACAGTGGTTATCGTAGTGCAACAGTGGTTATCGTAGTGCAACAGTGGTTATCGTAGTGTAACAGTGGTTATCGTAGTGTAACAGTGGTTATCATAGTGTAACAGTGGTCTAGTGTGTTGGGACCTCTGGTGCTGCAGGTTATGTGCTGGTGATAACTGACAGGGTTTTATAATAGATAGTAATAGAATAGTACAGCACATTACAGGCACTTTGGCCCACAATGTTGTGCCGACCCTTAAAACCTGCCTCCCATATAACCCCCCACCTTCAATTTCTCCATATACCTGTCTAGTAGTCTCTTAAACTTCATTAGTGTATCTGCCCCCACCACTGACTCAGGCAGTGCATTCCACGCACCAACCACTCTCTGAGTAAAAAACCTTCCTCTAATATCCCCCTTGAACTTCCCTCCCCTTACCTTAAAGCCATGTCCTCTTGTACTGAGCAGTGGTGCCCTTGGGAAGAGGTGCTGGCTGTCCACTCTGTCTATTCTTCTTAATATCTTGTACACTTCTATCATGTCTCCTCTAATCCTTCTTCCCTTCAAAGAGTAAAGCCCTAGCTCTCTTAATCTCTGATCATAATCCATGCTCTCTAAACCAGGCAGCATCCTGGTAAATCTCCTCCGTACCCTTTCCAATGCTTCCACATCCTTCCTATAGTGAGGTGACCAGAACAGGACTCAGTACTCAAAGTGTGGCCTAACTACAGTTTTATAGAACTGCATCATTACATCGCGTCTCTTAAACTCTATCCCTCGACTTATGAAAGCTAACACCCCATAAGCTTTCTTAACTACCCTATCTACCTGTGAGGCAACTGTCAGGGATCTGTGGAAATGTACCCCCAGATCTCTCTGCTCCTCCACACTACCAAGTATCCTGCCATTTACTTTGTACTCTGCCTTGGAGTTTGTCCTTCCAAAGTGTACCACCTCACTTGTCTGGGTTGAACTCCATCTGCCACTTCTCAGCCCACTTCTGCATCCTATCAATGTCTGCGATCTTCAACAATCCTCTACACTATCTACAACACCACCAACCTTTGTGTCGTCTGCAAACTTGCCAACCCACCCTTCTACCCCCACATCCAGGTCGTTAATAAAAATCACAAAAAGTAGTGGTGTCAGTGTCTGGTCCGGAACTGCGTTCTGGGTTTTGATCCGGTCCGGGGGCTCCGGACACCGGGTCCTACAGTTGTCCCTCCCATCACCCGTGATCTAGTTAGGACCCTCCTGGTTCAAGAAGACACACCTGTGACTCATTGAGCTGCAGGTGTTTATAAGGGACCTTGGGACTGGGACCAGGAGGGTGGTCGTTTTGTTCTGTTTCTCTGCTGGCTCCAAACTCGTCTCTGCATTCTGTTATCCCATCCGGGCTCAGACCTATTCTTCATCGTGCTTCTCCGTCCCGTGCCAGTTCTGCCAGGTTGGTCCACTCTCCGACCTTTCTTCCCATGCGCTGGTCCCGCTTTTCCGCTCAGTTTTGTTTTTCGCGCGGTTGCACTGTCTGCCGGCTGTTTCCGAATTTCCCGTTGTCATGGCTATTGTGTTAGTCAACCTGGACCTATGCCCGTTCCTACCCCTTGCCCCTATTGGGCATGTCTGGCTGACCTGCCTCGGCCCGGCAGTGGTTCCGCCCGTTCCTATCCCTTACCTCTGTCAGGTACGTTTGGCCGAAATCTGAATGTACTCCCTCCACCACGACCCTCTGCCTTCTGCAGGCAGGCCAATTCTGAATCCACCTGGCCAAACTTCCCTGGATCCCATGCCTTCTGACTTTCTGAATAAGCCTACCATGTGGAACCTTGTCAAATGCCTTACTGAAATCCATGTGGATCACATCCACTGGACTACCCTCATCTATATGCCTGGTCACCTCCTCAAAGAACTCTATCAGGCTTGTTAGGCACAATCTCCCCTTCACAAAGCCATGCTGACTGTCCCTGATCAGACCATGATTCTCTAAATGCCCATAGATCCTATCTCTAAGAATCTTTTCCAACAGCTTTCCCACCACAGACGTAAGGCGCACTGGTCTATAATTAACCAGACTATCCCTACTACCTTTTTTGAACAAGGGGACAACATTCGCCTCCCTCCAATCCTCCGGTACCATTCCCATGGACAATGAGGACATAAAGGTCCTAGCCAGAGGTGCAGCAATCTCTTCCCTTGCCTCGTGGAGCAGCCTGGGGAATATTCCATCAGGACCCGGAAACTTATCCATCCTAATGTATTTTAACAACTCCAACACCACCTCTCCCTTACTATCAACATGCTCCAGAACATTAACCTCACTCATATTGTCCTCACCGTCATCAAGTTCCCTCTCATTGGTGAATACCGAAGAGAAATATTCATTGAGGTCCTCACTCACTTCCACAGCCTCCAGGCACATCTTCCTACTTTTATCTCTAATCGGTCCTACCTTCACTCCTGTCATCCTTTTGTTCTTCACATAATTGAAGAATGCCTTGGGGTTTTCATTTACCCTACTCGCCAAGGCCTTCTCATGCCCCCTTCTTGCTCTTCTCAGCCCCTTCTTAAGCTCTTTTCTTGCTACCCTATATTCCTCAATAGACCCATCTGATCCTTGCTTTCTAAACCTCATGTATGCTGCCTTCTTCCACCTGACTAGATTTTCCACCTCACTTGTCACTCATGGTTCCTTCACCCTACCATTCTTTATCTTCCTCACCGGGACAAATTTATCCCTAACATCCTGAAAGAGATCTTTAAACATTGAGCACATGTCCATAGTACATTTCCCTGCAAAAACATCTTCCTAATTCACACCCACAAGTTCTAGCCTGATAGCCCCATAATTGGCTCTTCCCCAATTTAAAATTTTCCTGTCCTCTCTGATTCTATCCTTTTCCATAATAATGCTAAAGGCCAGGGAGCAGTGATCACTGTCCCCCAGATGCTTACCCACTCATTCACTCACCGACCTGGCTCTCGTACAAGACCATCAGCACCCTGGAGACACACACCCAGAGGCTGATACCGACCTGGCTCTCGTACAAGACCATCAGCACCCTGGAGGCACACACCCAGAGGCTGATACCGACCTGGCTCTCGTACAAGACCATCAGCACCCTGGAGACACACACCCAGAGGCTGATACCGACCTGGCTCTCGTACAAGACCATCAGCACCCTGGAGACACACACCCACAGGCTGATACCGACGTGGCTCTCGTACAAGACCATCAGCACCCTGGAGACACACACCCAGAGGCTGATACCGACCTGGCTCTCGTACAAGACCATCAGCACCCTGGAGGCACACACCCAGAGGCTGATACCGACCTGGCTCTCGTACAAGACCATCAGCACCCTGGAGGCACACACCCAGAGGCTGATACCGACCTGGCTCTCGTACAAGACCATCAGCACCCTGGAGGCACACACCCAGAGGCTGATACCGACCTGGCTCTCGTACAAGACCATCAGCACCCTGGAGGCACACACCCAGAGGCTGATACCGACCTGGCTCTCGTACAAGACCATCAGCACCCTGGAGGCACACACACAGAGGCTGATACCGACCTGGCTCTCGTACAAGATCATCAGCACCCTGGAGACACACACCCAGAGGCTGATACCGACCTGGCTCTCGTACAAGACCATCAGCACCCTGGAGGCACACACCCAGAGGCTGATACCGACCTGGCTCTCGTACAGGACCATCAGCACCCTGGAGGCACACACCCAGAGGCTGATACCGACCTGGCTCTCGTACAAGACCATCAGCACCCTGGAGGCACACACCCTGAGGCTGATACCGCCCTGGCTCTCGTACAAGACCATCAGCACCCTGGAGACACACACCCAGAGGCTGATTCCGACCTGGCTCTCGTACAAGACCATCAGCACCCTGGAGGCACACACCCAGAGGCTGATACCGACCTGGCTCTCGTACAAGACCATCAGCACCCTGGAGGCACACACCCAGAGGCTGATACCGACCTGGCTCTCGTACAAGACCATCAGCACCCTGGAGGCACACACCCAGAGGCTGATACCGACCTGGCTCTCGTACAAGACCATCAGCACCCTGGAGACACACACCCAGAGGCTGATACCGACCTGGCTCTCGTACAAGACCATCAGCACCCTGGAGACACACACCCAGAGGCTGATACCGACCTGGCTCTCGTACAAGACCATCAGCACCCTGGAGACACACACCCACAGGCTGATAACGACCTGGCTCTCGTACAAGACCATCAGCACCCTGGAGACACACACCCACAGGCTGATACCGACGTGGCTCTCGTACAAGACCATCAGCACCCTGGAGACACACACCCAGAAGCTGATACCGACCTGGCTCTCGTACAAGACCATCAGCACCCTGGAGGCACACACCCAGAGGCTGATACCTACCTGGCTCTCGTACAAGACCATCAGCACCCTGGAGGCACACACCCAGAGGCTGATACCGACCTGGCTCTCGTACAAGACCATCAGCACCCTGGAGACACACACCCAGAGGCTGATACCGACCTGGCTCTCGTACAAGACCATCAGCACCCTGGAGGCACACACCCAGAGGCTGATACCGACCTGGCTCTCGTACAAGACCATCAGCACCCTGGAGGCACACACCCAGAGGCTGATACCGACCTGGCTCTCGTACAAGACCATCAGCACCCTGGAGACACACACCCAGAGGCTGATACCGACCTGGCTCTCGTACAAGACCATCAGCACCCTGGAGGCACACACCCAGAGGCTGATACCGACCTGGCTCTCGTACAGGACCATCAGCACCCTGGAGGCACACACCCAGAGGCTGATACCGACCTGGCTCTCGTACAAGACCATCAGCACCCTGGAGACACACACCCAGAGGCTGATACCGACCTGGCTCTCGTACAAGACCATCAGCACCCTGGAGACACACACCCAGAGGCTGATACCGACCTGGCTCTCGTACAAGACCATCAGCACCCTGGAGACACACACCCAGAGGCTGATACCGACCTGGCTCTCGTACAAGACCATCAGCACCCTGGAGGCACACACCCAGAGGCTGATACCGACCTGGCTCTCGTACAAGACCATCAGCACCCTGGAGACACACACCCAGAGGCTGATACCGACGTGGCTCTCGTACAAGACCACCAGCACCCTGGAGACACACACCCAGAGGCTGATTCCGACCTGGCTCTCGTACAAGACCACCAGCACCCTGGAGGCACACACCCACAGGCTGATACCGACCTGGCTCTCGTACAAGACCATCAGCACCCTGGAGGCACACACCCAGAGGCTGATACCGACCTGGCTCTCGTACAAGACCATCAGCACCCTGGAGACACACACCCAGAGGCTGATACCGACCTGGCTCTCGTACAAGACCATCAGCACCCTGGAGGCACACACCCAGAGGCTGATACCGACCTGGCTCTCGTACAAGACCATCAGCACCCTGGAGACACACACCCAGAGGCTGATACCGACCTGGCTCTCGTACAAGACCATCAGCACCCTGGAGACACACACCCAGAGGCTGATACCGACCTGGCTCTCGTACAAGACCATCAGCACCCTGGAGACACACACCCAGAGGCTGATACCGACGTGGCTCTCGTACAAGACCATCAGCACCCTGGAGACACACACCCAGAGGCTGATACCGACCTGGCTCTCGTACAAGACCATCAGCACCCTGGAGGCACACACCCAGAGGCTGATACCGACCTGGCTCTCGTACAAGACCATCAGCACCCTGGAGGCACACACCCAGAGGCTGATACCGACCTGGCTCTCGTACAAGACCATCAGCACCCTGGAGGCACACACCCAGAGGCTGATACCGACCTGGCTCTCGTACAAGACCATCAGCACCCTGGAGGCACACACCCAGAGGCTGATACCGACCTGGCTCTCGTACAAGACCATCAGCACCCTGGAGGCACACACCCAGAGGCTGATACCGACCTGGCTCTCGTACAAGATCATCAGCACCCTGGAGACACACACCCAGAGGCTGATACCGACCTGGCTCTCGTACAAGACCATCAGCACCCTGGAGGCACACACACAGAGGCTGATACCGCCCTGGCTCTCGTACAAGACCATCAGCACCCTGGAGACACACACCCAGAGGCTGATTCCGACCTGGCTCTCGTACAAGACAATCAGCACCCTGGAGGCACACACCCAGAGGCTGATACCGACCTGGCTCTCGTACAAGACCATCAGCACCCTGGAGGCACACACCCAGAGGCTGATACCGACCTGGCTCTCGTACAAGACCATCAGCACCCTGGAGGCACACACCCAGAGGCTGATACCGACCTGGCTCTCGTACAAGACCATCAGCACCCTGGAGACACACACCCAGAGGCTGATACCGACCTGGCTCTCGTACAAGACCATCAGCACCCTGGAGACACACACCCAGAGGCTGATTCCGACCTGGCTCTCGTACAAGACCATCATCACCCTGGAGGCACACACCCAGAGGCTGATACCGACCTGGCTCTCGTACAAGACCATCAGCACCCTGGAGACACACACCCACCGGCTGATACCGACCTGGCTCTCGTACAAGACCATCAGCACCCTGGAGACACACACCCACAGGCTGATACCGACCTGGCTCTCGTACAAGACCATCAGCACCCTGGAGACTGCACACCCACAGGCTGATACCGACCTGGCTCTCGTACAAGACCATCAGCACCCTGGAGACACACACCCAGAGGCTGATACCGACCTGGCTCTCGTACAAGACCATCAGCACCCTGGAGACACACACCCACAGGCTGATACCGACCTGGCTCTCGTACAAGACCATCAGCACCCTGGAGACACACACCCAGAGGCTGATACCGACGTGGCTCTCGTACAAGACCACCAGCACCCTGGAGACACACACCCAGAGGCTGATACCGACCTGGCTCTCGTACAAGACCATCAGCACCCTGGAGACTGCACACCCACAGGCTGCATTCATCGCCACTGAACAGTTTAATGAAGTATTGCTGATGAAGTTTTGTCAATCTATCCAGGTGAGCACATGGGGGGATATCAAACCCGGCCACTGCTACTCTCAATTCGAAGTCATCAATACTGAGACTCTGAGGGGACCTGCAGATGATGTGATCAGCAGCCTGGTCACCTCTGAGGATGAAGTACACAGATCGTTCCAACTGCGGGACTGGACGCATCTCGGGGTGAGTACTCAGGATGTGCACAGCACAAATGGCAGGTGTGTTTACAGACATTTTTAATCTCTCCCTCTCTCAGTGTAGAGTGCCCTCCTGCTTCAGAACGTCCACCATTGTCCCTGTACCTAAAAAGACCAAGGTAACACGCCTGAACAACTGGCGTCCTGTGGCACTCAATAATAAGCTATAACCCAATAATAAGCAAGTGCTTTGAGAGGCTGGTCAAGGACTACATCTGCACCGTGCTGCCACCCAATCTGGACCCTCTATGATCTGCCTACACTTTACTGTTTTGCATTCAATTGTCGATTGGGAGATCTGAACATCATTGATGTAAATTCGAAGTCCATTGTTGAGAGGAAATTTACATGCTGCAAATTGCAGCGAATATAAATCAAAAGAAGTATATTTAAGAGGTCACCGGCAGCCAATCTGAAAAGGATCCCTTTATTCCCACTTTTTGCCTCTGCCAATCTGGAAATGCTCTATCCATGTTAGCATCTGTCCTGTAATACCATGGGCTCTTATCTTCTTCAGCAGCCTCATGTGTGAAAATACACAACATCTACCAATTCTCCTTTGTCCATCCCATTTCTTATTTCTTAAAAGAATTCCAACAGATTTGTCGAGCAAGATTTTTCCTTAACAAAACCATGTCTATTTTGTTATGTGCCTCCAAGTACCTTGAAACCACATCTTCCAACCACACAGGTCCCGAAGTTCACAAGTACAGATGCGCTGGGCTGTCCGCACCACTCTCTGCAGAGCCCTGCGATTAAGGGAGATCCAGTTCCCATACCAGGCAGTGAAGCAGCCAGTCAGGATGCACTCAATTGTGCCCCTGTAGGAAGTTCTTAGGATTTGGGGGCCCATACCAAACTTCCTCAACGTCTGAGGTGAAAGAGTCACAGCTGGTGTGTACAGACCACGTGAGATCCTCAGTGATGTGGATGCTGAGGAACTTGAAGCTGTTTATCCTCTCAACCCCAGATCCACTGATGTCAATAGAGGTTAGCCCATCTCCATTCCTCCTGTAATCCACAACCAGCACCTTTGCTTTTGCGACATTGAGGGAGAGGTTGTTTTCTTGACACCACTGTGTCAGAGAGATGACTTCTTCCCTGTAGGCCACCTCGTTATTGTTTGAGATAAGGCCAATCAATGTAGTGTTGTTGGCAAATTTAATTAGCAGATTGTAGCTGTGGGTGGTGACACAGTCATGGGTATACAGGGAGTAAAGGAGGGGCTTAGGAAACAGCTCTGAGGGGCTCCTGTGTTGAGAGTCAGAGGGGTGGAGGTGAGGGAGCCCTCTCTTACCACCTGCTGGCGACCTGACAGGAAGTCCAGGATCAGCTGCACAAGGCCTCGGTCTCTGAGCAGCTTGTCGAGCCTGGAAGGAATTATGGTGTTGAATGCTGAGCTTTAGTGCAGTGACATTTGCAATTCCTGGTGTTCTGGAACCATGCCAGAATCTAATGGTAGTCAAATACGTCCACAATCTCTGTGTATATGATTTGATAATAAATTTACCTTGAACAATGAAAAATGAATTATAGTTTTGATTCATGACTGTAAGGGTTTGGAAGGTGATTAAGATTTCACAAGAACAGCCTTTGATGTTGTGCCAGCCTTCTAACCTGCTCCAACCCTTCCCTCCATATAAATTACACTTTCTTTCATCCATGTGCTTTTCTAAAAACCCATAAAACATGTGGCTCTACCAGGATCCGTCAGCGTGTTCCACACATATCCTTTGTGGGGAAAAAAGCACCCACCTCTGTTGCCCCTGCTATACTTTCATCCAGTCACCTCAAAATTGTGCCTTTTCATATTTGTCATCTCAGCCCCAGGAAGAAGTCTCTGCCTGTCAATTAGATCTGTTCCTTACATCATCTTGTACACCTCTATCAAGTTTCCTCTCTTTCTCTTTCGCTCCAATGGCAAATGCACTTTCTCACCAACCTATCCTTGTACAACAGGCTCTCCAATCCAGGCAGGGTACTACTAATTCTCTTCTGCACCCTCTCCAAAGCCTCAACATCCTTCTTATAATTTGCCTCCAGTATCCCCCTTGGAAGAGCAATCCAGGCACCCATCTGGTCAATAAAAACAGTGCACCATTCATCGTAGCTCCTCTCACACTGAATGCTTTCCATCTAGAAACAGCAAACCTACAGCACAATACAGGCCCTTAGGCCCACAATGCTGTGCAAACACGTTCTTACTTTAGAATTTATCGAGCATTACCCATAGCACTCTAATTTCTAAACTCCATCTACCTATCTGGGAGCCTCTTAAAAGACCCTATTGTATCCAACTTCACCACCGTCACTGGCAGCCCATTCCACGCATTCACCACACCCTGCGTAGCAAACTTACCCCTGCCATCTCCTCTGTACCTACTTCCAAGCACCTAAAAAACTGTGCCTTCTCATGTTAGCCATTTCTGCCCTGGGGAAAAAGCCTCTGACTATCCACACAATCAGTGCCTCTCATCATCTTATACACCTCTATCAGATCAACTCTCATCTTCTGTCGCTCCAAGGAAAAAAGACCGAGTTCACTCAACCTATTCTCATAAGGCATGCTCCCCAATCCAGACAACATCCTTGTAAATCTCCTCTGTGCCCTTTCTATGGTTTCCACGTCCTTCCTGTAGTGAGGCGACCAGAACTGAGCACAGTACTCCAGGTGGGGCCTTACCAGGGTCCTATATAGCTGTAACATTGCCTCTCAGCTCTCAAACTCAATCCCATGGTTCATGAAAGCCAATACACCGTATGCCTTCTTAACCACTGAGTCAAGCTGCGCAGCTGCTTTGAGTGTCCTATGGACTCGGACCCCAAGATCCCTCTGATCCTCCACACTGACGAGAGTCTTACAATTAATACTATATTCTGCCATCATATTTGATTTACCAAAATGAACCTCCTCACACCAGATGGGTTGAACTCCATCTGCCACTTCTCAGACCAACTTTGTATCCTATCAATGTCCCGCTGTAACCTCTGACAGCCCTCCACACTATCCACAACACCTCCAACCTTTGTGTCATCAGCAAACTTACTAACCCATCTTTCCACTTCCTCATCCAGGTCATTTATAAAAATCACGAAGAGTAAGGGTCCCAGAACAGATCCCTGAGGCACACCAGAGGTCACCTTGCAGAATATGACCCGTCTACAACCACTCTTTGCCTTCTCTGGGCAAGCCAGTTCTGGATCCACAAAACAAGGTCCCCTTGGATCCCATGCCTCTTTACTTTCTCAATAAGCCTTGAATGGGGTATCTTATCAAATGCCTTGCTGAAATCCATATACACTACATCTACTGCTCTTCCTTTATCAATGTGTTTAGTCACATCCTCAAAAAATTCAGTCAGGTTCATAAGGCACAACCTGCCTTTGACAAAGCAATGCTGACTATTCCTAATCATTTTTGCTTCTCCAAATATTTATAAATCCTGGCTCTCAGGATCTTCTCCATCAGCTTACCAACCACTGAAGTAAGACTCAATGGTCTATAATTTCCTGGGCTATCTCTACTCCCTTTCTTGAATAAAGGAACAACATCTGCAACTTTCCAATCCTCCGGAACCTCTCCCGTCCCCATTGATGATGCAAAGATCATCGTCAGAGGCTCAGCAATCTCCTCCCTCGCCTCCCACAGTAGCCTGGGGAACATCTCGACTGGTCCCGGTGAGTTATCCAACTTGATGCTTTCCAAGATCTCCAGCACATCGTCTTTCTTAATATCTACATGCTCAACCTTTTCAATCTGCTGTAAGCCATCCCTAAAATCACCAAGATCATTTTCCGTAGTGAATACTGATCAAAGTGTTCATTAAGTGTCTCTGCTCTCTCTTCCGATTACATACACACTTTTCCACTGTCACACTTGATTGGTCCTATTCTGTCATATCTTATCCTCTTGATATCCTCTTTACATACTTGTAGAATGCCTTGGAGTTTTCCTTAATCCTTAAAACTCTCTGAACCTTTTGTAAGCTTTTCTTTTCTTCTTGACTAGATTTATTACAGCCTTTGTACACCACAGTTCCTGTACCCTACCATAACTTCCCTGTCTCATTGGAACGTACTTATACAGAACTCTACACAATAACCCCTGAACATTTGCCACATTTCTTCTGTACTTTTCCCCGATAACATCTGTTTCTAATTTAAGCCTCCAATTTCCTGCCTGATAGCCTCATAATTCCCCTTACTCCAAGCTTTTCTAACTTGTCTGTTCCTATCCCTCTCCAACGCTATGGTAAAGGAGATAGAACTATGATCACTATCTCCAAAGTACTCTCCCACTGAGAGATCTGACACCTGACCAGGTTCATTTCCCGATACCAGATCAAGTACAACCTCTTGTCTTGAAGGTTTATCTACATATTGTGTCAGGAAACCTACCTGAAGACACTTAACAAACTCCACCCCATCTGAACCCCTTGCTCTAGGGAGATGCCAATCGATATTTGGGAAATTAAAATCTCCCATCACAACAACTCCGTTATTATTACACCTTTCCAGGATCTGTCTCCCTATCTGCTCCTCAATATCCCTGTTACTATTAGCAGGCCTATAAAAAAACACCCAGTAAAGCTATTGACCCCTTCCTGTTCCTACCCTCCACCCACAGAGACACCGTAGTCAATCCCTCCATGACTTCCTCCTTTTCTGCAGCCATGACACTATCTCTGATCAACAGTGCCATGCCCCCACCTCTTTTGCCTCCCTCTCTATCTTTTCTGAAACATCTAAAGCCTGGCACTTCAAGTAACCATTCCTGCCCCTGAACCATCCAAGTCTCTGTAATGGCCACCACATCATAACTCCAAGTACTGATCCACATTCTAAGCTCATCCACTTTATTCATAACACTCCTCGCATTAAATTAGACACATTTCAAACCATCGATCTGAGCATGTCCCTTCTCTATCACCAGCCTATCCTCCCTTTCATACTGTCTCCAAACTTTCTCTATTTGTGAGCCTCTTTCCTCTGTCTCTTCAGTTCGGTTCCCACCCCCCTGCCATTCTAGTTTAAACTCTCCCCAGTAGCCATGGCAAACCTCCCCGCCAGGGTATTAGGCCTCCTCGGTTTCAAGTGCCACCCGTCCTTTTTGTACAGGTCACACCTGCCCCAGAAGAGGTCCCAGTGATCCAGAAATCTGAATCCCTGCCCTCTTCTCCAATCCCTCAGCCAGGCATTTATCCTCCACCTCATTCTAATCCTACTCTCTCTGTCACGTAGCACAGGCAGTAATCCTGAGATTACTACCTTTGTGGTCCTTCTTCTCAACTTCTTTCCTAACTCCCTGTAGTCTGCTTTCAGGACATCTTCCCTTGTCCTACCTATGTCATTGGTACCAATATGTAACACGACCTCTGGCTGTTCTCCCTCCCACTGCAGGATATCTTGGACGCAATCCGAAACATCCCGGACCCTGGCACCTGGGAGACAAACTACCATCTGAGTTTCTTTCCTGAATTCACAGAATCGCTTGTCTGACACCCTAACTATAGAGTTCCCTATCACTACTTCCTTCCTCTTCCCTTCCCTACCCTTCTGTGCCACAGGGCCGGACTCTGTGCCGGAGTTGCTTCCCCCAGGTAGGCTGTCCACCCCCAACAGTACCCAAACAGGAGTACTTATTGTCGAGGGCTAAAGCCATAGGGGTACTCTCTGGTACCTGACTCTTCCCCTTCCCCCTCCTGACTGTTACCCACTTCTCTGTCTCCCGTAGCCCCGGTGTGACCACCTGCCTGTAACTCCTCTCTATCAACTCCTCACTCTCCCTGACCAGACGATGGTCATTGAGCTGCATCTCCAGTTCCCTAACTCGGTCCCTAAGGAGCTGCAGCTCGACGCACCGGGTCACCGGGTGCAGATATGGCTGTCCGGGAGGCTGGGAGACCCAATATCTAACACCAGCCTCAGTCACATACTTCCTACCTCACCTCGTCCCGTTACCACGTAAGCCCGTTGAGCCAAAGCCCTACCACTCAACTGCCCTCTCACTCCGCTGCCCGCTCCGATGCCCTCTCACTCCGCTGCCCTCTCACTCCGTTGCCCGCTCCGATGCCCTCTCACTCCACTGCCCGCTCCGATGCCCTCTCACTCCGCTGCCCTCTCACTCCGCTGCCCGCTCCGATGCCCTACCACTCAACTGCCCTCTCACTCCGCTGCCCACTCCGATGCCCTCTCACTCCGCTGCCCGCTCCGATGCCCTACCACTCAACTGCCCTCTCACTCCGCTGCCCGCTCCGATGCCCTCTCACTCCGCTGCCCGCTCCGATGCCCTCTCACTCCGCTGCCCGCTCCGATGCCCTCTCACTCCGTTGCCCGCTCCGATGCCCTCTCACTCCGCTGCCCTCTCACTCCGCTGCCCGCTCCGATGCCCTCTCACTCCGCTGCCCTCTCACTCCGCTGCCCGCTCCGATGCCCTCTCACTCCGATGCCCTCTCACTCCGATGCCCTCTCACTCCGCTGCCCGCTCCGATGCCCTCTCACTCCGCTGCCCGCTCCGATGCCCTCTCACTCCGATGCCCTCTCACTCCGCTGCCCTCTCACTCCGCTGCCCGCTCCGATGCCCTCTCACTCCGCTGCCCGCTCCGATGCCCTCTCACTCCGATGCCCTCTCACTCCGATGCCCTCTCACTCCGCTGCCCGCTCACTCCGCTGCCCGCTCCGCTGCCCTCTCACTCCGATGCCCTCTCACTCCGATGCCCTCTCACTCCGATGCCCTCTCACTCCGCTGCCCGCTCCGATGCCCTCTCACTCCGCTGCCCGCTCCGATGCCCTCTCACTCTGCTGCCCTCTCACTCCGATGCCCTCTCACTCCGCTGCCCACTCACTCCGCTGCCCGCTCCGATGCCCTCTCACTCCGATGCCCTCTCACTCCGATGCCCTCTCACTCCGTTGCCCGCTCCGATGCCCTCTCACTCCGCTGCCCGCTCCGATGCCCTCTCACTCCGCTGCCCTCTCACTCCGATGCCCTCTCACTCCGCTGCCCTCTCACTCCGATGCCCTCTCACTCCGCTGCCCTCTCACTCCGATGCCCTCTCACTCCGATGCCCTCTCACTCCGCTGCCCGCTCCGATGCCCTCTCACTCCGATGCCCTCTCACTCCGCTGCCCGCTCCGATGCCCTCTCACTCCGCTGCCCTCTCACTCCGCTGCCCGCTCCGATGCCCTCTCACTCCGATGCCCTCTCACTCCGCTGCCCGCTCCGATGCCCTCTCACTCCGATGCCCTCTCACTCCGATGCCCTCTCACTCCGCTGCCCGCTCTGATGCCCTCTTACTCCGCTGCCCTCTCACTCCGCTGCCCTCTCACTCCGCTGCCCGCTCACTCCGCTGCCCGCTCACTCCGCTGCCCTCTCACTCCGCTGCCCTCTCACTCCGATGCCCTCTCACTCCGCTGCCCTCTCACTCCGATGCCCTCTCACTCCGCTGCCCTCTCACTCCGATGCCCTCTCACTCCGCTGCCCTCTCACTCCGCTGCCCGCTCCGATGCTGACCGTTGGGTCAACTTTTTAAACCTTTCGCGCTCCGCTGGCTGACGTCACGCGCCTGCGCAGTCTCGCCTCCCTTTAACCCGAGTAGGCTGCATGGCTGTCTGGTATGGAGGGGCTACTGCACAATGCTGCAGAAGGTTGTAAATCTAGTCAGCTCCATCTTGGGCACTAGCCTACAAAGTATCCAGGACATCTTCAGGGAGCGGTGTCTCAGAAAGGCAGCGTCCATTATGAAGGACCTCCAGCACCCTGGGCATGCCCTTTTCCCACTGTTACCCTCAGGTAGGAGGTCATCATCATAGCTTGTCACACGAGCCACTCTAGTGTTGTTTGGTTGACATTGAGCAGGTCAGTGTCAGCTAAATCAGGTGAGAGTGGGCAGTTGTGCAGAGCGCGTTCAATGTTCTGCGCCCTCTCACCACACCCACAGGATTCGCTGGTCTTTAAACCCCACTTCACCATATTGTCTCCCGTCCTACAAACTCCCACTCTCGCTCTGTTGAGAGTGCACCCCTTCCGTCTGTCAAGCAGTGCCCGCGGGGTCAGGCAACGTTTCTGTGGGTCTTGCACTGTATTGTTCGGTGGGGTTCTGGCTTCTGTTTGTTGCCAGGGGTCAATCCTGTATGTTTGGGGGGATGTTCCGTGCAGTAGTTCCTCCACCGTAGCAAAACTTTCCTCGACTTTAGGCGGTTGGAAACTGGCACGTGATGATGTAGTGGGTGCCGTGGATCCGAGTTCTGTTCACCTTTTTCAATTTCTGTTGTAGTGTGTCTTCGGATCTCTGGGGGAGCAATGTCTGTACGTCTGTAAATGATGTTAGTGGGTGTGGGGCACGGTGTGCCTGTGATTATTCGGCAGGCTTCATTAAGCAACGGGTCTATTTTCTTCGCAAGGGCTGATCTGCCCCACACAGGTGCACAGTACTCTGCAGGTGCATAGCAGACTGCAAGGGCAGTTGATCTAAGTGTGTGAGCGTTAGCTCCCCATTTCGTGCCTGCTAATATTTTCAAGAGAGAATTGCGAGAGCCGACTTTCCCTCGGAGTTTTTGGATGTGGGTGGCCAGTGAGAGCGTCCTATCCAGTGTCACACCAGGTAAATCGGAGTCGGATGGTGTTCGAGCTCCTTCCCACACCAGAAGATCTGGAGTTTCCGAGCTGCTTCTCGATTCCTCGGGTGAAATGCACACGCTTGAGTTTCTGATGGATGTGGGTCCGGAGACCGTTTTTCATAAAGCTGCTTCATTGCTCCGAGGACCGCTGTAAGTCGTACTTCGACTTCTTGGAAGGAATTGGCTTGTCTTGCTAAGCATAGGTTGTCTGCATAGATAAACCTACGTGAGTTAGGAAAGGTTGGTTGGTCATTTGTGTAAATTTTAAATAGTAGAGGTCCCAGGACTAATCCCTGTGGTAGTCCGTTCTTTTGTGGACGCCACCTACTCTTAATTTCATCATTTCTACATAAAATCTACAATTTTCTAGGAGGCTTCTTATTACTTTGTGATTTTGTTCTTTAACATTTTAGATGATTTCGGAAGAAGGCCTCTGTGATTCGCAGTGTCATATGCTGCTGTTAAGTCAACGAATACTGCTTCTGTAATTTGTTGCATTTCAAAGCCATCCTCAACACATTGGGTTAAGTTCAGGACTTGACCGCAGCAGGAGCGGCCTGGCCTGGGCCTGGCTTGGTCTGGTGTTAGAAGATCTTCAACCAAAAGGTAGGAGGTACAGAAGCCTGAAGGCACACACACAGCAATTCAGGAACAGATTCTTCCCCTTTGCCATCTGATTCCTGAATGGACATTGAACCCTTGGACACTACCTCACTTTTTTAATATACAGTATTTCTGTTTTTTGCATGCTTTTTAAAATCTATTCTATATATATATATATATATATATACTGTAATTCTCCACCTATTCTTGTATCGTCCACAAGCCTGGTCACAAAGTCATCAATCCTGTCATCCAAATCATTTAGATTTTATGTGTAAAGAATCAGTCCCATCACAGACCCCTGAGGAACAACACTAGTCACCGGCAGCCAACCAGAAAGGCACTCTTCATTGCTGTTTGCCTCTAGCCATAGCTTTACCCATGCTAGGATCTTTCCTATACCATGGGCAGACTCATGTGTTGCATCTCCTTCTGAAAATCCAAGTACTCAACACCCACCAATTCTCCTTTGTCTAATCTGCTTGTTATTTCTTCAAAGATTTCCAAGGGATTTGTCAGGGAAGATTTTCCATTATGAAACTATGCTGAATTTGGCCTATGTTATCATCTGCCTCCAAGTACCTTGAAACCTCAATCTCAACAATGGGCTCCAATCTCTTCCCAACTACTGAGTCCAAGCTACTCCCCGCCTTCCCTTCTTGAAGAGTGGGGTGATAGTTTCAATTTTAGACCATCAGACCTTTCAGTAATTCCCAAGTCCCTTTGCACCTATGATTTCTGAATTTGCTCCCAATTCAGGCATTCCTGGATGACTTCTTGCACATTTACTCAGTCAACTTAGCGAACAGGAAGTGGTGGATACTGCCAGGTCCATCGCAGACAAAGCCCTCCCCGTATTGAATACGTTTACATGAACCACTGCCATACAAAGCAGCATCCACTGTAAGGAGCCCCACCATGCCAGACATGTACTCTTCTCACTGCTACCACTCAGAGAAACGTAGAGGAGCCTTTCGGTCTGACACCACCAGGTTCAGGAACCATCAGGCTCCTGAACCAGCATGGATAACTGAGATCGCCACCAGCTCTCAACTGACTGCACAAGGTCCAGACCCAGCATCAAGGACCCTACCTCATCATCAAGGACCCTACCTCATCTCTGGACCAGAGGACACAGATGGAGTGGATGTGGAGAGGATGTCTCCTATAGTGGGGGAGTCTAGGACCAGAGGACACAGGTAGAGTGGATGTGGAGAGGATCTTTCCTACAGTGGGGGAGTCTAGGACCAGTGGGCACAGAGAGAGTGAATGTGGAGAGGATCTTTCCTATAGTGGGAGAGTCTAGGACCAGAGGACACAGATAGAGTGGATGAGGATGTTTCCTATAGTAGGGGAGTCTTGGATCAGAGGGGACAACTTCAGAATACATGCATAACCCTTTAGAAAAGAGCTGAAGAAGAATTTCTTTCATCAGATTGTAGTGAATCTGTGGAATTCATTGCCTTAGATAGCTCTGAAGGACAAGTCATGGGGTATATTTAGAGCAGATGTTGATAGATTCTAGGTTACGAGGAGATTGGGGTTGAGAGGGATAATAAATCAGCCATGATGGAATGGTAGAGTTGACTTGATGGGCTGAATGGCCTGCTTTGATGCTAGGTTTTATGGAAATCCTCAGCCATCAGCAGCAGTCCATGGGAAGCTCTAGCAATGCAGTGAGTTTAATTAGAAAAGTCCTTTCAAGAGCTAGCACAGATATAATGGGATGAAAGTTCTCCTTTATTCAATCTGTTTCCTTGTTTCCTAAAGTATAGATAATGTACTTAAGTGGCTCCTTCCTGCTGAGACAGTGATCCACTTGCACTTAAACCAAAAGACCCCCACAACCTTGTCGTTGAGTTTGGAGCCTTGCATGCCTCAATGATCAGGAGATCAACATGGTCCCTACGATTTGTCATCGAGGACCCTTGTATCCATCATCATGGATACAACGGTCCATCATCAAGGACTCTACGACCCATCATCATGGACACAACAACTAATCGTCATGGACTACGACCCATCGTCATGGACGCTACGACCCATCGTCAAGGACTCTATGACCCATCGTCAAGGACCCTGCATCCCATCATCATGGACGCTATGACCCATCATCAAGGACCCTGCATCCTGTCGTCATGGACCCTGCGTCTCGTCATCAAGGACCCTGCGTCCCGTTGTCAAGGACCCTGCATCCCATCATCATGGACCCTATGACCCATCATCAAGGACCCTGCATCCTGTCGTCATGGACACTACAACCCATTGTCAAGTACCCTGCATCCCGTCATCGAGGGCCCTGCGACCCGTCGTCATGGACCCTGCATCCCATCGTCAAGTACCCTGCGTCCCATCGTCAAGTACTCTACGACCCATCGTCAAGGACCCTGCATCCCGTCATCAAGGACCCTACGTCCCATCATCAAGGACCCTATGTCCTGTCGTCATGGACCCTATGACCCATCATCAAGGACCCTGCGCCCCGTCGTCATGGACACTATGACCCGTCGTCAAGTACCCTGCATCCTGTCATCGAGGGCCCTGCGACCCATCGTCATGGACCCTGCGTCCCATTGTCGAGGACCCTATGACCCTTTGTCCTGTTATTATTTGCATTTGTTTTCTCCTGCATTTTGTTTGTTTCTCTGACTTTCTCTCTGTGTAGAATGTCGTAAATTCTGTTGTTTCCTTTTCCTGTAAACAGCTACAAGCAGTTAAATCTCAAGGTGCATATATGCACTTTGATGATAAGTGTCAAGAAGGAATTATAGATTTGATTCATTGCCCTCAGGGTGTGGATGGTGATTAAGATTTCACAAGAACTGATGTATTCAGCCAGGTTATCTGAAGGGTGGAACAGTACTTTGATGAAAGCACAGCACCAAATAGCACAGCACAGGGGCAGCTCAACAACTCAGGGAACTAGTGCCACCTGCCCACATAATGCCCCATCTGTCCATCCCCTGTACATTCATTTGCTTATTGAAGTGCCCCTTGATCCCCTCTGCTGTATTTGTCTCGAGTTTCACCCTGGAATTGCTTTCCAGGTACCCACCATTATGTGACAAAAAACACTTGCCTTGCACATCTCCTGTCAATTTTACCCCTCGGCTTAAATGCATGACCCCAGTATTAGACATTTCAAACCAATTGTCTGTTATAAACATTTGTTAGATCTCCCTTTGGGATCCACTGCTCTAGAGAAATCAACCCAAGTTTGTCCAACCTCTGCTTATAATCTATGTCAGATTTCATCATTTGCTACATCTGCCCATTCACCCCTCTCTCCCCAACATCCAAGGCCCCAGCCAGTCCATCATGAGAGGTGACTCTTCACCTGTGAGACTGTCAGTGTCATCTGTCTTCTGTGGTGTTCTGGGTGTGGCCTCTACTGCAGTGACCAGACCCGACACTGATTGGGGAACTGTTTCGTTAAGTGCTCTTACTCTCTCCAACACAAGACAGGATCTCCCATTGACCACTCATTTTAATTCCACTCTCCATACCCATTGCAACATGTCGGTCCCTGGCCTCCTCTCCTGCCACAATGAGGCTACTCTCAGGCTGAAGAAGCAACACCTCGTATTCTGTCTGGCTTGCATCCAACCTGATGGTCAGAACAATGATTTCTCCAACTTACAGAAAGGTCACCCACCCCCTTCTCCCATTCCCTATGCTGGCTTCCCTCTTACCTCCTGTGCATCGCTTTCCTCTGGTTCCCCTCCTCTTTCCCTTCGTCTGATGGCCCCCTCTGCTCTCCCATCAGATTCCTTCTTTGCCCATCACCTATCACCTCCCAGCTTCTTACTTCATCACCTTCTTTGCCCATCTACCTCTTCCACCTATCACCTCCCAGCTTCTTACTTCGTCACCTTCTTTGCCCATCTACCTCTTCCACCTATCACCTCCCAGCTTCTTACTTCATCACCTTCTTTGCCCATCTACCTCTTCCACCTATCACCTCTCAGCTTCTTACTTCATCACCTTCTTTGCCCATCTACCTCTTCCACCTATCACCTCCCAGCTTCTTACTTCATCACCTTCTTTGCCCATCTACCTCTTCCACCTATCACCTCCCAGCTTCTTACTTCGTCACCTTCTTTGCCCATCTACCTCTTCCACCTATCACCTCCCAGCTTCTTACTTCGTCACCTTCTTTGCCCATCTACCTCTTCCACCTATCACCTCCCAGCTTTTTACTTCATCACCCCGCCCCACCCACTCAGCTTCTCATCACTGATCACCTACCAGTTTGTAATATTCCTCCTGCCTCAGCATCTTATTCTGCCTTCTGCCTCTTCATTTCCAACCTGAGGAGTGTCTCAGCCTGAACACAGAACTTAGAAATCTACAGCACATTACAGGCCCTTCGGTCCACAATGCTGTGCCGACCATGTTACCTACTCTAGAAAACGGCCTAGAATTTCCCTACCACATAGCCCTCTATTTTTCTAAGCTCCTTGTACCTATCTAAGAGTCACTCAGAAAACCCTATCGTATCTGCCTCCACCACCATTGCTGGCAGCCCATTCCACACACTCACCACTCACTGTATGGAAAAACTTACCTCAGACATCTCCCTCATACCTACTTCCAAACACCTTAAAACTATGCCCCTGTCATGTTAGCCATTTCATGTCTGGGAAAAAGCCTCTGACTATCCACACAATCAATGCCTCTCATTATCTTGTACACCCCTATCTCTCATCCTCTGTCGCTCCAAGGAGAAAAGGCCAAGTTCAGTCAACCTATTTTCATAAGGCACACCCTCCGATCCAGGCAACATCCTTGTAAATCTCCTGTGCGCTCTCTGTAGTGTCCACATCCTCCCTGTAGTGAGGTAACCAGAACTGAACTCCAAGTGGGGTCTAACTAAGGTCTTGTGTAGCTTTAACATTACCTCAGGGCTCTTAAACTCAATCCCACAGTATGCCATCACAGCATACACCTTCTTAACAACACAGTCAACCTGCGCTGCTTTGAGTGTCCTATGGACATGGACCCCAAGATCTCACTGATCCTCCATACTGTCAAGAGTCTTACCATTAATATTATATTTTGTTTTTAAATTTGACCTACTGAAATGAACCACTTCACACTTATCTGGGCTGAACTCTATCCGGCACTTCTCAGCCCAGCTTTGTATCCTATCAATGTCCCGTTGTAACCTCTGACAGCCCTCCACACTATCCACAACACCCCCAACCTTTGTCATCAGCAGGCTTACTAACCCATCCCTCCACTTCCTCATCCAGGTCATTTATAAAAATCACGAAGAGGAGGGATCTCAGACCAGATCCCTGTGGATCATGACCCGTCTACAACCAGCATTTGCCTTCTCTGAGAAAGCCAGTTCTGGATCCACAAAGCAAAGATTCCATGTCTCATTACTTTCTGAATGAGCCTTGCATAGGGAACCTTATCAAATGCCTTACTGAAATCCATATACACTACATCCACTGCTCTACCTTCATCAATGTGTTTTGTTACTTCTGCAAAGAATTCAGTCAGGTTGATAAGGCACAACCTGCCCTTGACAAAGCCATGCTGACCATCCCTAATCAGATTATGTCTCTCCAAATGCTCATTAATCCTTCCTCTCAGGATCTTCTGCAACAACTTGCCCACCACTCAAGTCAGACTCACTGGTCTGTAATTTCCTGGGTTATCTCTACTCCCTTTCTTGAACAAGGGAACAAGAACCACAACATTCCAATCCTTTGGTACTCCTCCCATCCATATTAATGATGCAAAGATCTTGGCCAGAGGCTCAGTAATCTCCTTCCTCGACTTCTCACAGTAGCCTGGGGTATCTAGTCCAAGCAATTTAGTTAAATCAATACTTTTCAAAAGCTCCAACATATCCTCTTTCTTAATTTTCTACACACTCAAATGTGTCAGTCCACTGTAAGTCATCCTCATAATTGCTAAGGTCTTTTTCCCTGGTGAATACTGAAGCAATGTATTCATTCAGCACCTCCGCTACCTCCCCTGGCTCCATGCACACGTTTCCACTATCACTCCTGAATGGTCCCATTCTCCATAGACCTGCTGAGTTCCTCCAGCATTTTGGGTGCATTCCACAGTTATAAAAGTTGCAAAGAGCAGGGGTCCCAGAAACAATCCTTGGAGACACCACATGTCACCAAGCTCCAGGCAGAATACCCTCCATCTACAAACACCCTCTGCTGTCTATGGACAAGACAATTCTGTAACCACACAGACTAGTTGCCCTGAATCCCATGCCTCTTAACTTTCTGAATGGCTCTAGTATGAGGATCCTTATCAAACACTTCGCTAAAATCCATACACGTCACTTCTACTGCTCTAGCTTCATCGATGTACTTTGTCACATCATCAAAGAATTCAATCAAGATGTTTACAAGTAAGTGATACTTGGAAACCTGAATCCTCGAGGAAGATGGAATGTGGGGAGATTTGATAGAGGTATAGGGATTATGAGGGATATAGATAGGGTAAGTGCAATTTTCCACTCAGGGTTGGCGAGACGACAACTGAAGACAATTAACAATCCAACATCTTCCCAATCTTGAGCTCAAGCTTCCAACGCCCTTCCTTCTTAAATCTCAACTTTTTGGTCTGCGAAGCCATGCCAGAATCTAGTGATTAGAATCTAAGATTATTATTAATGCCTCAGCAATCTCCTCAGCCACCTCTCTCTGACCCTGGGAGGAGACTATCAGATCCAGGAGATATATCTATCACAGACTTTTCAGTTTCCCAGGCAACTTCTCCTTAATAATGGCAACTTCACTCACTTCTGCTCTCTGACACTCATTAAGGAACCCCATCGCCCAGGTCAACTCTTCATCTCAGCACTACCATCAAGGAGAAGGAGGCTGAAGACGCACAATCAACATTTCAGGAGCAGCTTCTTCCCCTCCGCCATCAGTTTCCGAATGCTGAATGAGCCCATGAACACAACCTCAGTATTGTCTGCTTTACTTCTGCACTCGCGCTTTCTGCATTACTTATTGAATTTAAATATCTCTTTTTGTAATCTATACTTTTATTATGATGTCTTACAACTTACTGCTACTGCAAGACAACAAATTTCATGACATATGCCTCTGATATTCAACCTGATTCTGAACTAAGAGGACTATGAAAGGCCATTAAAATAGGAAAGGGTCAGGTTTTGACCATTTTAATTGACAACTGACACGGTTTTGAGTAATATGGCATTTCAGTCGAGGAGATGAGCTGTGGGCTTGTCAGGAGGGAATAGTGAAAGGGCACGGTGGGATCTGCTAAACAGCCGAAGAAAGCAGTCATCATACAGATCGAGACACGCAGCAGCATAGAGACCTCTGAGCTAAGGGGAAATGCATTTGCTGATAGGGCAGCCAGTCCCAGTAGGGGCAGTGATCATCAGGCAGTGCGGGAGGAAGATTAAAACATGAAACAAGAGGGATTATTGTCAGACGGAAAACGATTTGGGGACAGATGGGAGCAGGACAAACTCCGACTGTTGGGGAGTGAGTGTGCACGGGAGGGGATGTCTGCTGGGGTGTGAGTGTGAACAGGAGGGGATGTCTACTGGGGAGTGAGTGTACACGGGAGGGGATGTCTACTGGGGAGTGAGTGTACACGGGAGGGGGTGTCTACTGGGGAATGAGTGTACATGGGAGGGGATGTCTACTGGGGTGTGAGTGTGAACGGGAGGGGATATCTACTGGGTAGTGAGTGTGAACGGGAGGGGATGTCTGCTGTGGAGTGAGTGTACACGGGAGGGCAAGTCTGCTGGGGAAAGAGTGTACACGGGAGGGGATGTCTGCTGGGTAGTGAGTGTGAATGGTAAGGGATGTCTAATGGGGAGTGAGTGTACACGGGAGGGGAATTCTACTGGGTAGTGGATGTACATGGGAGAGGATGTCTGCTGGGGAGTGAGTGTACACGGGAGGGGATGTCTGCTGGGGAGTGGATGAACATGGGAGGGGATGTCTGCTGTGGAGTGAGTGTACACGGGAGGGGATGTCTGCTGGAGAGTGGATGTGCAGGAGAGTGGATGTCTACTGGGGAGTGAGTGTACATGGGAGGGGATGTCTGCTGGGGTGTGAGTGTACACGGGAGCGGAAGTCTACTGGGGAGTGGATGTACACCGGAGGGGAAGTCTACTGGGGAGTGAGTGTACACGGGAGGGGATGACTGCTGGGGTGTGACTGATCACGGGAGGGAATGTCTACTGGGGAGTGGATGAACACGGGAGGGGATGTCTGCTGGGGAGTGGATGTGCAGGAGAGGGGATGTCTGCTGTGGAGTGAGTGTACATGGGAGGGGATGTCTGCTGGGGAGTGAGTGTACACGGGAGGGGATGTCTGCTGGGGAGTGAGTGTACACGGGAGGGGATGTCTACTGGGGAGTGAGTGTACATGGGAGGGGATGTCTGCTGGGGAGTGACTGATCACGGGAGGGAATGTCTACTGGGGAGTGAGTGTACACGGGAGGGGATGTCTACTGGGGACTGAGTATACACGGGAGGGGATGTCTACTGGGGACTGAGTATACACGGGAGGGAATGTCTGCTGGGTAGTGAGTGTGAATCGTAAGGGATGTCTACTGGGGAGTGAGTGTGAATGGGAGGGGATGTCTACTGGGGAGTGGATGTGCAGGAGAGGGGATGTCTGCTGTGGAGTGAGTGTACATGGGAGGGGATGTATGCTGGGGAGTGGATGTACACGGGAGGGGATGTCTGCTGGGGAGTGACTGATCACGGGAGGGGATGTCTGCTGGGGAATGAGTGTACACGGGAGGGGATGTCTACTGGGGAGAGAGTGTACACGGGAGGGGATGTCTGCTGGGGAGTGGATGTACACGGGAGGGGATGTCTGCTGGGGAGTGACTGATCACGGGAGGGGATGTCTACTGGGGAGTGAGTGTACACGGGAGGGGATGTCTACTGGGGAGAGAGTGTACACGGGAGGGGATGTCTGCTGGGGAGTGAGTGTACACGGGAGGGGATGTCTGCTGGGGAGTGAGTGTACACGGGAGGGGATGTCTGCTGGGGAGTGGATGTACACGGGAGGGGATGTCTGCTGGGGAGTGAGTGTACACGGGAGGGGATGTCTGCTGGGGAGTGACTGATCACGGGAGGGAATGTCTACTGGGGTGTGAGTCTACACGGGAGGGGGTGTCTACTGGGGAATGAGTGTACATGGGAGGGGATGTCTGCTGGGGTGTGAGTGTGAACGGGAGGGGATATCTACTGGGGTGTGAGTGTGAACGGGAGGGGATGTCTGCTGTGGAGTGAGTGTACACGGGAGGGCAAGTCTACTGGGGAGTGGATGTACACGGGAGGGGATGTCTGCTGGGGAGTAACTGTACACGGGAGGGGAATTCTACTGTTTAGTGGATGTACATGGGAGAGGATGTCTGCTGGGGAGTGAGTGTACACGGGAGGGAATGTCTACTGGGGAGTGGATGTACACGGGAGGGGATGTCTGCTGGGGAGTAACTGTACACGGGAGGGGAATTCTACTGTTTAGTGGATGTACATGGGAGAGGATGTCTGCTGGGGAGTGAGTGTACACGGGAGGGGATGTCTGCTGGGGTGTGACTGATCACGGGAGGGAATGTCTACTGGGGAGTGGATGAACACGGGAGGGGATGTCTGCTGGGGAGTGAGTGTACACGGGAGGGGATGTCTGCTGGGGAGTGGATGTACACAGGAGGGGATGTCTGCTGGGGAGTGAGTGTACACGGGAGGGGATGTCTGCTGGGGAGTGACTGATCACGGGAGGGAATGTCTACTGGGGTGTGAGTCTACACGGGAGGGGGTGTCTACTGGGGAATGAGTGTACATGGGAGGGGATGTCTGCTGGGGTGTGAGTGTGAACGGGAGGGGATATCTACTGGGTAGTGAGTGTGAACGGGAGGGGATGTCTGCTGTGGAGTGAGTGTACACGGGAGGGAATGTCTGCTGGGGAAAGAGTGTACACGGGAGGGGATGTCTACTGGGGAGTGAGTGTACACGGGAGGGGAATTCTACTGGGTAGTGGATGTACATGGGAGAGGATGTCTACTGGGGAGTGAGTGTACACGGGAGGGGATGTCTGCTGGGGTGTGACTGATCACGGGAGGGAATGTCTACTGGGGAGTGGATGAACACGGGAGGGGATGTCTGCTGGGGAGTGAGTGTACACGGGAGGGGATGTCTGCTGGGGAGTGGATGTGCAGGAGAGGGGATGTCTGCTGTGGAGTGAGTGTACATGGGAGGGGATGTCTACTGGGGAGTGAGTGTACACGGGAGGGAATGTCTGCTGGGGAAAGAGTGTACACGGGAGGGGATGTCTACTGGGGAGTGAGTGTACACGGGAGGGGAATTCTACTGGGTAGTGGATGTACATGGGAGAGGATGTCTACTGGGGAGTGAGTGTACACGGGAGGGGATGTCTGCTGGGGTGTGACTGATCACGGGAGGGAATGTCTACTGGGGAGTGGATGAACACGGGAGGGGATGTCTGCTGGGGAGTGAGTGTACACGGGAGGGGATGTCTGCTGGGGAGTGGATGTGCAGGAGAGGGGATGTCTGCTGTGGAGTGAGTGTACATGGGAGGGGATGTCTACTGGGGAGTGAGTGTACATGGGAGGGGATGTAAAGTGGGGAGTGAGTGTACACGGGAGGGGATGTCTGCTGGGGAGTGACTGATCACGGGAGGGAATGTCTGCTGGGGAGTGACTGATCACGGGAGGGAATGTCTACTGGGGAGTGAGTGTACACGGGAGGGAATGTCTACTGGGGAGTGAGTGTACACGGGAGGGGATGTCTACTGGGGACTGAGTATACACGGGAGGGAATGTCTGCTGGGTAGTGAGTGTGAATCGTAAGGGATGTCTACTGGGGAGTGAGTGTGAATGGGAGGGGATGCCTACTGGGGAGTGAGTGTACATGGGAGGGGATGTCTACTGGGGAGTGAGTGTGAACGGGAGGGGATGTCTGCTGGGGAGTGAGTGTACACGGGAGGGGATGTCTACTGGGGAGTGAGTGTACACGGGAGTGGATGTCTGCTGGGGAGTGAGTGTACACGGGAGGGGATGTCTGCTGGGTAGTGAGTGTACACGGGAGGGGATGTCTACTGGGGAGTGAGTGTACACGGGAGGGGATGTCTGCTGGGTAGTGAGTGTACATGGGAGGGGATGTCTACTGGGGAGTGAGTGTACATGGGAGGGGGTGTCTGCTGGGGTGTGTGTGTGAATGGGAGGGGATGTCTGCTGGGGAGTGAGTGTGAATGGGAGGGGATGTCTGCTGGGTAGTGAGTGTACACGGGAGGGGATGTCTACTGGGTAGTGAGTGTGAATGGTAAGGGATATCTACTGGGGAGTGAGTGTGAACGGGAGGGGATGTCCACTGGGTAGTGAGTGTACACGGGAGAGGATGTCTACTGGGGAGTGAGTGTACACGGGAGGGGATGTCTACTGGGGAGTGGATGTACACGGGAGGGGATGACTGCTGGGGAGTGAGTGTACACGGGAGGGGATGTCTACTGTGGTGTGAGTGTACACGGGAGGGGATGTCTACTGGGGAGTGAGTGTACACGGGAGGGGATGTCTACTGGGCAGTGAGTGTGAACGGGAGGGGATGTGTACTGGGGAGTGAGTGTGAACGGGAGGGGAAGTCTACTGGGGAGTGTGAACGGGAGGGGATGTCTGCTGGGGAGTGGACGTGCAGGGGAGGCGATGTCTGTTGGGGTTTGAGTGTGAACGGGAGGGGATTTCTACTGGGTAGTGAGTGTACACCGGAGGGCATGTCTGCTGGGGAGTGAGTGTACATGGGAGGGGGTATCTGCTGGGGAGTGAGTGTACACGGGAGGGGATGTCTACTGGGGAGTGGATGTGCAGGAGAGGGGATGTCTACTGGGGAATGAGTGTACACGGGAGGGGATGTCTACTGGGGAGTGGATGTACACGGGAGGGGATGTCTGCTGGGGAGTGAGTGTACACGGGAGGGGATGTCTGCTGGGGAGTGAGTGTACACGGGAGGGAATGTCTACTGGGTAGTGAGTGTACACCGGAGGGGATATCTACTGGGGAGTGAGTGTACACGGGAGGGGATGTCTGCTGGGGAGTGACTGATCACGGGAGGGGATGTCTACTGGGGAGTGAGTGTACACGGGAGGGGATGTCTGCTGGGGAGTGACTGATCACGGGAGGGGATGTCTACTGGGGAGTGAGTGTACACGGGAGGGGATGTCTGCTGGGGAGTGACTGATCACGGGAGGGGATGTCTACTGGGGAGTGAGTGTACACGGGAGGGGGTATCTGCTGGGGAGTGAGTGTACATGGGACGGGATGTCTACTGGGGAGTGAGTGTACATGGGAGGGAATGTCTACTGGGGAGTGAGTGTGAAGGGGAGGGGATGTCTGCTGGGGAGTGGATGTGCAGGAGAGGGGATGTCTACTGGGGAGTGAGTGTACACGGGAGGGGATGTCTGCTGGGGAGTGACTGTACACGGGAGGGGATGTCTGCTGTGGAGTGAGTGTACACGGGAGGGGAATTCTACTGTTTAGTGGATGTACACGGGAGGGGATGTCTACTGGGGAGTGAGTGTACACGGGAGGGGATGTCTGCTGGGGAGTGAGTGTACACGGGAGGGGAATTCTACTGTTTAGTGGATGTACACGGGAGGGGATGTCTACTGGGGAGTGAATGTACACGGGAGGGGATGTCTGCTGGGGAGTGAATGTACACGGGAGGGGATGTCTACTGGGGAGTGAATGTACACGGGAGGGGATGTCTGCTGGGGAGTGAGTGTACACGGGAGGGGAATTCTACTGTTTAGTGGATGTACACGGGAGGGGATGTCTACTGGGGAGTGAGTGTACACGGGAGGGGATGTCTGCTGTGGAGTGAGTGTGAACGGGAGGGGAAGTCTACTGGGGAGTGAGTGTACATGGGAGGGGATGTCTACTGTGGAGTGAGTGTACACGGGAGGGGATGTCTGCTGTGGAGTGAGTGTGAACGGGAGGGGAAGTCTACTGGGGAGTGAGTGTACATGGGAGGGGATGTCTACTGGGGTGTGAGTGTGAATGGGAGGGGATGTCTACTGGGGTGTGAGTGTACACGGGAGGGGATGTCTACTGGGGTGTGAGTGTGAACGGGAGGGGATGTAAACTGGCGAGTGAGTGTACACGGGAGGGGATGTAAACTGGCGAGTGAGTGTACACGGGAGGGGATGTCTGCTGGGGAGTGAGTGTACACGGGAGGGGATGTAAACTGGCGAGTGAGTGTACACGGGAGGGGATGTAAACTGGCGAGTGAGTGTACACGGGAGGGGATGTCTACTGGGGTGTGAGTGTACACGGGAGGGGATGTCTACTGGGGAGTGAGTGTACAAGGGAGGGGATGTCTGCTGGGGAGTGAGTGTGAACGGGAGGGGATGTCTGCTGGGGAGTGAGTGTGAACGGGAGGGGATGTCTACTGGGGAGTGAGTGTACACGGGAGGGGATGTCTACTGGGGAGTGAGTGTGAACGGGAGGGGATGTCTACTGGGGAGTGAGTGTACACGGGAGGGGATGTCTACTGGGGAGTGAGTGTGAACGGGAAGGGATGTCTGCTGGGGAGTGAGTGTACATGGGAGGGGATGTCTACTGGGGAGTGAGTGTACACGGGAGGGGATGTCTACTGGGGTGTGAGTGTACACGGGAGTGGATGTCTGCTGGGGAGTGAGTGTACATGGGAGGGGATGTCTACTGGGGAGTGAGTGTACACGGGAGGGGATGTCTACTGGGGAGTGAGTGTGAACGGGAGGGGATGTCTGCTGGGGAGTGAGTGTGAACGAGAGGGGATGTCTGCTGGGGAGTGAGTGTGAACGAGAGGGGATGTCTGCTGGGGAGTGAGTGTGAACGAGAGGGGATGTCTGCTGGGGAGTGAGTGTACACGGGAGGGGATGTCTGCTGGGGAGTGAGTGTACACGGGAGGGGATGTCTGCTGTGGAGTGAGTGTACACGGGAGGGGAATTCTACTGGGGAGTGAGTGTGAACGGGAGGGGATGTCTACTGGGGAGTGAATGTACACGGGAGGGGATGTCTGCTGGGGAGTGAGTGTACACGGGAGGGGATGTCTACTGGGTAGTGAGTGTACACGGGAGGGGATGTCTACTGGGGAGTGAGTGTACACGGGAGGGAATGTCTGCTGGGGAGTGAGTGTACACGGGAGGGGATGTCTACTGGGGAGTGACTGTATACGGGAGGGGATGTCTGCTGGGGAGTGAGTGTACACGGGAGGGGATGTCTGCTGGGGTGTGTGTGTGAACGGGAGGGGATGTCTGCTGGGGAGTGAGTGTGAACGAGAGGGGATGTCTGCTGGGGAGTGAGTGTACACGGGAGGGGATGTCTACTGGGGAGTGACTGTATACGGGAGGGGATGTCTGCTGGGGAGTGAGTGTACACGGGAGGGGATGTCTGCTGGGGAGTGAGTGTACACGGGAGGGGATGTCTGCTGGGGAGTGAGTGTGAACGGGAGGGGATGTCTGCTGGGGAGTGAGTGTACATGGGAGGGGATGTCTGCTGGGGTGTGAGTGTGAACGGGAGGGGATGTCTACTGGGGAGTGAGTGTACACGGGAGGGGATGTCTTCTGGGGAGTGACTGATCACGGGAGGGAACGTCTGCTGTGGAGTGAGTGTACACGGGAGGGGAAGTCTACTGGGGAGTGAGTGTACATGGGAGGGGAAGTCTACTGGGGAGTGAGTGTGAAGGGGAGGGGATGTCTACTGGGGAGTGTGAACGGGAGGGGATGTCTGCTGGGGAGTGGATGTGCAGGAGAGGGGATGTCTACTAGGGAGTGAGTGTACACGGGAGGGGATGTCTGCTGGGGAGTGGATGTGCAGGAGAGGGGATGTCTACTGGGGAGTGAGTGTACACGGGAGGGGATGTCTGCTGGGGAGTGACTGTACATGGGAGGGGAATTCTACTGTTTAGTGGATGTACACGGGAGGGGATGTCTGCTGGGGAGTGAGTGTACATGGGAGGGGATGTCTGCTGGGGAGTGGATGTGCAGGAGAGGGAATGTCTACTGGGGAGTGACTGTACATGGGAGGGGATGTCTGCTGGGGAGTGAGTGTACACGGGAGGGGATGTCTGCTGTGGAGTGAGTGTACATGGGAGGGGATGTCTACTGGGGAGTGAGTGTACACGGGAGGGGATGTCTGCTGGGGAGTGACTGATCACGGGAGGGAATGTCTACTGGGGAGTGAGTGTACACGGGAGGGGATGTCTACTGGGGAGTGAGTG